>NW_006408529.1:14839738-14847169 GCF_000296735.1 Chrysochloris asiatica
CAGCATTGTACTTCATGACTGATCTGGATATGTTCTTTTTGATGATGCATGCAACACTGTTCCTCTTCAATTTGTCATTCCCTGCATAGTAAACCATGTGGTTGGCAGATTCAAATTGGCTATTTGAATCTGCCATTTAAAATGGCCAATGCCAGTCCATTTCTGCTCACTAATGCCTAAGATATTGATGTTTATGTGTTCCATTTCATTTTTGACAATTTCTAATTTTCCTAGATTCATATTTTGTGCATTCCATTTTTTGATTATTAATGGATTTTACAGCTGTTTTTCTTCATTTTGATTTGTACCCCACCAGTACATGAAAGTCCCAAGAGCTTTACTCTCATGAGCTTTAATCCATTCGTGTCATCACGGTCAACTCTACTTTTAGGAGGCAGCTTTTCCCTAGTTGCATTTTGAGTGTCTTCCAACCTGAGGGGTTCATTTTCTGGCACTATATCTCACAGTGTTTCTTTGCTATTCATAAGGTTTTCAGTGACTAAATATTTGGAAGTAGTTCGTCACTTCTTCTTCCTAGTCTGTCTTAGTCTGGAACTCATCTGAAACCTGTCCACCATGGGTGACCCTGCTGGTGTTTAAAATACTGGTGGCACAGCTTCCAGAATCACAGCAACTCACAAGCCACAACAGTATGACAAAATGACAGACATTTATTAAGCACATATTTGTGGTAAGAGTCAGCATAGCTGAAAGGATACATCAGTGAGCAAAAATGCCTGCCTTCATGGAGTTTACTTTGAGCAGGGAGATTGGGCATGAGCTGAAGTAAGCTAACACAATACACATAATAAACATATAGCGTGTTAGAAAATGATGTAAGCTTGGGGGTAAGAAAAACCAACCAAACAAAATAACAGTGTGGGTAGGGTAGGGAATCTCAGGAATGCCCAGGGAACTGATTGGGGTAGGTGTTTACAGATTCCAATAACATGGGCAGTATAATAGTTTAGAGATGATTTCTTGTGAACTAAGACTTGAAGGCAATCATATGTCTCTGGAAAGGGTGTTCCCAGCAGAGAGAATCTGTAAGGCAAGAGGATGTTTGACAAGTTAGTAGAAGAGCAAGGAGGAGGGTGCGATAGAGAGGAATTGGGCAAGGGAAACAGGGGTCGAGGGATAAACTCTGATAAATAATAGTCAGCACAGGGTAGGTGTTGTAGGCTAATTTTGGGGTCTTGGATTTTACTCTGAGTGAAATGGAAAATGGTTATAGGGTTTGATATAGTCTCATTTACATTTGCAAGGACTTCTTTGGTGTTGTATTGAAAACTGATGAGAAAGGGGCAATGTTAGGGGCAGATTTTTAGGAGATCATGTTCTGGTCTCCCTGAGACCAGAAGAACTAGCTGGTGGACAGATACCACCATTAACCAACCAGCCTGGGGTCACAATAGATGGTCCTGGATGGAATGGGGCAAAATGTGGAACAACACTCAAATTCTTATTAAAGACAACAAAAAAGCCAAACCAACTGGAGCAGTAGAGAACTCCCTTATTTTAATCCAGAATTGAGCCTTTCCCCTGAGATTACACTTCAGAAAAATAGCAAAGTGGCACACAAAACAGAAGATATATTACCCATAAGATCGATGATTTACTTAAAGATCATCAGGATAATATCAAATGGTCAGCTAATACTCAAAAGCAAAGATGATTAGACAAGGGAGCAGGGAAACTAGAATACTGGAATTGGAACGTGCGGACACTATTAAAGAAAATGCTGACACATTGTGGAAAATGTAACTAATGTCGCTGAACAATTTGTGCAGAAATTGTCAAATGGCAACCTAACTTGTATAACCTTTTACAAAGACAAAGAAGAGATAATAGTCACTGGCTTCATAGCAGGGAGGTGGTGAGAAGGATTTATATCTGAACGCATTTTGACGTTGGAGCCGGTGGAATTTTCTCATACAGGGTTTGTGTTATAAGAAAACTGAGGATCCAGAATTGGATTTCATGGTTTTTGACCAAAGCAACAGATGGTTTTGCCATCAATTAATACTGGGGAAATTGCAGATGTAGCAAATATAGAGCTTGGGAGAGATTGGTGGATTGGAAAAATAAGTTGTTTTTTGTGACTACTTGTGTATAAGTAATTTAAATTAGAATTAGGTATGATGTTTTAGCAATAATCTGGAACACCTGGGTATTCTTATAAAGGGAGGAGAACTTTAAACCTAAAAACTGTTTCAAGTAAATAAAATACCTATAAATTCAAAATGTAACAGTCAAAAGTAGAGGGTTCAAGGAAAAAGAATTATTGTTGTTGTTGGGTGCCCTCAAGTTGGTGCCAACTCATAGCGACCCTATGTAAACAGAAAAAACACTGCCCAGTGCTGTGCCAACTTTACAATCGCTGCTATGCTTGAGCCCATTTCTGCTACCATTGTGCCACTCCATCTCACTGCGGTCTTCCACTTTTTCTCTGACCCTCCACTTTACTAAGCATGATGTTCTTCCCCAGGGAGTGGTCTTCCTAATGATAGGTCCAAGTATGAGAGACTGCCTCTTGTACTTGTATTCAGGAGCACAATCAAGTGTTCCGGAATACTGATGCTTCTCAATGTTGTCCACAGCTTGTCATGATCCACACAGCCGAATGCCTTTGAATAAAGGCACCAATAAAACACTGACAAACATCTTTCTATTATTCTCTGCTTTCAGCCAAGATTCATCTGATGTCATCAATGATGTGCTTCATTCCACATCCTTTTCTGAAACCAGCTTGAACATCTGGTAGTTCTCTGTCAGTGTACGTTTGCAGCCGTATTTAAATTTTTTCTTTAGCAAAATTTTACTTGTATGTGATATTAATGGCATTGTTGGATGATTTCTGCATTCTGTTGCGTCACCTCTCTTTGGGGTAGGGCACAGATATAGATCTCTTCCAATCAATTGGCCAAGTCTTCGTAATCTCTTGGCATAGATGAGTGAGTGTCTCCAGTGCAGCATCATTTGTTGAAAAATTTTAATTAGTGTTCCATCAATTCCAAGAACCTTGGTCTTTGCAATGCCTCCAGTTCAGCTTGGACTTCTTCCTTCAGTAGCATTGGCTCTTGATCATATGCTATCTCTTGAAATGGTTGAACATCAACCATTTCTTTTTAGTACAGTGACTCTGTGTATTCCTTCCATCTTCTTTTGATGTTTTCTGCATCATTCAATATTTTGCTTATGCTGTTGTTGTTGTTAAGTGCTGTCGAGTTGGTTCCAACCCACAGCAACCCTGTATAGGGTTTCTGAGGAGTGGTTGGTGAGTTTGAACTGCCAACCTTATGGCTCAAACCAGCTTTACAGTCCAGCATAGAATCCTTCAATATTTCAAGTTGGGGCTTGAATTTTTTCTTCAGTTCCTTCAGCTTGAGATATACTTCTTTTTATTTTCTAACTGCAGGTCTTTGCACATTTCGTTATATTTGTCTTCTCAAGCTACCCTTTGAATTTTTCTATTCAGCTCATTGACTTCCTCCTTTTTTCCATTTGCCTTAGCATCTCTATGCTGGAGGGCAAGTTTCAGACTCTCTTTGGACATTCATTTTGTTATTGTCCTTCCTTCTTGTCTTCTTAATGACCTTTTGCTTTTTTCCATGTGGTGTTCTTGATGTCATCTCACAACTCTTCTGGTCTTTGGTCTTTAGTGTCTAATGTATCAAATCTGTTTTTGATGTGATCTCTAAATTCAGGTGAGATATGTTCAAGGTCATATTTTGGCTCTTGTGAACTTGTTTTAGTTTTCTTCAGCTTCAGCCTGAACTTGTATATGAACAATTGTTGGTCTATTTCACAGTCTATCCCTAACCTGGTTTTGGCTGATGATATGGAGCTTTTCCACTATCTCTTTCCCAAGATGTAGTCAATTTGATTTCTGTGTATTCCATCTTGTGTATAGTCACCTTTTATGTTGTTGAAAAAATATATTTGTAATGAAGATGCCACTGGTCTTGCATAATTCTATCATTCAATCTCTAGCACAGTTTCTATCACCAAGGCCATATTTTTCAACTGCTGGTCCTTTGTTTATAATCATTGCATTCCAATCACCAGTAATTGTTAAGACATCTTGATTGCATGTTTAATCAATTTCATACTGAAGTAGTTGGTGAAGTCTTCAATTTCATCATCACTGGCTTTGGTGGTTGGTACATAAATTTGAATAATAGTGGTATTAACTGGTCTTTCGTATAGACATGTGGATGTTATCCTATCACAGATAGTATTGTGCTTCAAGACAGATTTGAAATGTTTTGGTTTTTTTTGATGATGCATGTAATGCCATTCTTCTTCTGTTTGTCATTCCAAACATAGTAATCTGACAACCATGTGATTGTCAGATTCAAAATGGCCAAAACCAGTCCATTCCATTTCAGTTCAATAATGCCTAAGATATCAATATTTATGCGTTCCATTACATTTTTGACAATTTCCAATTTTCCAAGATTCATACTTCATACATTACTTGTTTCAATTTTTAATGGATGTTACATCTGTTTATCCTCACTTTAAGTTGTGCACAAACAGCTTTACTCAATTTGCATCATCATGGTCAACTCTACTTGGAGGCATCAGCTCTTTCCCCGTTGTATTTTGAGTGCCTTCCAGCCTGAGGGAGGGTCTCATCTTCTGGCACTATATATCTGATAATATTCTGGTGCTCTTCATCATGTTTCAATATTCAGTATTCTGCTTCTGACTGTTCTGCGGCTATTTATAAGGTTTTCAGTGACTACATATTTGGAATAGTCTGTCTTTCCTTCTTCTTCCTGGTCCGTCTTTATCTGGGAGCTCAGCTGAAACCTGTCCACGGTGGGTGACCCTGCTTTGATTTAAAGTATTGGTGGCATGGTTTCCAGAATCACAACAACACACAAGCCACCACAGTATGACAAACTGACAGACTAGTGGTGGAGAAAAAAACAAGAGGGACCCTCAAATGAAAGAGATTGACACAGTGGCTGCAACAATGGACTCAAAGATAGCAACAGTTGTGAGGATGGTGCAGGATCCAGCCACACTTTATTCTGTAATACAAAAGGCTGCTAAAATTGACACTTACTCGAGGGTAACTAACACCAGCACATTGGCATAATACTGTTTACAGATATGATTGAACATGCTGTAATTTCAGTTATGTAGGGTTTTCTCTTTTTTTGTATTTTAAAGGCAGTAATTTCTTTCTGTTAATTTCTTAGCACTTTGTAAGCCCTTGCATATGCATGCCCTGGGCATAGAGTCAAAGGCTGAGCTGGTACTGATGATGTGATAATGGAGGAGAAGACTTTCAGAAGCCTTGGAAATTTAGACTTTCCCCACCTGAGGATGGAATATCCTGTGTTTTGATGCGTATCTGCAGTGATGATACCTTTGTGTTTTTTTAATCTTATTTTCACCTTCAGCTCTTTCTTCCTGCCTGGGTATTGCCTTTCAGCCAGAGTGCTGGGAAGCATTGATTTTTCAGCTCTACCCCTTTCAGATGAAAGCTTTATTAGCATGCTTATCTTACCAAAGACCAGGAAAGGAATTGTAACGTAATATGGTTTATTATCCAGAATCTGTTGTGCACTTTATATCTGTTTAAATTTGTTATTGGACAAGATATTGTGAGTGCACTTATTAGGCGATTTAAACTGGTACACAAGGCTCTGGCTGTTGGGGTTCAGAAAGTTTCTGCTTGTTAATTACTCATATGTAAACAGATCAAGGTGCAAGGTAATACTAACATTTGATAAGGATTGCAGAGCAAATAAAGAGAATTTTGTCAATTGGGTTAAATGTCCAAAATTTGACTTGCAAAGATCTGAGGAGCTAGAAAACTGGTCCTTAATCGAATATTCCTTTAGTCCAGGATAAAATTTTTTTCTTTTTTTTAAAGCTTTTTATTTATTTATTTTTAAGCTTTTTGTTTTTATTTATTTTAAGCTTTTTATTTATTGAGTGAAGGTTAACAGGTAAAATTATCATCTTTACATACAACCAATCATATGTTTTGTTTCATCTCAATGATTACAATCTCCTCCCTGCAACAACAGTTATCCTGCTTCCTCTCTGTGGCATCCCTTTTATATCTTATTTTTCACAAATGAGCAAAGCAAAAATATTTGCAAGCCAGCCTCCTACCCATAGGCACACAGCCTTTCTTAGTCAATGGGCCTAGAGTCCGCAGCTGCTCTGTCTCTCCATGCCATTGCCTCTGCCACAGCCTCTGCTGTCACTGATTTTCTGGGTAGGATCTCAAGCTTCACTCACGTTCTTCTTTCTTGATGGTCCTGGGATCCTCTGTTTCCGAAGTGAAAGATGAACTACTCCCCTTTTTTTAGTTACACATCTTCTACAATTACAGTTGTGACTATCACAATTAATCCTGTTAGCGATTGTTCACAATTGAATCATAGAATCTTATCACCATCAAGGGATAAAACTTTTTCTTTCTATAATCAGCAGTAAAGTTTAGAGAGGAAATGGAGATGGTAGACCAATAAGTGCCTGTGCTCTGTAAGGGTGGAAGTGAGGCAAAGTGGGATAGCCTCCAAAGCATCTCAAAGCCTGAGCCACAGTAAGTCTTCAATAAAAAGATCTGGGTGGCGCAAACAGCTCATGTGCTTCGCTATTTACCAAAAAGCTGGAGGTTAAAGTCTACCCAGAATCACCTTAGAAGAAAAGTTTGGGGATCTACTTCTGAAAAATTAGACTTTAAAAGCATAACGAGGCCACCATGAGTTGGGGTCAACTACTCAGCAGCTGGTGTGGGGTGTGTGTGAGTGAGAGATATGCTTGTGTTGTTTTTCTTAAAAGAGCATTTTGTTAGGAAGTAGAGAAAAACAAAGGAGCCCTGGTGACACAGTGGTGAAGTGCTGGAAGTTGGACCCCACCTGTCACTCTATGGGAGAAAACACTGTGAGAAGTGAGGGTGTAAGTCTGAATCAATGCAATAGCACACAACAATAACAGCAAAGAGCATAGAACGCAAGGGTCACAACCTTCTTAGAAAAACAAAATCCCAAACTCCAAGGTCTAGAATCAAAAGGCAGAAAGGGTCGTTTAGACTCTGTTGACAAATGTTTTAATTCCTTTAGGGATCCTTGTATTTCATTTAGCTCTATTTCTGTACCCACCTGAAAGTTCTTACCTAAACCTGGACACCATTGGTCTCTCCACATTGCCTTTTTTTTTTTAAAGGTTTTTATTGTGGATTGAGTGAAAGTTTATAGGGCACATCATCAGTTTCACATTCAACAATTCATAAAACTTGTTTCATTACAATGATGATAATCCCCTCCATATACCATCAGTTAAAAGTATTTCTATCTATACACTTTAGACTTTTAAAAAACACAAACAAAAAAACCCACTCAGGCATATGTAATAATTTACATCTCCAAAGGGCACATTCTGCAAGTCTGCTCCTGGCCA
>NW_006408529.1:14850228-14857083 GCF_000296735.1 Chrysochloris asiatica
GACCTTGCAGTTCAAACGACTTTGCAGTCTGGTGCATTGGCCCACAGCGTCACACCAGGACTCCTTTTAAAGACTGCCCTGAAAGGTGAAGCAGAAGGAAAATGCTACACATTTTTTTTATGAATATTCACATGGCCTTATTTCTTAAAGTTGAGCTAATTATCTTCTAGTTCCCAAGATCTGGTACCAACTGAGTTACCCTGTCTGTGTTTGGGAGTCTCAGCTCTTGCTTGCCTTGAGAGAACACACTCATCCAGCAAGGTCAAGGCCACCAAGGTCATATTCACTTACCAAAAGCCTGAGTACTGATCTGCATCCCATCTGAAGTTCTCCCTTCACATTCTAGGTTCAAATTCCTCTGGTGACTAATCTTTCAAAATGACTCTTCCAGATGAGTCCCCTACCCTCACATGCAGAGAGGGGCTCTGTGCCCAGTCCAAGGAGTACACATCTATAACTATGACACAAGCAGCACATACTACCTACAGTCAAAGGTGGATCATTTATCACAAGTCCAAGTGTCTTATTCAGACCTCAACATATTTAGGGGTAGAACAGAAAGAAATATCCTGAAAACAGTTGAGAAAGAGAAAGCTAGGGCCACCCAAGAAACTAGCTGTGCCTGCTTTACAATTCTCCCCCAGGCATGCTCTGTATTTTTCATACTTGAGCTGGTAATCTGAGGACTTAAAACAAGAGGCTGTGGCTTTAAAGTGGCCACAGGAATCCCAACAGCAAGTAGCAACTTCATCTTAATGGTTTGTATCAGGATGTAGGCAGCCTTGCTGTCAGCATACCAGCCCTGTGTCCCCTTGTGCCCTGAACCAGGTTTCCTCTCTTATGAGGTAACACTTTCTGGAGATTAGGTAGGTCCAGTTCTTTATTGACTTGAAGGGAATTTTATGTCTAAAACTCACTGAAACAACACTGGCCCCCTAAATCTGCCAGGTCTCCCTCCCTTGGTTTGTTTGTTTGTTTGTTTTCCTAAGTCATTATGGAACTGTCATTTGTAGACAGATATCAAGTGGTTTCATCTTCTAATCCTCAGGACACCAATGTTTCCTTCAGCATCACACCCATCTTCATAATGGTTCTGAACTTGCCATTGTCCAAACATGAGCTATTGAATTGAAACTCAACTTGATGATTTAATGTACTTTTCCCCCCACTAAGATAATCGCTCTGAGCTTGGCCAGGTTGTAGTTTGTCATTATGTTTCATGTTATAGTCTTATATTAATCTTTCTTTTTAGTTCCCTAACTTTGCTTGACATTAGTCATGCCTTGTTCAGAATTACATCATCCATGTTCTAAATGCTAATATATCAAGCAGACAGAAACAATCTCTATGACATAGAACCATGTTCACTCTTCCAGGTAACAGAGAGGGAAATTAAGGAGAAATACCTTTCTATAACTTCTAAGATCTAAAAAGCACTTCTTTAGAGTGGGTACTTTTGTTTATTTGTTTTAAGGATGGCTTGGGGTATACTTGAGGTTTCTTGTGAGTTTATAAACTTCTTAGAGGAGATCCTGGTTTCTTTATAGTCTGAAGGTTTTCCCCTACTTTCTCCCTTATTTTTTTCCTGAGTGGAAAGAAATATGTCAAGATATGTGTCAAACAAAAGACTTTAACACAAGCTGCTATTCAGAGATGAACTCCTTATTCTTTGCCAAAACATATGGAGAGATGTTGGTTGGTGGCTATGTGCCATGGAGTCGGTTCTAACTCATACTGACCTTGTATTGGGTTTCTGAGATTGTAAATCTTTATGGGAGCAGAAAGCCTCATCTTTTTCCCTCAGAACCGCTGGTAATTTCAAATTGTTGACCTTCAGGTTAGCAGCCCAACTCGTAACCACTATGCTATCAGAGCTCCTATAAAGAGAGAAGGGATACCAAATTTGGATTTAGCTCCTTTTCCTCCACAGAAATATCACTTTTGGGGAAGCAGGTCAAGACCAGAGAGTCTTCTTAATCACGGGTGTCTTTAAATCTTTATGATGATTTTCATTCCTTTTTTGTTTATTTATTATTTAAATGTTTTGACCTTCAGTTCAGATCTAAATGGGAAAACCATGTACTTGGTGGCTCCAATGCAGCTTCTTTTTTTTTTTTTTTTCCATTTTAAACTCTCTTTTCCTCCCAAATTATGACTATTCCTTAGTGAGTCTTGACAATAATTTCTAAATTAGTCCTTGTCTGAACTTGTGTTTGGTTAATCTTAGGTATTTAATTATAAGTGTCATAGATTCCTTGCATTTCCAGTGCAGGTGTCAGATTAAAAGAGACAGTTTGACATGCTCACTGTGCAGGTCACTTTAATCATTTTCCATGCCAGGAGCAAAGTAATTAATATTGCTTTCTCATTGCAGGACTAGAACAGTGACTTTCTAAGATATGACCTGTCACACATATGGATTTTCTAAGATATTGCCTTTACAGCAGGTTCTATTTGCTCCTTGTGGCACCTTGTGGTATCCAAAAAAAAGGTGCTCTGATTAGACAGGTAGTCTGTTGGAGATAAAGAAACAACTCTATCAAGGAGTAGGGGAGCCAATGTTAATATGTAGTCATGCCTGCTTACATATTTATTTTACACATGTTGCAAAAAGCAAACAAAACCCAAGATTATAAATTGAATTAAGAAAGATTATGCTATGCAAGAAATCAGATACACAAAGTGTTGAAAGGAGAATACTTTGGGAGATTGTTGTTGTTGTTGTTGTTGTTGGGTGCCATCAAGTTGATACCAACTCATAGCGCAACAGAAGGAAACACCACCTGGTCCTATGCCAACCTCACAATTGTTGCTACATTTGGACCTATTGCTGCTGCCACTGCGCCAATCCATTTCGCTGGGGACTTCCTCTTTTTCTCCAACCTTCCATTTTACCAAACATGATTTTTTTCTCTAGAGACTGATCCCTCCTGACAACATGTCTGAGACATGAGAGAAGAAGTCTGGCTGTCCTGGCTTCCAGAGAGCATTCTGACTGTACTTCTTCCAACACAGATTTGTTTGTTCTTTTGGCAGTCCATGGTACTTTTAAATATTCTCTGCCATCACCATAGCTCAAGTGATGAGTATACCTTACTAGTGCTATTGTCCCTCCTATAAACCTACCCACTAATTTACTGAAAATTGGGTCCCAAGGGTGAATTCCATTCCAGACATGAAAAGTGGTTAAGGCCATAGTCTTAGGTTCCTTCTGTTTCCTTCTTCTTTTATTAACTAATATTAACTTTTGCTTCAAATTTTCTCCCACTCTATCTGGTACCTTCTAATGTGATGCCTATCAGGACAGCTGGTAGTGATAGCTGGGAACTATGTAGTCTTCTGGTCTCAGAGTCATGGAGACTGGTGTTCATATTTTCCATTAGTCTTTTGGTCTAATTGACTCCAAGCCTCCTCAATTCGTATCACTCTTTTTCCTTCTGCACACAGAGAATCAAACAGCTGCACCTTAGGTGACTGCTCATGAGCTTTCAAGATCCCAGACTTAACTCATAAACTTTTCACAAATTCATGAAGAACATCCGTATTGGAAAATTGTTTTCTATGCATTGTTGCTGTCATTATAACAATCACTGAATGTGGGCTCTCTTTTCAAGGAAGAAATTAAGTATTTTGGTCCCCACAAAATGGGAATTTTGGTGACTACTTGAACTTTGTTGCTCAGTTTGATTCATTTTTAGTAGGCCACAATCTCAAAATATGCTAAGAGGAAATAGAAACCCATTGTTTGAGGAGAGTTCAAAAAGTTTGTGGACCTTGTCATTAAAAGATAGTGGAATATTTCCACAAACATAGTGTAGTTCCCTCGTATATGCCAAAAACAATGTGTGAAGAATTACCAAACTAAATGAGTGATAAAGTCCCATCAAGTTTTTTCAGTGAATTAAGGTAACTTAATATTTCAGTTTGTAGATTCTACATCTTTCTCATACAGATCAGCTAAGTATTATTTTGGGATATTTATCTCCAACATTTGGAAAACCTGCAGAGTGATTCTTCATATTTACTAGCTTAAAAAATCATGTTTAGGTTAAGAGTGTGCGGGGGAAGGTAGAGTCCCCACTGAATAGTTCTCATCGTGTCTAGACAGGTCTGGTTAAGGAGATGGGGATAAGATTCTTATGATTCAATAGTGGGTAACTGTTATCAAGACTAATTGCAACTGTCACAACTGTAAACATAGAAGTTTTGTAACAAAAAATGGAGTAGTTAATCTTATAGTCCAGAAACAGAGGATTCTAGGTCATCAAGGGAAAAGAGCATGAGTGGAATACCAGAGCCTATCCAGAGAAGCAGCAACACCAGAGATGATGACAGAGATGATAACATGGAGAGAGAGAGCAGCTGAGGACTCTAGATTCATGGAAAGAGAAAGATTGAGTGCTGGCAGTCAGGAAGCAGGCTTAAAGAATGTGCCTTTGGTTGTTTAAACTATTATATATTCCTCAGTGTTTTTGTGTACATCCCCCCAACCCCGCCCCCTAACCCCCCAAAGAACCCCAGAGGAAATAGAAGCAAATACTGTTGAATGATGATGCATGGAGGAGATTGTAATCATTGCAATGAAACGGTGTAAAACTGATGTGCTCCTATGTAAACTATCACTCAATTCACAATAAACACTAAAAAAAAAGAAATCATGTTGTGTTGTTGCTGTTGTTAAGTGCCATTGAGTAGGTTCTGACTCATAGAGACCCTGTTTCTGAAGAGCAGCTGATGGACTTGAACTGCCAACCTTGTGGTTAGCAGTCCAGTTCTTATCCTACAGCACCACTCCAGGACTCCTAAAAAGTTATCCCAGGTAAAGAAATTATAAGTCAAATACTTCATTATGTATGTGAAGTTTGCAAAATTGGTTTTTCAAGTGGAGAGACCTGTCCTACGACAATGCTATCCATATAGTGGCAGAAAATGTTAGAATGGAACGAATATGCCATTTTTATATCTTCTGCTGTGCCTACACTTAATCTTGTTGGATGTAATGTAATGCAATAGAATGTTGTCTGGAAGCAATGTAGGTCTTCTCTACTGTTCAGTTACTCTCTATATATTCTTTTTGTCACCTTTATTTACTGATGGGTAGTTCTTAAAACATTTAGGCAATATAGAATGTTAAAGTGTCTTTCTAATATACACTGGAGTCCTGGTGTGGTGCTGTAGGATAAGCACTGGATTGCTAATCTCAAGGTTGGTAGATCAAAACCACCAGCTGATCCTCAGAAACCCTATACAGGGTTGCTATGAGTCAGAACAGACTCAACAGCACTTAACAGTAACAACAAATACACACTAGGAAGCAACTGCTGTAGCAATGAGTACAATCTTGAAATCATTCTCTCAGAGTCTAGATGTCTTAGAAAATATTGATGAAGACCAAGAACAAAAAGGAGACACTGAAAGAGGAGCTGAAAATATCACCAAATATAAAATATAAACACTGGAATATGTGTTTATGTTGGCTAGTGGAATAATATAGTGCAGCATTTTTATTGGACAAGTCAAGCTCTCCAAGATTCAGAAGTAAATTTAAGACATGCCTTGAATAAACAAAGCACTACTTCAGAAGAAGAACAAATTAGGAGGCTTCTCACTCCTTGATTTAAAAAATTACTGCAGTGCCTCAGTGGTAAAAACAGTGTGGCACTGGTACAATGAAAGATACATAGATCAATGGAACTGAATTGAGAACCCAGAGGTAAATCCATCCACATACAGTCAACTGATGTTTGACATAGGGCCAAAACATATTGAATGGTAAAGAGATAACTTGTTCAACAAATGGTGCTGGCAAAACTGGATATCCATTTGCAGAAGAATGAAACAAGACCCATATCTCATACTATATACAAAAAAAAAAAAAAATCAGCATGGATTAAAGACCTAAGAGTAACACCTAGAACTATAAAGACCATCTATAAAAACCTAGGGACAAACTTGGGGTTCTAATATATGGTATACATACTCTATCAAGCATTACAAAAAATGTGAAAGCAGTAGAAGACAAAATAGATAACTGGAACCTCCTAAAAATTAGAAAAATATGTGCATCAAAAGATTTCTCCAAAAGAGTAAAAAGGGATCCCACAGACTGGGGAAAATTTTTTTTGCAATGACATATCAGAAAAAGGACTAATATCTAAAATTTATCTAAAATTTATAGAAAATGACAATACCTATACAAGAAAAAGACCAATGACCCAATTTAAAATTGGGCACAGGACATGAATAGACATTTCATCAACAAAGACATCCAAGCAGCCAACAAATATATAAAGAAATGTTATATATCATTAGCCATTAGAGAGACACAAATAAAAACAACAATAATATATCATCTCACACCAGCATTAACAGCAAAATAAAAAATAAAACCAGAAAACAAGACAAATGTTGGAAAGGGTGTGAAGAAACTGGGACTCTCCTACATTGCTAGTGGGACTATAACATGGCTCAACCACTCTGGAAAATGGTATAGCGCTTTCTTAGGAAGCTGGAAATAGAAATACCTTATGACACAGCAATCCTGCTACTTGGTATACGGTGGTGGTGGTGGTTGTGGTGGTGGTTAAGTGCAGTGGTGTCAGTTCCGACTTATAGTGACCCTGTATAGGGTTTCTGAAGCTGTAAGTCTTTATGGGAGAAGAAAGCCTCATCTTTCTTCCTGTGGAACTATTGGTAGTTTCGAACTGCTGACCTTGAGGTTAATAGTCCTACTTGTAACCACTACCCACTAAAAATACAAGTCAGGACACAAGTAGATATATGCACACCAATGTTCATCACAGCAGTATTCACAACAGCAAAAAGATGGAGACAGAATAAGTGCTCATCAAAGGA
>NW_006408529.1:14858609-14859695 GCF_000296735.1 Chrysochloris asiatica
TCTTGAAAGATTTCAATTTTTATTCCATCAATTCCTGGTGCCTTGTTCTTTGCCAATTCTTTCAGTGCGCTTTGGACTTCCTTCAATCGCAAAAGGATATATATTATATGAGACCATTATTTTAAAGGCTTAAGAAAAGGTTTCCTTCCTAAAGGAACATTCTTGATGGTTACTAGGAGTGGGAGGGTGGGGAGAGTAATTCACTATCTAGAGGGTAGATACATGTTAGCTCAAGTGACAGGGAAGGCAATACACAAGAAGAGGGCAATGTACACTGAAGATAGGAGAAGACTAAGGGCAGAATGCATGGGCTAAATGGGATAGAGGTAAATAATGATATATATTCAACCTTGGAACAACAGTGTTCTGTGACTAGATACATGGATCAAGACATAAGCTGAATGTGTAAAGGAAGGAAAAAATGTTTATGTGCTTGATGTCTTCTGGATATTTGTTTTTCCTGTATACTGTTGTAAAATAGACATTTATGTGTGATAGAAATGAATATTGGTAATTATGATGACTGAAAGCTTGTTAGTCCACCATCAGCCTATAACTGATTAAACTTCCTAAAAGGGAAAATAGAATTTGCCCAGAGAAATAGGCCTCTTGTTAAGACTTTATAGATTATGAGGCCTTAGGTTGAATCCTGAGCCCCACTCAGAACCTTCTAAGTTGGGACACTCCCACTTGAAAAGACATGCAGACCAACCTAGAACTGCTGGGAGAACAGACGATTCTTATTGAAAGAAAAGACCTGAAGAAAAAAAGCAGACTATTTGGCTGCTTGAATATCAAACAAGCTGTTTGCTTTGGAGGCATCAAGGAAAGAAAAGTTAGTCCATCAGAGAAAACCCTCTTCTAGGACTGAAACTCAAAGGGAACCCATGAGCAATCTAGTATGCTTGCTGATGACCAACTGCGTCTACTTGTGAATGGAAATGGAAGAAATGCATAAATGAAGACATGGGCTGAGTTTGGCCATGTTCCATTGGCACTTGCTGATCTTGAGTTTAGGAAGATGTGTGAACTCCTGAGCCCATGGGCACTGACCTAGGCCTTGAGGGCTAGAGCTGAGAGTGAAAT
>NW_006408529.1:14860845-14861976 GCF_000296735.1 Chrysochloris asiatica
TGTCACAAAAGCATTAGAAAGAAATAAGTAAATGATAAAATTCTCCAGAAGTATCATCGAGTGCCAGAAACCGATTTTGGGTAATTACATATTGCACCATCATTAACACATTTGAACCTTGCATAAAAGTGCAAATGTGTATGATGTTTTTAAAAATAGATTATCCTTCTCAAACAATGTGGATATACTTGATGAAGAATACATGAAGGCATCCAAGAAATTAGTACAGAAGTATTCTTAAATATATGACTTAAATACAAACCTTTGTGGAGAAGTATGGCAATTTCATTCTTACATGAGAACTAAGTACACAAATTTAGGAAAGACACATTTTTTACTCATGTAGACATGCATGAGGGGGCTTCAGAAAGTTCCTGGAAAAATGAAATGAAAAGATAATGGAATTTTTCCACAAACTTTTTGAAGACCCACTGTATGATTTCAATACAGAAGATAAAATGCAATACATATTTCCAAATGTAAAAATTATTTTACACATATTTCTAACTTTAATGATAACAAATTACACAATAGAAGGCTCATTTTTGTCCCTTGTTGATATTAAGGGCTATCGAATCCGTTCCAACTCATAGCAACCCTGTATAGGGTTTCCGAGGTGTGGCTGGTGACTTTAGACTGCCGGCATTGAGGTTCAAAACTACCTTGTAGTCCAGTGCCTATCTTACAACGTTATAGCAGGATTCCATTTTTTCCTTAAGGGTACTCAAAAACCTTCATGTACGTTAATGATTTAAGAAAGACTCGACTCATTATCTGTGTTATGTATGGGAGTAGATATTGTTTGGCAGCTTAATTGTGATAAAATCTTTGACAATACAGAACAGAAAGAACAAAGAATAGAATAAAATATTCTTTATTATAACATGTTACAGATGAAAGACCTATCCAAAATAAAATACAGTAACTTATTGTACTATTTGTTTCCTTATCATTAAATTTTCTTTTATGACATCTTTTCATTTGTTTATTTATTATAGCATTTATTATAAAATAAATATCGGAACTGGTGAAAGTCAATTTTTCATTGTGGGAGATGAATAAAGTTTTACATTAGATGTTGGAAAACAAAGTTGATTGATCCATTTTCTTTATTGTAGAATATATAGACTG
>NW_006408529.1:14862988-14873145 GCF_000296735.1 Chrysochloris asiatica
TAAGGACAAAGTTGAGAAGGGATGGGAAGGAGGGAATGGAAATAAGAACCACAGGGAGGAAATAGAATAACCGTTGTTACATGGAGGGGATTGTAATCGTTGAGATGAAGCAAAGTGTAGGATTTGTTGACTGTAAAACTGATGATCTTGTCTGTAAACCTTCATTCAATTCACAGTAAAATGTTTAAAGAGAAAAAAGAAAAGTTACAAGAGAAAAAAGAAATGTTTCAAGAGAAAAAATAAAAGACAGACACATATACATGTATGTATATAACTCACATATCCAGTTCGACTAGGTTAGTAAACAGAGCATTCTAGCTGTACTTCCTCTAAGATAGATTAGTTTATTCATCTGGCAGTCTATGATACTTTCTTTCTTTTTTAAGTTTTAATTGTCAATTGAGGGATAGTTTACGTGGGCAAACACCGGTTTTACACTCATCCTATTGTATTTCATTTCATTGCAGTGATTACAATCTCTCCATGCATCATCATTCAACAGTATTTGCTTCTATTCCCTCTGTGTTTTTTTCAAATCTACACAAAACCCCTCAGGAATATATAATCATTTAAACAACCAAAGGTCACATTCTACAAGCCTGCTTCCTGGACTCCGGCCCACATCCTTTCTCTTTCTATGAGTCTGTAGTCCTCAGCTGCTCTGTCTCTCCATCCATGTCCTCTTCTCTGCCTCCATCTCTGGTGTTGCTGCTTCTCTGGATAGGGTCCCACATTCTGCTCATGATGGTCTTAGGGTCCTCTGTTCCTGGACTGTAAGATTAACTACTCTCTCCTTTATGTTATAAAACTTCTTCCTTTACAGTTGTGACAATCGTAATTAGTCGTGATAACAATTACTCACTAGTGAATCATAATAATCTTATCCCTGTCTCCTTTTACCAGACCTGTCTATACAAGATAAAAACTGTTCAGTGGGATTTCTACCTTCTTCTGCAAACTCTGAAACTAAACTCCCTCTTGAAAACTTGTAAGCCAGTCACCTCATGCCTTTATAGACATCCCTCACCCCCATTTTAGGTAGCCAATGTCTAAGTTGCCTGTCCCTATCAACCCTGTGTACAGAGGGGTAGGATTTATCCTTGATATGACAATTCCTTCCCTCTCAGTTGGTATTTTGAGCTACTACATCCATATGTATAGGTAAAGTCATCAAACTGCAGCAATTTACACTTGTTTCCTTTATCAAAAATGTTTTATCTTCCTCTAATTGAGTTCTGATAATCCAGCCATTGAAGCTAAGTGGCTAATGGTACTATCTGCAAGTTTGGGCTTTCTTATGCATCTGCCCTCACTGCATATCAGCTAGATATGCTTCAGTCTCAGCTGTAACCCTCTGTGGCTATGTCCTTGTCCATGGGCTCAGGTCTTACCATACTTCAGACCAACCAGTCCTTTCTCTTCTCTCTCTCATCTGCAGATTGACCAAAATCTATGGAATGTTGTCGAACTTAACCCCTATCTTCATCGCTGCCTTTCCCCAGCTTCCACTCACCAGTAGTAGACAAACATGGTCACCAGCAAGCTTACATGCCTGCTAGTATGTTCCCTTTGAATTTCAGTCTTGGAGGGAGTCTATGACACTTTCAATATTCTTCATCAAATCCATAATTCAAATGCACAGATTCTTCTTCATTCCTTCTTACTCATTATCCAGCTTTCATATGCATGTGAGGTACCGAAAATACCATTATTTGGGTCAGGTACACTTTAGCCTCAAAGTGACATCTTTAGTCTTCAAGGTGACATCTTTAGTCTTTAACACTTAAAGAGGTCTTTTGCAGCAGATTTGCTTAATACAATACATTGTTTGATTTCTTGACTGCTGCTTCCATGAGCAGTGATTATGAATCCAAATAAAAGAAAACCCTAAAAAACTAAAGTTAACAAGAACCTGCCTAATGGGCAAAGTGGGAAGAATTTTTGGTTTTTTTTACATTGACTTTACATTACTAATACATATTGAAGGTTGTATTCATTGATCTTCAACAGTAAGTGCTTCATGTCCTCTTTGCTTTCAGCAAGCAAGGTTGTGTCATCTGCCTACCACAGGTTGTCAGTGAGCCTTGCTCCAATTCTGATGCCATGTTCTTCATAACCCAATTCCTGGATTATTTGCTCAGTACACAGATTGAATAAGTATGGTGAAAGGATACAACCCTGACACAGATCCTTCCTTTAAACCACAAAGTAGCCCCTTGCTCTGTTCAAACAACTGCCTCTTGTTCTATGCACAGATTCCTCATGAGCACAATTAAGTGTTCTGGAATTCCCATTCTTTGCAAGATTATCTATAATTTGTATGGAAGAGTTAAAGAGATGGAAACACTGCTTTTAAAAGTGTATAGGCCTAGATGGAGGATATGTAGAGCAACAATGGTTTCATATTTTAATATTTTTGCATACAGGTTTCTATGATTTTGCAGCAATATATTTTAACTTGCCTTTGTATAGTAATATATGATTATTTAGCATTGGTGAAAAGGTGCATAAGGCCTCAAGTATAGAAATAGTGTCAAAGTGGGTTCTCGGGATTTCAGGGTATCCTGGAGCTCCATGCAACAATATTCATTTTCTTTGTGTCTTACCCTGGAAAGAACATCTAAGCTTTTGTAGCACTTGGTGGTGGTGATATGCTGTGGAGTCGGTTCCAATTCATAGCAACCCTGCATAGGGTTTCTGAGGCTGTAAATCTTCACAGGAGCAGAAAGCTTCATCTTTCTCCTGTGAAACTGGTGGTAATTTCGAATTGCTAACCGTGAGCACTTAGAACAACAAAAATAAAAACAAACAGAACAAAAAAGAGCAAAGGAGGGAAGAAGGCAGGCAGGCAGGCAAACAGAAAGGAAGGAAGAAAGGAAAAAGAAGCTTAGTAGAAAGTTGTGTCTTCTCTAGCCTTAAGATCTGGCCCTTGCCTACCTCTTTGCTGTTTGCTACCATTAAGCCAGCAATGTTAGTTCAGGCTTTTTTACACCCTGCTATGAGTGACTTTCTGTCCTTGTCTGCCCAGAAAACACCTTTTCTTTTACTACAAAACTACTAAAAATAAACAAAGCAAGCAAATTTCCCCCAAACCTTTCCCAATGCACAGACAGCCTTTACAGTGAGGATTATTGTTCTGTGGAGACCTTCTCAGGCATCTGATGGTAAGTATACATCCACCTTCCTCACAACCTTCTGTCATCCCAACAAACTTCTTGAATTATGATTTTGAAATATTTGGAAATAAAGAGTTTAAAAATCTGGTGACAACTTAGATCCCCTTTCCAGAGAACTAGACATACAACACAAAATGTGTGGTTTCAAGGGGCAGAATATTTCCTGAAGCCCTCCAAGAGCCTTGTCTTGTTGCCTGTCTGCCTCCAGGGCTTGGCCCATGCTTGAATTAATGATATTGACTACTCCTGGTGTTGTGCTGTAGGATCAGCACTGGACTGCAATCCACAAGGCTGACAGTTCAAATCTACCAGCTGCTCCTTGGAAACCCTACACAGGGTCACTCTGAGTCAGAAGAGACTCTACAGCACTTCACAACAAGACACACATGGACATTCCTTACAAAAATTGCTTAGAAAAAAAATGGATACATTCTATTGTCATAACTGTGTAGGAGTCCTTGAGTGGTGTAAATGGTTAAGCACTCAACTACTAGTTAAAAAAGTGGCACTTCAAACCCACCCAGAAGTGTCTCTGAAGACAGGCCTGACAACAGGCTTCTGAAAGGTCACCGTCAGAAAGTGCTTCACAGATGACAAGAAGCACTTACTGAAACCCTGGTGAGCACTGTTCTACTCTGACACACGGAGGGTCACTACGAGTCAGAATCAATCTAACAGCAATGAATCACCATCAGGACACTGACTGTATGGTGTTTACAGCTTTGATTTCCAGTATGGAAATTGTGTATCTCAAATTCTACTTCTCAAGCTGAGGGAAAGAGACATGAGACAAGATCCCACAAAGTTCCAGTGGTTGGAAACCCTCTACAGGGTTCCTATGTGTCGGAACCAACTCCATGGCACTTAACAAAAACTGTTTCAGAATTACCTAAATAAATGAACCCCAAACTTGGTGATTTTACCAACTAATCGCAGTTCAAACTAAAAACTGAGAGTCTGAGAGAATTTGTCAACTTAAAATTTTGTCAGGAAAAGGCATTTAGAAAATGCCTATCTTTTACTATTACAGTAATTTCATAAAACACATGAAATCAAATTTTAACTCTAGTCGAGATTTAAATTGAAGGTTCATTTTGAAAAATATTTTTAAAGGCTAACTATAAATAGCCTATTTTTTCTCACGTTACTAGTTCCAAGAGACACTTTGTCATGAAAGGAAACTGACACAAGGACCAGGGTTTAAATAGTATAGAAGACTCACTTTCCTGAATGAAGCCAGATGACAGGGAAAAGGAATGAGTCAAGTTTTCCCTGAGCTGTAAACCTGCCTCAGGGAAGTCGCCATGTTGAATGGCTGCTGGCCCTTGGGAACTTTGCATCCTGTTGAGACTACTTGACTCCAAGTTATGAGGGCAAAACATTTTTGAGCAGCTGCTCCAAAATTTGTGTGTATGGAGGAGTGGGAAGGCTATACGGGGATGTTGTTGTTTTAAGTGCCATCGTGTCAGTTCTGACTAATAAAGATTCTGTATAGGGTTTCTGAGAAGCTGCTGGTAGGTTTGAACCACCAAACTTGTGGTTCACAGTCAAGTGCTTGTCTGACAGCACCACATTGGGAGGGATTTATTTTCAATGGCAGGGGTGGGATTTGAACAGATGTAGAGATGTTGAGCCACCTTAGCTTTGCTGGAGTCCTCATGTGGTGCCTTGAGTTGCCTACTCCCAGGGCATGGATGCTGCCTCATCCTACCACCTTGACCTTGATTAGGTTCATCCAGGCTCAGTTTTATCATTCTTCCTTGAGCTCTCACAGCATCCTGAGTATAAATCATGCTCAAGTTGAATACTTTCCAATTGGTTGTTATTGTTTTTGTTGTGTGCCATCAAGTCAGTTCTGACTCATAGGGACCCTGTATAGGCCTTCTGAGAGTGGCTGGTGCATTTGAACTGCTGACTTTGTAGTTATCCGTCCAGTCCATATCCAGGACTCTTCCAGTTGGCTATTGTTAACTATTTCCTGTGTTCCTTGACTGAGTGGCTCCAAGGCAGGAGCTAGGGTCTTGGTGTGGTACTGGAGGATGACCACTGAACTGCTAATTGCAAGGTTGGTGGTTCAAACCCACCAGTTGCTCCTCATTAACCTTATACAGGGTCACTATGAGTCAGAAATGACTCTATAGCACTTAGCAACAACAACAAAGCAGGAGATAAGACCCTTATCTCTATATTCCCTGACTCCAGATACGGGTTGCCTATGAGTAGATTCTGACCTATGGTCACCCCATATGTGTCAGAGTACAACTGTGCTCCATAGGGATTTCAATGGCTGATTTTTTGGAAGCTTGAACGTAGTTTGCTAGGCCTTTCTTCAGAGGTAATTCTGGGTGGACTTGATGCTTCCACCCTTAGGACAACAGCAAGAACATTAACTTTTTATAATACTCAGGAACTCCTCTGTATGCCCACTAAGGTGTTAAAGTTAGACATCCTAAACCTTTGACAAATGTTTGTTGAACACATTAATGAACAAATGTCTCAGTACTGCATCTAAACGATGTCACCCTGTTATTCTGGTATCTTTCATTAGGAGAAAAAATGTGTTAAGTGTTTGAGATTTTTTTTTTTATTAGTATGGTTACTCAAGGGTTGAAATGTTCTTAATTTCTGTTATATCTGACTATCACTTATTGCTGTTTTAAGTCTAAAATAGTACCTAGAAGCTTTTCCTTCATGCCTGCTTTCAGAGCCTCCTGATGACACGTTTCAGAAAGTGAATTATAATTACCGTTTGCTCAGTTTTATAAGTGGGTGCCAGACTCAGTTTCTGTCGTGGTTTCCGTTATCTTTCATCATTGTTGAAGGCACTAAAGATTTTAAATCCCAACTTCTTGGTCTAAACAGGAAAAGAATGAGTTCTCTTCCCCCCACCCCCACCCCCCAATTCCCACGCAGATACTTAGAAGGAATGACAGAGGAGGAAATTCTGAGTTGTTGTTGTTGTTAAGTGATGTGGAATCAGTTCTGACTCATAGGGAACATGTGTAGGCTTTCTAAGGCTTTACATCTCCAAGAAAGCAGAAAGCCTCATCTTTTTTCCATGTAGCGGCTGGTGGGCTTGAACCTATGATCTTGTGGTTCATGGTCCAGTGTTTATTGTATGTAGCCACCATAGTGGGCCACTAATGGCAAGGAGTCCTGGTGTGGTGCTGTGGGTTAATGCGCCAGACTGCAAAGCCGTTTGAACTGCAAGGTTGGCGGTTCAAGCTCACCAGCTACTCCTTGGAAACCCTATACAGGGTCGCTATGGGTTGGAATCGACTCGACGGCACTTGACAACAACAACAACAATGGGAAGCTATGTCTTGCTATAAACCTTAATGATATATGTTCTAGTAGTTTTCTAAGTAGAGAAAAATCTGGGAAAGAGCACAATACCAGCACAATGGATGAAGGAGACAACTACCTGTCTGGTGTAGAGATTCATCCACCTGCCTGAAGCTCCTTTCTTCCTGCATTCTAGCATTAGATCTTTTAGATATTATGCTATCTTTTGTTATAGATTGAATTGTGTCCCCCAAAATAATATGTGGAGTCCTGATGTGGTGTTGCAGGTTAATACACTGGACTGCAAAGTCAGCTTGAACCACAAGGTTGGAGGTTCAAGCTCACCAACTGCTCCTTGGAAACCCTATACAGGGTAGCTATGAGTTGGAAAAGACTTGATGGCACTTAACAACAACAACAACAACAACAAATATGTGTTGAATTCCTGGCCCTTATATCTTTGGAAAGTGGGTTTTCCTTTCATGTTAGTAAGGCCATGTCAGTATAGGGAAAATCCTCACCAGAATAGATAGAGGTATACACACACAAGGATGGAGGGAAGAGAGACGTGCCAGGTGAGGATTGCTTACAAGTTCAAGGAATGCCAAGAGACCAAGGAATGTCTGAGATTGTTGATAAGAATGGATATACGCAAGTGAAACCCTGATTTGAACCTCTAGTCTCCACAACTGTGAGAAAACATAATTTTGTCCCATTGTGGTGTTTGTGGTACAGCAGCAGTAGGATTCCTCATTACCCATCCAGAAAACAGCAGTGAGGAACAAAAGGAGGAGAAATTGCAATCCACTGAGCACCCTTAGCTTCCAGCCTAAGCCTTTACTTAGCGTAGGTCTTCTTTTGTTGTCCTGGCAGGAGGTGGGAAGAATGGAGCAGGCCCAGCTGGGCCCAAACCGGGGAACACATACTTCAATCTTATGCCAACAGCTCTGGGGAGTCCTAGATAGACAAGGAGAGTCCTGGAAACCAGGCACAAGATTAAATCTTCCCTCAGCCCATCCTCTTGAAACTGCTACATCTCAACACACTTTTGTCATGACCTAATTGTTTTTAGGAAACCTATGACACAGATCTTGGTCGTGCTTAAACTCACACATTAAACTCCCTGCTGGGTTCACCCAGGAGACCCAAACAGCTGGTCAGTTTAGTCAAACCAGTCAAAATTGCCACCAATCATCTGGCTGTTGGCACAAGGTCAATTCTCTCTTCTCTTCTTACCCCACCATTAACATTAAAATGACCTTATTAAAATTTTTTTCTTTAAAATCCTCAGAATTTTTTTTTCCTGGGCAGGGTTTTTGTAATGTTCACTGTGGCCTTCACCTCTCATTTTAGAAACAAAGACAGGGAGAACCCAAATTTAATTTGTATGCTGAAGTCTCCACATCATTGACTAAAAGGAGCTCCTTCTGAGCAGAAAGAACTTGGGAGGATTATCCCAAAACTCTCCCCTCATCCAGCTCCCCCACTTCAATATACACTGTAGATGTCCCAACGTCAAACAATTTGTCTTGTAGTCAGATCTCATTTGGATTACTAATTGCTTCCTGACTTTTTTTTTTTTTTAATGAATAACTGCTTCCTGAGATTTAAATTTTATCTGGTCATTTACAGTTTTAGAATAATGCTAAATTAACACCCAGAATTCTGACAAATGAAAGTAGCAGAAAAATGTTAAATGCTGTAAAGTTGGTTCTGACTCATGGTGACCCTATATAGGGTTTCCAAAGAGTGACTGGAGTGGGTTTGAACTGATGACTTTGAGGCTCAAACTAACCTTGGGGCCAGAATGTTATCCTGTGTCTCCACACCAGGACTCCAGCAGAAATGGAGAAAACATCAAATTTATACTGTCATTGTTGTTGCTGTCATGTGCCATTGAGTTGGTTCTGACTCATAGGAACCATGTATAGGTTCCCAAGGAGTGACTGGCAGGTCTCAACTGCTGACCTTCTGGTTAACAGTTCAGTGCTCATCCCACAATGCCACAACAGGACTCCCAACATTTATTCTAGGGGGGCTTCAAAAAGTTCATGGAAAAAAATTCATTACTTTCAATTCCATTTTTCCACAAACTTTAAAAAAAAATTTTTTTTAACGTTTCTCTTGTAGATAGCATATTGAAGGATCTGTTTTCTTATCCATTCTGTTAATTCTCTGTCTCTCTCTCTCTTTTTTTAAGGTTTTTATTGTGGATTGAGTGAAACTTTACAGGGCATATCATCAGTTTTACATTCAACAAATCATATACTTTGTTTCATTACAATGATTATAATCCCCTCCATGTACCATTAGTTAACAGTATTTCTTTCCATCCACTTTTGCTTTTTAAACAAACAAACAAACAAAAAAACCACTCAGGCATATATAATAATTTACATCTCCAAAGGGCACATTCTGCAAGTCTGTCTCCTGGCCACCAGCTCTTAGTCCCTCTGTTAGTCCATGAATCTATAGTCCTCAGCCACTGCCCCTCTCCATGGCCCTATCTCTGCCTCCTTCTCTGACATTGCTGCTTCTCTGGGTAAGGTTCCACATTCTGCTTGTGCGCTTCTCCCTTGATGGTGCTAGGGTTCTCTGTTTTTGGACTGTACGATTAACCACTCCCCTGTTTTTGTTACAAAACTTCTACCTTTACAGTTGTGACAGTTGCAATTAGTCATGATAACAATTACTATTGAATCATAAGGATTTTATCCCCATCTCTTTCACCAGATCCATCTAGACAAGATGAAAACTATTCACAGGGGACTTTTTCTTTCCCCCCATACTCTAAAATTAAACTCCCTCTTGAAACCTTGTAAGCCAGTCACTTCGTGCCTTTATTGCCCCCTCATTTTAGGTAGCCAGTGTCTAAGTTGCCTGTCCCTATCTGCCCTGTGTACAGAAGGGAAAGCATTGATATTTGATGTGAAGATTCTTTCCCTCTCTGTTGGTATTTGGAGTAACTACCGCTCTGAGCATAGGTCAGGTCCATCAAATCGAATCAATTTACCCTTGTTTCCTTTATCAAAAAAAAAAAAGTAATCTTTTTTTTTTTTGTCCAATCTTCCTCTAGTCAAGTTCTGATCATCAAGCCATCGAGGCCAGGTCAAAGGGTACTGTATGCAAGTTTGGGTGTTCTTGTGCATCTCCCCTCACTTCATATCAGCTGGATGCTTCACTTTCAGCTCTAACCTTCTGTGGCTAAGTCTTTGCCCATGGGCTCCAGTGTCCTCAGGTCTCACCACACTTTGGAACAACCAGCCCTTCCTCTTCTCTCTCTCATCTCCACGTCAATGGGATTCAATGGACTGGGGTTGAACTCAGCCCATTTATTCATTGATGCCTTTCCGCCTCTTCCACACCAGTAGACCAATGTGGTCGCCAGCAAGCTTACATGATTGTTTGTGTATTCCCTTTGAGTTTCATCTTAGAGGGGAGTTTGTCCTGAAGGCACTTAATTGCTTGCCTTGATAGCTTCCTGGCAAACAGCTTGCTTACTCTTGTAGTAGCCAGTCATGCTGACATTTTTGTTTTGTTTTTTTTCTGATTATCTTTCTTTGAAGATGTATCTTCTGTCACTGTAGCTGTTCCAGTCTGCTTGTCCTTTCTAGTGGGAATGTCCCACCTCATAAGGTTCTGGATGGGACTCAGGATTCCACCTAAGGTCCTATACTCTGTAAAGGATTTGCATGA
>NW_006408529.1:14875300-14936978 GCF_000296735.1 Chrysochloris asiatica
CTTGGTCTCACCCAAGATGACAGCTCCTTGAGCAGCTAAGCATCTTGAATTAGAAAGCAATGAATTTCTTGCTTCTGCTGCAAATTCCCTTAGCTGTAAGCCTTCCAACCTTCTAAATATTCCTTTATATGTGGTTCAGAGTTCTGGCACCATCCCCTGAGCTTGCTTGGTCTGGTATTCTGTTTTGTTGCTGATGGAGCTCCTTACTGCACTTCCACCAGATCCACCATCTTGTTTGCTCTCCCACAAACTTTTTGAAGCCTGCTTATCTAGTTGTTAATGTTGTTGCTATTGTTGTTCAGTGCCATTGAGTCCGCTACAACTCATAGCAATCACATATAAGGTTTTCGAGGATGAGAATCTTTGTGAGAACAGAAAGCCTCATTTTTCTCCTGTGGTGTATATGGGCTTGAACTTCCTACCTTGTGGTTTGCAGTCCAGTCTTTATCCTATAGAGCCATAAGTGGAAAACAGTAAACCAAATGAGATCATTAAATATTTCCTTCTTGACTTCAGATTCAAGAGTGTCATAGTCCTTTATTCTTGATCTCTCCCTCTGCTTGGGAAAATTAGTACAATTGAATTGTCATATATAACCCTTAACAAACCAAAAGGATCTATTTGATATACGGACCAAGGAAGTCCTGTATGTATGTATAGTTGCAAAACCTATGAAAATAGCCTTGCAATTGCTTTTATCAAAGGTTAGATAAATGAGGGACTAGTAATGGATTCTTGACACTTGGGTTTATAAATAAATGTTTGCTTGGACATTTTCAGTTACAGAAAAAGAGTAGCAAAGACAGAGACCTAAAATATAAAGAAATGATGTCCAAGGCCTTCCTTATACCTGACAGTACTTTCAGAGCTCTCCAACAAAAAGCTTTGAATGTAGTCCTGTGGCAATAATAAGGACCTATGAAAAGAACTCTGGTAACGTAGTGGTTACGAATCAGGCTGCGAAACTTAAAGGTCAGCAGTTCGAAACTACCAGCTGTTCCACGGGAAAAAGATGAGTTTTTCTGCTTCTGTAAAGATTTACAGCCTCAGAAACCCTGTACAGGGTTGCTATGAGTTGGAACCAACTCCACAGTACATAACCACCACCACCACCATGAAAGAGAGGAAAACCAGCACAGATCGTTTTCAAATAGGTCTGAGTGGGAACTGAAAGGAGTCAGTCTTGTAATAAGAAGCTTTATACAATTACAAGGACAATAATTTTCTGGACTTGACATTCCAAAAGTTCAGCACAAACCAGTTGGAATGGCTGCCATGTAGTAAAAGGGAGCATGGTCCAGCCTTTGGACTCCAACTCCAAAAGCCACTTTTTTTCCCCCTCCACCATGGAGAAAGAGGGAGGGCAGAGTGGGTATAGGTAACAAGTGACACACAGTAGATGAAAGTCATTGGTTAATAAGTACACTTAGATAGTTAAGGGCCATCAAGTGGATTCTGACTCATAGAGACTCAATGCACAACAGAACAAAACTGTTTGACTGGTCCTAAGTCTTTACAATTGCCAGCATGTTCCAATCCATTACTGGGGCTATTGTGCCAATCCATCTCCTTGAGAATCAACTGGACCCTGGATCTCTACTTCACCAAACATAATGTCCTCCTTCAGACCGGGCCCTCCTGATGACATGTTAAAAGGACATAAAAGGAAGGTGGAGCTCTGTGGCTGGAACTCCATACCTCCATTTCCTGTTGGCTGTTGAAGTTGAGAAAATAGATCAGCTCACAGATTTAAATCAAAACCTTCTTATGTTTGGGTACTTTGTAAGCACTTCCTAAAATACATTTCAGTCTCTTAGGAAAAAGTGAAATGTACATTCTTTTGAGTTTTAATTAATGTATCTGGGCCACATAGTAGGATTACTAACCCACCCAGCTTTGCTGGACTTCAGCACCTTAAGCCTCCATTCCTAGGATCCCTGAGTTCCAAGCAAATCAGGGCTGCTGGTCACCCTGCTACCAACCATCTGCCTTGGGTATCTTCATTTTCACATTTTTGTTTATGAATAATCTGAGTTGATATTAGTTTGAAATTACTGAAAAACATTGAAAACCTATCTTAAGAATGCATAAAGTACTGATTTCTTAGGCATTACTGAGTTGAAATGGACTTGTATTGGCCATTTTGACTCTGACATTCAAATGGTTTACTCTGCCAGGAATGACATGCTGAAGAATGGAGTTGCATTAACCATAAAAAAAAAAAAAGAACATTTCAAAGTTTACCTTGAAATACAATGCTGTCTGTGATAGGATAATATCCATACTTATACAATGAAGACCAGTTTATACAACTATTATTCAAATTTACTCATGAACCACTAAAATCAGTGATGATTAAATTGAAAAATTCTACCAACTTCCTCAGTCTGAAATTGATCAAACATGCAATCAAGATGTATTGATATTTCTTAATAAGTAGACTGCAAATGTTGGAAGCAAGAAGGTAAATAGTTAGAAAATATGGCCTTAGTGATAGAAATGATGCCAGAGATCTCATGATGGAATTTTTTAAGACCAACACAAATTCCGTTTTTAAGCAACATAAAAATGACTATACACATGGACCTCACCAGATGAAATTCACAGATATCAAATTGACTACATCTGTGGAAAGAGACGATGGAAAAGCTTCATTCATATTATCAACCAAAACAATGCCAGGAGCAGACTGTGGAACAGACCATCAACTGCTCATATGAAAGTTTAGGTTGAAACTGAAGAAAATTAAAACAAGTCTATGGGAGCCAAAAGATGACCTTGAGCATATTCCATCTGAATTAGAGACGATCTCAAGAACAGATTTGATGCATTAGACCCTAATGATTGAAGACCAGATGAGTTGTGGGATGGCATGAAGAACATCAAGCAGGAAGAAAGAAAAAGGTCATTCAGGAGTAAAGAAAGAAGGAAAAGACCAAAATGGATGTTAGAAGAGACTCTGAAACTTGTTCTCCAGTGTTGAGATGCTAAGCACCGTTGAGTCTGTTCCGACTCATAGTGACCCTGTATAGGGTTTCCGAGAAGCAACTGATGAGCTTGAACTTCTGATCTTGCGGTTCAAACCTACTTCAAACCTAGTCCAGTGCATTAAGGCACAGCATCACATCAGGACTGTCTGTCTATCTATCTATCTATGCATATATACACATATACATATGGACAACATATATATGTTGTTGTTAAGTGGCTGGTGAATTTGAACAGTCAACTTTGCATTTCAAACTGACCTTGCAGCCCAGTGCACTAACTCACTGTGCCACACCAGCATTCTATCTATCTATCTATCTATCTATCTATCTATCTATCTATCTATCTATCTATCTATTTATCTATCTATCTATCTAAAGGATAGATAGATATCTATCTATATGAAGGAAATGGCTCCCACAGTTGTAAAGGTGGTCATTCCCAAGTCCATAGGTTAGATGTCAGACTGGAGGTTTCTGACTCGTGTAACTGAAGGGCAAATGAACCAAGCAAGATCTGCAGGTTAGATACTAAGCAGACAGGCAGGTAGGTTCAGCAGGTAAGACAGCAGGCTGCTGCCAACTCCTAGGGGCTCAAGTCCAAAGAACTGCAGGTCAGAGGATGAGCCATATTCAACATCGAGACCCAACAGAGAACAAGCAAGCTTTGCCTGTGTCAGTATATTGGAAGCAGGTCACACTTCCTAGGAAGCTTCCTTTCAATTGATTGGGTGCTCATAACAGATCTCATCATAGAGTTGATTACAGTATACTAGATCTCAGCTGAGCTTGTGGCTACATTGGGAAATACCTGAAGAGGAGTCCCAGGGAGAAATGGCATTTTTCAGAAAACCTAATATTTAATGGGACAGTGGTGATTCAGTGGTAGAATTCTTGCCTTCCATTCTGAAGACCCAGGTTCAATGTTGGCCATTGCACCTCATACACAACCACTGTTTGTTAGTGGGTGCTTACATATTGTTATTGTACTGAATAAGTTTCAGTGAAGTTTTCAGACTAAGAAACTAGGAAGAAAGATCTGATGAAAATTCAGTCATTGAAACCCTTATGGCTCACAGCAGTCTAATCAGCATTTACTTAGGGAACTTACCCACAGCTTGGCAGATGTTCTTTCCCTTCCTAATGGAACCACCATAAGATGTGCCAGTTTGAGGGCAGCTAGTAACAACAGCAACCTAAAAACGAATGCATGGTACCAATGCTCAGAAAACCAAGGAAAAGCAGCCAAGGGCATGGGGAAGGGTGGTTTGTTCCAATTTTGAGTTCACTCTCACTTAAAACTCTGTCACTAGTTCTGTGACTCTTAAATAGATTTTGATGTTTAGGACAGGCCAAAGGACCATTTCAATTTTCTTTAAAATTTCCTATTTATTTACATTTATATCGTATCTGCAGATGTGTTCCATGGATTTCCCTTCCTGGGTTTCCTCAGCCTCAGTTTCATAATTTATTCTGCCGGGTTCGGTGTGTCCTTGGCATACCAAGCCTTTGGCTTGAGAATGGAAAAATTCTGTGAGGTCTCTGAATTCTTTCCTCTGATTATCAACCCCTACTCTGGCTGAAAATAAAATCATTGGGCTGAAAGAGGAAAAATAATTGGTTAAATGCTCTTGAAAAAGTCTAAACAGAAGATTTTCTTTCCCTCTCCATTTGCAATGATTTATTTTCAAGGTTTTATGGGATTTTAATGAGGAAACCTTATCTGTATGCCTGGCAATTATCAACCAAATTTCCATTTCCTGTCAGAAAAATCTACAATAAGTAAAACAAAAATGGTGGGATCGGGAGACTCTTTGACCTGTAACCCATATGACTGAGGAATAACTCATTGTCACACAGAACATGTGACAGTAAAGCATGCCTGTGACTTTTCTTGTACACTTCTGCTTAAACGACATTGCCATCTTCAATTTACTATAACTATGCAAGTAGCCATCACCTTCTGCCAGTTTATTAGATTGTCGTGGCCTGTGTGCTGCTATGATGCTGGAAGTTATGGCGTCGGTATTTCAGATAGCAGCAGGGTCACCCATAGTAGACAGATTTCAGTGGAGCTTCCAGATGAAGACAGACTAGGACGAAAGATCTGACGATCTATTTCTGGAAATTAGCCAATGAAAATGCTGTTGATCACACTAACATATTTTCTGACACAGTCCTGGAAGATGGATGCCTAAGTTGAATGATGCTTTAAATATATAGTGACCACAGCAATGGAGCTGAGCATACCAATGGTTATAAAGATGGGGCAGGACTAGATAACCTTTTGTTCTGTTGTTTACGGGTTTGGCATGAAACAGGTCTGACTCGATGGCAACTAACAACAACAAATGTAAGTAGAGTGAGTTGCTACAGATCCTCCTGAATGCTATTTGTGGTTAGCTGATTTGAATAAGGCACAGGATAGTTCTCTATCATCTCGATGATTTAATATAATTTCTAGTCCACCCCACTTTCTTCCATTGGATGAATGAAGTCATACCCGAAGCAAAGGTCTTATAAGATGCAATGAATTTTGCATTTTGAAAAGTTTCCTATTTTAATTTTTTTGCCTTAGGTCGCAGTTCTTGCTTGTGAATAAAGATGCTAGAATGTGGGGTCACTTAGCAAAGTCTCCATGACTACAGACTCAAAGCTTAGAGGTAGAAATTCAAGCAGAGAGCTTGTCACTGTCATGGTGGGTGCTTCCAAGCTTCTAGAACCAGAAGGCACGACTAAGAGGAGCTCAAATGAAAATGCCAGAAAGAAGGAGATTGGTGAGGGTTTTAGAATGTTTCTTGAATATTAGACACCATAGCACGCAAAACAGCAAAGGAATCAGAACACATTTAAATTTTTATTTTAAGTTCTAGTTAGTTAACAGGGTGAGAATCTTTTTTCCTTACACTTTTCCCTACGTGTAAAATTTGTCATGCTCCTAAATAACCTACCAATTTATCTTTGCTTGTTCTGTCGTATTAAAAGAATTTTGCTTTAGCACTTTAATTGTATCTTTATTGCCATTTGGGTTAAAGAGCTTGAATGTATAATGATTGATTTGAACAAAAAGAAATTATTTTCAAGTCACTGTAATTAAGATTGGATAGATTTCTATCCGGTATAAGCTCTATTCCAGGAAAAATTGTGAGAAGACCCAAATTTGCCCTTACTCTGTGTAGTGTATGGGGCCAATTCCACACTTTGTTTTTGCCGTTCTTCTCATTCTTCTCTTCCCTAATGGAAACAGGTAGGCTCAGAAGACCAAGAGACAGAGGCTGCTATACAGCACATGTGTGGCCACAAGCTTTGGTATTGTTGGGGTTTTATCAAAATTCCCATTTTTTGATTATATCCTTTGACTTCTCTGCATTGTTGGGGTGCAGAGGCTTTCTTGAATAATGAATGAGTTGAATCACTTCTGTCTACTCTTTCTCTCTCTTGAGGGACCACTACAATTAAGTCACCCTACTGTGCTAGCTCCGGTAGCGTAGTGGTTACGAATTGGGCTGTGAACCGCAAGGTCAGCAGTTCGAAACTACCAGCTGCTCTGCGGGAGAAAGATGAGGCATTCTGCTCCCGTAAAGATTAACAGCCTCAGAAACCCTGTGCAGGGTCACTATGAGTCAGAACTGATTTGACAGCACGTAACAACACCAACAACAACTGTGTTAGCAGAGAAGAAAGGACTCCTACTATAACTATGTGCAAGACCAAGGACTGCTGTAAATTAAAACCCAAACAGAATATTGATGATGAAAGGTGTTGTTCAATAAAAATGCAATGCGAGTCAAGCAAGTGCTTTTAAAACTCTCTAGTGTTGTTTGCCATTGTTAAGGACCATCAAATCTATTCTGACTCATAGAGACCCTCTATAGGGTTTCTGAGTCTTGTAAATCTTTACAGGAACAGAAAGCCTCACCCTTCTCTTGCAGAGTGACTGGTGGTCTCAAACCACCGATCTTGTGGTTGGCATTTAGTGCTTATCCTATGGAGCCAAAAGAGGAACAAGTGAAATGAATTTTAATAGTATATTTTACTTCACACAATATATCCACAATATTATCTTTACAACAATATAATCAATATAAAATATGAATGAGCCCTTTTATATTTTTTTGCACTAGCCTTTGAAATCTGATGTGTATTTTTCAAATTGCCACATTTTAAGTGTTTAAGTGGCTGTTATTGTTAAGTGCCATCAAGTCAATTTAGACTCATGACAACCCTGTATAGCATTTCCAAGGATCAACTGAAGGGTTTGAAACTAGTGCTTATCCTATAACGCCACACCAGGACTTCAAGTGGCTTGTATCATGGACCTAAACTATCTATCTATCTTAATTAACTACTCCCTCAATTAGTTACCATGTGCTGCTCTGGGTATATGAATCACAGTATTTAGTAATGGTGTGGATCTACCCTAGAAAATGTTGCTTTCTCTGCCCTTTATTAGATTTCTATCTACTATTCATTCTGGAGCAACAGTTAGAAGTAGGGTTGGAGATAGGATAACACCAACCCATCTCTGCTTTCGGAGAATAGTTTGACCATTATTTCTCAAAGTTTGGTATGCATAAGAATGAGCTTACTAAAAATGCAGATTCCTGGGCAGAACTCCAGAACAATTGATAATCTCTAGAACTGAGGCCTGGAAATCTGCCTTTTATCATTTTATTAAGCCCACCAGGCAATTCTAATACACACTGAAGTTTGTAAACACTCCCATAGACCCTCAAACAACTTATGGTGGTTTTTACTCATTTGGAACTTTGTTCAGTCTCATGTGACAACTTGCAAGAAGCAGCTTGAATGAGGGAAGCAGCTTGGCTTCTGCTGTTTGACACGGTCCCAGCAGAAGGAGAAATATCATGCAAGGCAGATAGTTCTCAGAAGTTGTTTTCTATCTTCTCCCTAAGATAACTTTGAATTCACTTGTAAAAATATATAATATGGCCATATTCACAGCCTTTTACTATGAGTTCTATAAACCTTAGAAAAAAACTAGTCTGGCAACAATTGTTTTCAGATTCGGTGGATTGAATTCAAAGGGTTTGTATGTGCCACTCCCATTCACAGAAAACCTAAGTACAAAGTAACTGCATTTATGAGATCACAAAAGCAGATAACAAACTAAAGTGAAGCTGACCAACCCCTGTAGACATCACCACAATCAATTACTAGCCAGAACCCACAAACACCCACTATTACATACAGGCACCTATGTGAATAGGCAGAGCATAGTGAACATAAGTGAAAGGTGGTCAAATCTTAATAATTTACATTTCTTGCAACAATTAGCCAGGTTGGGTCTTATGCCTCACAGCCTCAAAAGAAAGGAAATACAAGAACACTGTGGTTAAGCAATTTAATGAACACTTTTTAAGAAAACAAAATTAAGTAGATGTTAGTAATACTTTTACTATGAAAATAATAGTGTAGTATGTTGGATAGAAGATCGATAATCACCTAGTAGAAACAATGAAGTAGTGTAAGCATTGATGATTATAGAAACTTACATTACTAAGAGGATGTAATCAAGGGTCTGATAAGTGGAAATGATTTGTGTAAGGTTTAACTTGATCTTTTAGTGGGAATAAGAAGAAGCAATTTATCACTTATGTAGGAGAGGAGATGATGTCAAAAGGAAAATGTTTAATAGTTGAAAAATGAACAGGATATGGAAAGGTCAGTTTGCACATCACAGAAATACTTTTGTTACGGTTGTATAATCACAGAGTAAAAGGAATGTTGTGATTGAAACTGTGTAATAATTCAAGGAAAAATCAAAGTATCAAATCATTATGTACTGTGTAATTTTAAGTATAAAAATAAAGACTTGCTGAGCTGGGGCAAGCAGACAGGCAGAGAGACAGAGAAAGAGAGTCCCATCAGCCAACTAAGCAGCGGCTCCTCGATTGCTTTCATTTTCACCAATTCCACGTCTCCTCTCGTGTCCTTCGACCCTGCGAGAGCTGGACTCCCTCAACAACTCACAATTGCACTCATCCAAGGCACACAGAAGCTTCTCAGAAGGATGCTGATCAATCTTCTGGCCTATTATATAATCACTTTGTTCTCAGACATTTGCATTCAGAGACCTATTTAACACCCACAACAACTGAGAAACCACTCTGAGGTGTATTTTTAAGACACAAACTCTGCTTTTGAATTTCTTTCCTCTATTTTTGTTGTATGCCAGGAGAGATCTGTATGTGCAACACTTTGTTCTTATATAACCACTTTTCTCCCCAGAGTTCTCAGAGGATTGATGAACATTTTCTCATTAATATTCATTGCACCCCTGTAAAAATAAATAACAAATCAGACCGTCTTAATGTAGGAGGGAAATAGAAGCATCTAATTGTTAAGTAACTGATGAAGAAAAATGGCATCCAAAGTAATTGGTTAAATCACTTTGCTTTTTCGTAGCCTCTCTGAGCTTTCACCTCCTTGACCACCTAAATCTGCTATAATCATTATAAAAAAACATTTGGAAATACTTTTAAACCATTTAAAAATAACATGTTGAAAACATTTTATTGAAGATGCTGTGTATGCCAACTCTCTGCCTCAGGTGGATTAAGAGGCTTGCTTATGCCCACATTGGGAGACTTCAGTTGGCAAGGGTATTTCATACTGATTTGGAATACTGTGTCATCTGGAAAGAAAGTACCATATTTGTTCAACTATAATGTGCCAACATAAATAACACACTCATACATATAATTTAAAACATAAATAATGAGCGCGTGCATATAATGTGCACAGCACACAAAGCAATATAAGGCATGTGTTATTTGCATAACGATATGATATAGCTCCCAATCCCTAAGACCAAATGATAAACATTTGAAATAAAAGTTAGTGTCCTGCTCTTTCTATGGGCTTTTGCCATTGGCAAAGCTCGCAGAACTTTAATTCAAGGCTACAACACACATTTAAACCTTGTGCCATTGACTCTATTCCAACTTCTACATAGGGTTTCCAAGGCTATAAGTCTGTACAGAAGCAGACTGTTTCATCTTTCTTCTGCAGAGTCATTGGTAGGTTCAAACCATTGACTTTTCGGTAAGTAGCTGAGCTCTTTAACCACTGTGCCACCAAGGCTCCTTTCAAAGCATGATTAAACAGGACCTTAAGTATCACACAAGTGCTTCTGGGCTGCACATTTCTTAATGTGGACCCAAGATCATTTTTTGGCTGTGTTATTGTTAGCTGCCAGACAGTCCACCCCTAAATCATGGCAACCTCAAACACATTGGAAAGAAACACTACCTGTCCTGTACCATCTCCATGATGACTTCTGGATCAGACTGTATCTCTAGGCCTTCCTTTCTAGTCTGTCTTAATCTGGAAGCTCTACTGAAATGTATTCAGCACCATAGCAACATGCAAACCTCCAATAGCAGAAGGATGGTGTCTGCTCTTGAGGTTCATTGATCAGGAATAAACCAGGGTTCTTGCAAAGAAGGTGAGAAGTCTATCATTGAACCTTTAATGCCTCAAGCATTTCTTCCTATAGATTTGTGGAAACTTGACATTTAGAGAGAAATGCATGCTTAACTTCCCTAGCAAGTGATTCATTACTTTTTAAATTTTTAAAAAATTTCTGTCCTTGACTGTTCTTCTTCAACTTTGTTTGTTTCAAAATGGAAAACATTTTCTAGCTGATTTTTTTAAAAAATCATTGGCATTATGAAGCAGTAAAGAATTTCCAGCATAATGAATTTGATGCATTTTTTGCAATATGGCATAATACAATGAATTTTGTAATGTATACATTGTATCTACTGCTTGTTTGTCAGTTTGTGGTACCATGGGGGCTTGAGAGTTGCTGTGATGCTGAAAGCTATGCTACTTGTGTTTTACATGCCGGTAGGGTCACCAACGGTGTGCAAGTTTCAGCTGAGCTTCCAGACTAAGACAGACTAGGACGGAGAGGAGGACTACTTCCCAGTGTTAGGTCACGGAAAACCTTATGAATAGCAGTGGAACACTGTCAAATAGCATCAGAATATTGAATATTGAAACATGATGAAGAACACCATAATTTTGTCAGATATAGTGCCAGAAGATGAACCCCTCAATCAGAAGGCACTCAAAATACCACTGCAGAAGAGCTGCCTTCTCAAAGTAGTTGACCGGGATGATGCAAATGGAGTCAAGCCCTTGGGACCTTCATTTGCTGATGAGGCATAATTCAAAATGAAGAGAAAAAGATGTAAACATTAGATAATAATCAGGAACATGGAATGTACAAACTATGAATCTGGGAAATTAGAAGTTGTCAAAAATTAAAAAAAAAAAAAAAGAACACATAGGCATCAATATCCTAGGCATTAGTAAGTGGAAATGGACTGGTACTGGCCATTTTGAATCTGACAATAATATGATTTTCTATACATGAAATGACAAATTGAAGGGAGAGCATTCCAAGAGCTATCTTGAAGTATAATACCGTCTGTGATAGGATAATATCTACATGCCCACAAGGAAGACCAGTTAATACCACTATAATTCAAATGTATGCACCAACTACTTAAGCCAGTGATGATGAAATTGAAGAAGTCTACCAATTTCTTCAGTCTGAAATTGATCAATTGTGTAATCCAAATGTATTAATAATTACTGGTGATTGGAATGCAAGGGTTGGAAACAAAGAGGAAGGACCAGTAGTTGGAAATTATGACCTTGATGATAGAAATTATGCTAGAGATCACATGATAGCATTTTGCAATACCAATGACTTATTCATTGCAAATACCATGTTTAAAAACATAAAAGATGACTATACACATGGACCTCACCATACGGAAGACACGGAAATCAAATAGACTATATCTGTGGGAAGAGACAGTGGAAAAGCTCCACATCACTAGCCAAAACAAGGCCAGTGGCAGACTGTGGAACAAACTATCAATTGCTCATATGTAAGTTCAGGCTGAAGCTAAAGAAAATTAAAGCAATTCCATGAGAGCCAAAACATAACCTTGAACATTGTTCTGCTATTGAATTGACTGCAAATCATAGCAACCTTGTATAGGGTTTCCGAGAAGCAACTGGTAGGTTTGAACCATCAACCTTGTGGTTCACTGAACATATCCCAGATGATTTTAAAGATGATCTCAAAAGCTAATTAGATGCATTAGACACTAATGACCAAAGACCAGAAGAGTTGTAGGATGGCATCAAGAACATCAAAAAAGAAGAAAGCAAAAGGCCATTAAAAAGACAAGAAAGAAGGAAAAGACCAAAATGGATGTCAGAAGAGAATCTGTAACTTGCTTTCCAACATAGAGACACTAAAGCAAATGGAAGCAATGAGGTAAAACAGCTGAACAGAAAATTTCAAAGGACAGCCGGAGGAAACAATATTATAATGAAATGTATAAAGGCCTGGAGTTAGAAAATCAAAAGGAAGAACACACTTTGTATTCTCAAGCAGACAGAACTGAAGAAAAATTTTAAGCCTTGATTTTAAATATTGAAGGATTCTCTGGGAAAATATTGAATGATGCAGAAAGCATCAAAAGAAGATGGAAGGAATTCCCAGAGTCACTGTACCAAAAGGATATGGTCGATGTTCTTCAACCATTTCAAGAGATAGTATATGATCAAGAGCCAATGATACTGAAGGAAGAAATCCAAGGTGCACTGAAGGCACTGGTAAAGAACAAAGCTCTGGGAATTGATGAAATAAAAATTGAAATCTTTCAACAAACTTATGTAGCACTGGAGGCATTCATTCATCTATGCCAAGAAATTTGGAAGATAGCTACCTGCCCAACTGATTGGAACAGATCCATGTTTGTGCTCATTTCAAAGAGAGGTGACCCAACAGAACATGGAAATCATCAGACAATATCATTAATATTGCATGCAAGTGAAATTTTGCTAAAGATTATTAAAGAACAGTATTCTCACAGCAAATGGTCAGAAGTTCATGTCAGTTTCAGATGAGAACATGAAACAAGGGATATCATTGCTGACATTAGATGGTTCTTAACTGACAGTACAGAACACCAGAAAGATGCTTTCCTGGGTTTTATTGACTATACAAAGGTTTTCAATTGTATAGTTCATGACAAGTATGGACACCATTGTGAAGAATGAGCAATCCAGAAAAAACTTACTTGTTCTCATTAAGAACCTGTACATAGATCAAGAGGCAGTCGTTCAAATAGAACAAGGGGATACTGAATGTTTTAAAACCAGGAGAGAGGTGCACCAGGGTTATTTCCTTTCACCATACTCATTCAATCTATATGATCAGCAAATAGTCTAAGAAGATATGAAAAAGAACATGCCATCAGGATTGGAGGAAGATAGATTAACAACCTGTAATATGCAGACGATACAACCTTTTTTGCTGGAAGTGAAGAGGACTTAAAATATTTACTGATGAAGATCAAAGACCACAGCCTTCAGTATGGGCTGCACCTCACTTTAAAGAAAACAAAAATCCTTACCACTGGACCAAAATATAACATCATGATAAATGGAGAAAAGTTTGAAGTTGTCTAAGACTTTATTTTGCTTGGATCCACTATCAACACTCTTGGAAGCACCAGTCAAGAAATAAAATGATGGATTGCATAGGAAAATCTTCTGCACAAGACCTCTTTGAAGTGTTGAAGAGCAAAGATGTCAGTTTGAGGACTAACATGGTTTGGGTCAGGCACACTTTCAGTAGCTTCATATGCATACAAAAGTTGGACAATGAATTTAGAAAACTGTAGAAGAATTGATGCATTTGAGGTATGTTGTTGGAGAAGAATATTAAAACTACTACGGACCACAAGAAGAATAAACTAATCTGTTTTGGAAGAAGTGTAGCCAGAGTGCTCCTTAGAAGCCAGGATGGAAAGACTGTCTCTCATACTTTGGACATGTTGTCATAAATGACAAATCCCTGGAGAAGGACACCATGCTTGGTAAAGTGGAAGGTCAATGAAGAAAGAGGAAGACCCCCAATAAGATGGATTGGCACAGTGACAGCAAGTGTAACAATGATTGTGAGGATGGTGCAGAATTGGAAGGGGTTTGGATCTGTTGTGCATAAGTTAGCTGTTAGTTGGAACTAACTTGACAGCAACTAACAACAACATATATTTTATAACATTATAATTATATAAACTATGAACACTCTTTTAGAATTCTTAAAAGGACCCAATTTCTACTATTTCCTTTGTTGTTGTTGTTGGTTCTTCCTCTAACTCATGTGTTTTCATTACTGGTTGAACATTGGTGTCATCTGGAGAAATTGTCTGGATCTTTTTCCAAGTTGTATGATTTAGGCAAGTCCCTTCATCTTTGGGTTCTTCAGTTGTTGTTGTTGTTGTTGTTAAGTGCCGTCGAGTGGGTTCCGACCCATGCAACCCTGTACAGGGTTTCTGAGACTGTAAATCTTTATGGGAGCAGAAAGCCTCATCTTTTTCCCGCAGAGAAGCTGGTAGTTTCAAACTGCTGACCTTAAGGTTCGCAGCCTGATTGTGTAAAGTGCATTTCATAATACCAGGAACCAGGTAGGTCTCTGGGTTTCAGACGCAGATACTGACTGAGATTCTGGAATGTCCAAGTCCTTCACAGGATAGCTACCATTTCAGTTAGATTCCCAGAGATGTTCTAGGAAAATATTGTTAGCTACTAATCAAGGCCTTGGCCTCTTTTGTTGACATGGGTTAGATTATGAGGAACTTCCAACATTTTCTTTACAGGCAGACTCTTGTCTCTTTTTTCCTGTCCATCTGCCCCTTGTCACCAACTTTAGGAGTTGAGGGGGTGCTCCAAGTGCTATTTCTCTGGAATAGGGTGGAAGTTTAGCTCCCTGCTCCTCCCTGCTGACAAAGCTCTGAGGCCAGACTTTCCAACCAGTAAAATGCCAGGGAAGAGAAGAGAGTTGTAAACAATGAATCCCAGTAAGGCATCGCTAAACACTCCACTCCTTCCTCGCAAAGATCTGCTCCATGTCACCCTGCCAACTATTCTCCATTTGTCTTTCTTTTCACCCTTTCAATATCAAATGAAAATTCAACTCTGTAGAGATGGGAAGGATGGTAATTGGAACTCTTCCTCTTCCTCCCTTTACTATATTTTGGGTGTTCAGGACTAAGAGACAGTTCAAATGACAGTACAAGCTTGTGTTAGAGACTTGTTGAAAGTTGAATTAAACTTGGTGAAGACAGAACTAATTTATCTCTCCCTCCTTTCCTCCATCTGTTCCACTTCCTTTTATACATGTAAAAGAGCAGGCTTGCTGAAATGCTGAAGAAGAAATGCCTGCCCTCTGGATTCCATGTCACTGGGCCAGTCATTTGTCAAACTTGGCTACTGTCTACAAAACACTTCCTGCATCTGGCATTAGCAATCCATTACTAACTTGAGAAACTATGTTTTCAAAGTCTGGTGATCTTCTGATTTCAATATCCTAATCTCTTCACTTCACTCATTTATCCAATGGACATCTCTAAGTTTTTTTTTTTTTTTTTTTGGCAGACCTAGCTGGGTGCCAGGGAAGATCCCAAGATGAGAAGACACAGTGTCAACCTTCAACTTAGCCTACAGCTTCACTGGAGACAACTTGAGGACAAATTAGTACAATATAATGAAACAGGTTTTGTAACAAAAAGAAGGCAAAAAGTATATGACACAACTTGCTTGCTGAAAGCCAGGAGGGCTTAAAATACTTATTGATGAAGATCAAAGACCACAACCTTCAGTATGGGTTGTATCTCAATGTAAAGAAAACTAAAATCCTCACCACAGGACCAATAAATAACGTCATGATAAATGGAAGAAAGGTGGAAAGACCTCACTTTACTTGGATCCACTATCAATACTTATGGCAGAATCAGTGAAGAAATGAAATGACATATTGCATTAGGCAAATCTGCTGCACAAGACCTCTTTAAAGTTTTCAAGAGCAAAGATATCAGTTTGAGGACTAAAGTGCGCCTGAACCAACCCATGGTATTCCAATAGCCTCATATGCATATAAAAGTTGGGTAGTGAATAAGGAAGATCATAGAAGAATTGATGCATTTGAGTTATGACATTGGAGAAGAATATTAAAAGTGCCCTGGGCTGCTAGAAGAACAAACCAATCTGTATTGTTAGAAGTACAGCCAGAAAGCTCCTTAGAAGTCAGTGTGGCGAGACTTTGTCTCTCATACTTCAAACATGTTTTTAGGAAGGAACAGTTCCTCGAGAAGGACATAATGCTAGGTAAAGTGGAGCATCAGCAAAAAAGAGGAAGACCCCAAACAAGATGGATTGGCACAGTGAAAGCAGCGATGGGCTTAGTCTTAACTACTATTGTGAGGATGTGAAGAACTGGGCAGTGTTTTGTTCTGTTATTCATAAGGTCGCTGTGAGTCAGAACCAACTCTATGGCACCTAACAACAAAAGCATATGACAGCACAAAGGCTGCACAGAGAATCTAGAATGTGAAAGAGAAATAAAAGTTTACTAGATGGAGAGTGGAAAATGCCATCATTGACTCTGGGAAGATACAAGCCAGCTGAGGATAGCATGTTCAGAAGTAAACTGGGAAATTTGATGAGGAGCAGTAAGAGATTTAGCGGGAATCAAATTGTAGAAATGAATTGGAGGCAAAATTTGGAATTTAATTCTATAACAGGGGTGGGAACTTCCGGCCCGCAAAATCATTTGGTTTGGTCCTGCCATGGTAACTACAGTTCCAGCCATCACATTGTTGTTGTTGTTAAGTGCCAATGAGTTACTGTATAGGGTTTCTGAGGAGCAACTGGTGTGCTTGAACTGCTGACCTTGTGGTTCAACCTTGCATTCCAGTGCATTAACCCATAGCACCGCTCCAGGACTCCAGTCATCACATTAGGAGTGAGTTACTGAAATGTTTGACTAAATATAGCAGGCTAATTTTTAAGTTGACAATTTTGTGTAGCCTGCAAACGATGTTATAAGTATTCAAATGGCCCTTGGCAGAAAAAAAGATTCCCCACCCATGTCCTATAAGAATGAGGGGAGACAAAAACATAAGCAAGTGAGTAGCACTATTGTCTTTGCATTTGCTGAGAAATGTTACACAAGCAAGTTAGGGAGACACTGGATGATCATGAGCAAGACTCCATGGGAGTCAGTGGGGGAGGATACCCTCAGGAACACAGCTGTTGAGATCTCTGCTTCAGCTCCTCTACTTCAGAGCCAATGCCTTCTTACATTGTGTTCCTCCTATTTTCTCTAAAACATTGCTTGTAGCCAACCAGAACACTTTGTCCCGTAGATATGAGAATTCAACTCTGCTCAAAAATCAAATAAATGGAATAATGGTGTTCTCTGAGGAAAGTGAAGTCCAGGTGTGGCACTGTGGGCTAACACATTGGACCACAAGGTCACTTTGAACCACAAGGTCAGTGGTTCAAACCACCAGCCGCTTCTTGGAAACCCTATCTAGCTAGGGTCAGAACGGAATCTACGGTAGTTAACAACAACAACATGAGAAAAGTAATCATATTTTTCTCTTTGTATCCCCAGAGCTTAGCACAGCACCTGGTATGAAAGAGGAGCTCAAGGAATCTTTTATGAGCTGGACTGACTTCAGAAGCCACTGGAATGTGTTGTATGTGCTGTTCTTTTGTCTCTACTGGTCTGAACCATCTCTGGAAGGGCTCCATGGACATGGGCAGGTAGTCCCAAGGATACCTCCAGAAGATCCAATAATTATATTACATAGTCATTGAGCTCTTTTTAACATTTAGATGAATCCATTCTTCAAATATTTGAGGGTTTACTGTGTGCCAGCATTCCAGGGTTTGGATAGACAGAGGTGACTAGATAGACCAGGATTGTACCCTAATCATAAATTGTCACTGTTTTAAATTTTTAAGAGTATAACACACTCTTCCAGCAAATGCATGATAAACAAACATTTTAAGATGGAAAAAAAAATACGCATTCTTCTTCTAAAAATAAAACTAGAATACATCATTAAGAAAAGGACATAATGTTTGGTAAATATGCTTTGTTGTTGTTGTTAAGTGCCATCTGACCCATAGCGACCCTGAACAGGGTTTCCGAGGCTGTAAATGTTTATGGGAGCAGAAAGCCTCATCTTTCTCCTGTGGAGCAGCTGGTATCTTCAAACTGCTGACCTTGCGGTTCACAGCCTGATTCATAACCACTCCGATGCTTAGGATATTTAAAATCTAATTTTCTCCCTCCCTTCTTTCTTTTATTCCTTCTGTCTTTCCTTGGTTTTTCTTTCCTAAAATCTAATTTATAAGTATGGGATGGACTATGTTTAGTGCATGTAACGAGGTATAACTATTTGTAGTGGGGTGATAAGAAAAGATAACAAATCAAAAGTATAAAATTCATTTAATTGAAGGAACTGCAGACAAAGAGAACATTTTTTAAATTTAAACAAGTCTCCTTAATGATATTTATTGTTTCCTGTTATTCAATACATATTTATAGGACACTTATTAAATGTTTAAGGCACAGTACTAGATGCTGTTTTATATATCAAAGCAACCTATATGTATATTTTCCATAGCATATACTTGAAACTAAGTTTCATAATCTGTCTGCCACGGCTACCATCTCCTTTTCACAGTAGCTGACTTTGGTCTAACATACATTGTTTAAAAAGATTACCTGCACAATCACATTTGGTAATCTCTTAATATTTACAGAAATGCAAAACACTGTCTTAGAAAAGTCATAAAATTCGTGCATCTCATGAGTAACCTTGATGTTTGCCTCATAGTACCATTGAGAATAATAGATCCAAAAGTAGTGAATATGGAGAACCCAAGTGTGTCTATTTGGTTCTTCCTTCCCCATGTACAGAGCTACTTTCATTTTAAGGAAGACTGGAAGCTTGACTCAACTGGATCAGTACATGCTGTCAGCCTAATGACTCTGAGAAAAACAGACTAATTATGAAATTTTCTCAGAATCCTCAAGTTTGCTAGGAACAGACCAGAACCCATTGCTCTTTAAAGCAAACGCAAGCCTTAGATCACTGTAACCTCGAAGTGTTGTCTTAAGCCCTACCACAAGTTCTCTGAGTCATCTGTGGGCAAGATGACATTGAAATAAACCAGAAAATTTGCAAACACCTACCCATGACTGAACACAGATCTGATTTGGATGTGCAGGGTGACCTTAAAAGAAAAGAAAGCTGTAGCTTTATAACTTAGAAATCTTCCAGACTAGATTTAAAGGTGTTTGGATGACCCAAACGATTAAGTACGTGGCTGATAGCTGAAAGGTTAATAGCTTGAGTTGGACCAAAGACGTTTTGGAAGAAAGTCCTGCTGATTAAGTCAAACAACCTGAAAATCCTCTAGAGCACAGTTCTACTCTGACACACAACAGGTTGCCGTGAGTTGGGGTTGACTCTAGGATGACTGTGTTGTTGTTGTTGTTAGGTGTCATAGAGTTAGTACTGACTCATAGTGACTTTATGCACAACAGAACAAAACACTGTCTGGTCCAGTGTCATCCAGACAATTGTTACATTTGAGCCCATTGCTGTTGCCACTGTGCCAAACCATCTTGCTGACCATCCTCTTTACCAAGTATGATGTTCTTCTCCAGTGACTGGTCTCTTACAATGATATGTGCGAAGTATGCTTTTCTGACTTCTAAGGAGCCTTCTGACTGTACTTCCTCCAACATGGATTTGTTTGTTCTTCTGGCAGTCCATGGTAACCTCAACATTCTCCTCCAATACAGTAACTCAAATGCATCAACTGTACAATGCTCTGTTTTATTCATTATCCAACTTTCATGTGCATATGCAGCTATTGAAAATACTGTGGCTTGGGTCAGGCACACCTTAAACATCAAACTGACATCTTTGTTCTTGAACACTTTAACGAGGTCTTATGCCGCACATTGGTCTTTTAGTTTCTTGACTGCTGCACTCATGAGTGCTGATAGTCTTTAACAAAATGAAGCATTTGATAACTTCGGTCTTTTCTCAATTATTATTTTATTGGTCCACTGGTGAAGATTTTTGTTTTCTTTACATTGAGGGGCAACCCATACTGAAGGCTGTGGTCTTTGATCTTCATCAGCAAGTATTTTAAATACTCTTTGCTTTCAACAAGCAAGATTGTATTGTTTGCATATCACAGGTTGTTAGTGAGTCTTCCTCCAATCCTGATGCCACGTTCTTCTTTATATCATCCAGTTTCTCAGATTATTTGCTCCAGATATACATTGAATAAGTATGGTGAAAGGATACAACTCTGACACATACATTTCATGATTTTAAACCAATTAGAGTCCACTGTTCTGTTCTAATAAACTGCCTCTTGTCTATGTAAATGTTCCTCATGAGCACATTTAAGTGTTCTGAAATTCCCATTCTCCACAATGCTATCTATAACTTTTCCTGATCCACGTAGTCAAAAGGTTTTGTGTAGTCAATAAAGCACAGTTAAACACTTGTCAGTATTTTCTGCTTTCAGCCAAGATCCATCAGTGTCAGCAATGATATACCTCATTTCACGCCCTCATCTGAAACCTACTTGAACCTCTAGCAGTTCCCTGTCAATGTACTGTTAAATCCACTTTTGAATTATCCTGATCAAAATTTTACTTGCATGTGATATTGATGATATTGGCTGATGTTTTCTTCATTCTGTTGGAGAACCTCTCTTTGAAATGGGTGCAAATATGGGTCTCTTTGAATCAGTTGACCAGGTAGCAGTCTCCCAAATTTCTTAGTAGTGCCTCCAGTGCTGCCTCAGTTTGTTGAAAGATTTCAATATGCATTTCTTTGGTTCTGGGAGCCTTGTTTTTGCCAATGTCTTCAGTGCACCTAGGACTTCTTCCTTCAGTACCATTGACTTTTGATCATATGCTATCTCTTGAAATGGTTGAAAATTGACCATTTCTTTTTGGTACAGTGACTCTGAATTCCTTCCATCTTCTTTTGATGCTTTTTGCATCGTTCAATAATTTTCCCATAGAATTGAATTTTTTCTTCAGTCCTTTCTGCTTCAGAAATGCTGAGTGTGTTCTTCTCTTTTGGTTTCCTAACTCCAGGTCCTTGCACATTTTTGTATACTACTTGACTTTGTCTTCTCGTGCTGCTCTTTGAAATTTTCTGTTCAGCTCTACTATGTCCTCATTTTTTTGTATTTGCTTTAGCATCTCTACACTGAAAAGAAAGTTTCAGAGTCTCTTCTGACATTCATTTTGGTCTTTTATTTCTTTCTTGTCTTCTTAATGACTTTTTGATTTCTTCCTGTATGATATCCTTGATGTCATCCCACAACTCTTCTGGTCTTCGTTCATTAATATCTAACCATTGAATCTGTTCTTGTGATGATCTCTAAATTCAGGTGGGATATGTCCAAGATCAAATCTTGCCTTTCATGGATTTGTTTTACATCAGCTTCAGCTTGAACTTGTCTATGAGTAATTGATGGTCTATTCCATAGTCAGCCCATGGCTTTGGTTTGGCTGATGAAATGGAGCTTTTCCACTGTCTATTCCCACAGATATAGTCAATTTATTTGCATTCTATTTGGTGAACTCATGTGTATGGTTGTCTTTTATGTTATTTAAAAAGGTATTTGCAATGAAGAAGTAATTGGCATTGCAAAATTCTATCGTGTGATCTCCAGTAGGGTTTCTATCACCAAGGCCATATTTTCCAGCTACTGATCCTTCCTCTTTGCTTCCAACATTTGCATTCCAATCACCTGTAATTAGCCATACTTCTTGATTGCATATTTGATCGATTTCAGACTGCATAAATTGTTATAATTCTCCAATTTCATCATCACTGGATTTAGAGGCTAGTGTGTAAATTTGAATAACTGGTCTTTCTTCTTGTTGTTGTTGTTGTTAAGTGTCATCAAGTCAGTTCTGATTCATAGTGACCCTGTACAGGGTTTCTGAGGAGCAGCTGGTGGGTTTGAACTGTTGACCTTGTGGTTCACAATCCAGTGCTTATCCTACAGCATCACACTAGAAGTTCTTGTAGGCACATGGATATTATCCTATCACAGACAGCATTAAAGTTCAAGATAGATCTTGAAGTATTCTTTTTGATGATGAAGGTGATGTCATTCCTCTTCAACTTATCATTTCCAGAATAGTAAGCCATATGATTGTCATATTCAAAATGGCCAGTAGAAGTTCAGTTTGGCTCACTAATGTCTAGGATATTAATATATATGGATTTCATTTAATTTTTGACAAATTTGAGATTTCCTAGGTTCATATTTCATACATCCCATGTTCTGAATACAATAGATATTTACAAATGTTTCTCCTCATTTTGAGTTGTGCCCCATCAGCAAATTAAAGTCCCCAAAGCTTTGCTCCATTCCTGTCGTAACAATCAACTCTACTTTGAGGACGCAGCTCTTCCTAGTCATATTTGAGTGCCTTCCAACTTTCAGGGCTCATATTCCAGCACTGTATCTAACTATGTTGTTGTTGTTGAAGTGCCATCAAGTCGGTTCCGACCCATAGCGACCCTGTACAGGGTTTCCGAGGGTGTAAATCTTTACGGGAGTAGAAAGCCTCATATTCTGGTGCTATTCATCATGTTTCAATATTTAATTTTCTAGTGACATTTGATTGTATTTTACTGCTACTCATAAGGTTTTCAGTGGTGAAACATTTAGAAGTAGCCTGCCTCTCCTTCTTCCTAGTCTGTTTTCATCTGGAAGCTCAACTGAAACCTGTCCACCATGGGTGACCCTGCTGGCATTTTGAATACCAGTGGCATAGCTTCCAGCATCACAGTAACATATAAGTCATCCCAGTAAGATAACCTGGTAGACGAGTGGTGCTGGTAATTGAGTCCTGATCCTAATTTATGTTAATGCTTTCAGAATTTAATTTAATAGGATTCTGTAGATTAAGCATATGAATAGGGAATGTAGTCATTCATTTGTCTTTAATTTAAGGGCAAATCCTTTTATTTTCCTTGTCTTCCCCAAGGAATTTTCAATGAAATAGTAATATAATCTAGAAGAAATGTGTTTACCCATACTCCTAGATGTACTTCTGCAGAATAAACACATTTAAGGAAGTGAAATTTTCTCTAGGAAAATAATGTAACTTTGAAAATATAATCAAATGGGAAACACTTTGTCAAATAATTTCATCATTAAAATGTATTAATTATTTTAAGAAAAAAAGTTTTTTTCATTCAGTGTCCAAATTTATTATTTATCAACATTAATGTTCCCTTTTGGATCTTATTTCCATTCACTTATTCCAAAGAGCAGGCAGGACAAATGCAAGATGTGTATGCTTAGATTCCTCTTGATTTTGATGATTCATTTTTAATTGAATTACTTGGTTATCTTTGCAGGGCATCTTCTTTCACATGAGAGAAGGAGAGTGGGCTCTACTGAATTCATTAGAACACTGCCCTTTAAAAAGAAAAACACTTTGAACAATGAATGCCTGTTTCAACAACCACTGTCAGTGTTCTGAGAGCACTAATTTGCTTTCAGACTGATAACAAAGGTTGATTTGCCTTCTTTCCAATTGGCTCAATGGTTTGTTAGAGCTTTAAAAACACATTACATAAATTCCTAGCACTGCTACAGGCATCTTTTGTGAAGATACATTCAATTTTTTAAAGTAATGATCCTTTCTCCTCAGTATTCAAGGCACGGAGACAGTTCTAAGCTCTTGAATCAGGGTGAGAATTGATATTCATATTTTAAAGTAAATGCAATATAGGAGCACTGGATAACAAAGACAGAATTTGTTGTTGGGAGTGGGGTACTGCCCTAACAGATACCTAAATTGAGGAAAACTTTTAAGAATGGATAGAGGATGGATGAGTTTTAACATCTGACCCTGTAAGGTAAGCACTGGACAGATAACAGCGAAGTCTGCAGTTCAAATCCACCAGCTGCTCCTTGGAGACCCTATACAGGGTCACTGTAAGTTAGAATTGAGTTGATGACACTTAACAACAATAGTAAAAGCTACTGTATATCTGCTAGTTTGTCAGACTGTGGTAGCTTGTGTGTGGCTGTGATACTAAAACCTATGTCACCAATATTTAAAATACTGGTAGAATCACTCATAGTGGACTGATTTTAGTGGAGTTTCTACACGAAGGAAACAACCTGGGAAGAAGGACCAGGAGATGTAGTTCTAAAAAATCTGGATAGTGAAGTAAACCTTATGAACAGCAGTGAGACATTGTCTGATGTAACGCTGGCAGAGAAGCTCTTCAGGTTGGAGGGCATTCAGAATATGACTGGAGTACAGCTACCTCCTCATAGTGTAGTTGACCTTAAATATATGAGGGAGTAAAGCTTTCGGGATCTTCATTTGCTGATGTGGCATGACTCAAAATGAAAAGAAACAGCTGCAAACACCCATTAAAAACTAAAACATGGGATCTATGAAGTATAAATCTAGAAACATTGGAAGCTGTCAAAATGAAATGGAACACATAAAGATCAATACCCTGGGCAGTAATGAGCTGAAAAAGACTGGTATTTGCCATTTCAAATCATACAATCATTTGGTCACCTATGCCTCCAAATGACAAATTGAAGGGGATTGGTGTTGCTTTCATTGTCAAAAAAGAACACTTCAAGATCTATCCTGAAGTGCAACACTACCTGTGATAGGATAATACCTTGATGCTCACAAGTAAGACCAACTATTATTTAAATTTATGTATGAGTCACTATTGCCAAAGATGAAGAAATTGAAGAGTTTTTACCAACTTCTGCAGTCTGAAACTGATCAAAGATACAATCAAGATGCATTGATAAGTATTGGTAACTGAAGTTCAAAAGTTGGAAATGAAGAAAAATCAGTAATAGAAAAATATAGCCTAAGTAATAGAAATGACTCTGGAGATTGCATGATAGAGTTTTACAAGACTTATTCATTGGAATTCTCTTTTTCAACAACATAAATGGGAACTATAAATGTGGACCTCTCCAAATAGAATACACAGGGATCAAATAGATTACATTGTGGAAAGAAGCAATGGAGAAGCTCAGTATCATCAGTCAGAAAAAGGCCAGAGGCCAACTGTAAAACAGATCATCAATTGCTCATATGCAAGTTCTAATTGAAACTGAAGAAAATTAGAGCAAGTTTATGAGAGTCAAAGTACAGCCTTGAGTACATCCCGCCTGAATTTAGAGACCATCTGGAGCATAGATTTGATATGCTTTGATATTAGACACTGATGAACTAAGACCAAAAGAGTTGTGGTATGGCATCAAGGACATCGTACACGAAGAAAGCAAATGGTCACTAAAAAGACAGCAAAGAAGCAAAAGACCAAAATGGATGTCAGAAAAGACTCCGAAACTTGTTTTTGAACATAGAGTAGCTAAAGTGAATAGAAGAAATGATGAAGTAAAAGAGCTAAACAGAAGATGTCAAAGGGCAGCTCAAGAAAACAAAGTCCAGTATTACAATGAAATATACAAAGACCTCGTTAGAAAACTACAAGGGGAGAACACTGTCAGTATTTCTCAAGCTGAAAGAATTGAAAGGAAAATTCAAGCCTTGAGCTAAAACATTTGAGGAGTCTATGGGCAAGATATTGTATGATGCAGGAAGCTTCAGGGAAATGGAAAGAATACAGAGTTACTGTATCAAAAATAACTGGTCAACCTTCAACCATTTCAGAAGGTAGCGTATGATAAAGATCTGATGGTATGGAAGGAAGAATAGCTTAAGATGCACTTAAGCATTGGTGAAACACAAGACTCCAGGAACTGACAGAATACCAATTCAGATGTTTTAACAAATCAATGTGAAGCTGGGAGTGCTCACTCCTCTATGTCAAGAAATATGGAAATCAGGTACCTGGCCAACCAACTGAAAAAGATCCATATTTGTGCCCAATTCTAAGGAAAGAGATCTAACAAGATGCAGAAATTATTGAACAATATCATTAATATCACAAAAATTGTTTTGCTGAAGATAGTTTAAAAACTATTGTAACAGTACATCAACAAGGAACTGCCAGAAATTCAAGGCAGATTCTGAAGAGGACGTGAAACAAGGCATGTCACTGGAGATGTTAGATGGGTAGTAGCTGAAAGTAGAGCTTACCAGAAAGATGTTTTCATGTGTTTTGTTAATTATTCAAAAGCTTTCAACTGTGTGTATCATAAAAAATGTTATGGATAACATTGTGAAGAATGGGAATCCCAGAACACTTAATTGTACTTATGCAGAACATGTACAGAGAATATGTACTTAATCGTACTCAAGCAGAACATGTACAGAGAACAAGAACAGGGGATATTGTGTGGTTTTTAAATCAGGAAAGTATGTGCCAGGCTTGTATCCTCTCGCCATACTTATTCAACCTGTTTGTTGCTGTTGTTGTTAAGTGCTATGAAGTCTGTTACAACGCACAGCAACCCTGCATAGGGTTTCTGAGGAGCAATTGTAGAGTTTGAACCACAGACCTTGTGGTTCAGACCAACCGTTTGGTCCAGTGCATTATCACACAGTGTCACCACTGGACTATATGTGGTATCAGGATCGAACAAAGACTCATTAACAGCCTGTGAAAATCAGATGATACAATATTGCTTGCTGAAAGCAAAGTGGACTTGGAGCACTTACTATTAAAGATCAGAGACTACAATCTTCAGTGTGGATTGCACTTCAATCCAAAAACAACAAAAATCCTCACAACTGGACTAATAAGCAACATCATGATAAACAGAGAGAAGTTGAAGATGTTGAGGATTTCATTTCACATGGATCCACAACAGTGCCCAAGGAAGCAGCATTCAAATCCATTGACAGGTTGCATTGGGCAAATCTGTTACAAAAAATTTCTGTTATAAAGCAAAGATATCACTTTGTGAGCTAAGGTGCACCTGACCCAAGTCACGGCATTTTCATTTGCCTCACATGCATATAAAAGTGGATACTGGATGAGGAAGACTGAAGAAAAACTGATGCATTTGAATTAGGATGTTGGTGAAGAATATTAGTACCATGGATTTATAGAACAACAAACAAATCTTGGAAGAAGTACAGTCAGAATGCCCCTTAGAAACAAGGTGGTGAGACATTGTCTCATATACTTTGGACATGTTACCAAAAGGGACCAGTCCCTGGAGAAGGACATCATGCTTGGCAACGTAGAGGGTCAGTGAAAAATGGAAAAATACTCAATGAGATGAGCAAACACAGTGGGTGCAACAATAAACTCAAACATAGCAACAATTGTGAGGATGGTGCCGGACCAGGCACTATTTTGTTCTGTTGTACATGGAGGCACTATGAGTAGGAATCGACCTGAAGCACCTAAAAATACTGACAACAACCACACATAAGGGCTCCATCTTCCTGATGGGACTTGATGTCATATTTTTGTTTTTCCCCCTGACAAACTGTCACACTCATCAGCATTCTTTATTTAGAGCAAACTCACTTTTTCATGCAATAGGATAGGAGTATCTCATGCATACAAGACTCCCATCATTTAAAAATGCAGTTATTCCTTGTTTTACAACAAGGTCTCCTGCAGCAAACTTATATGACTAAAGTAAAAATATTTGTTTCAAACTCAATGTCTCGTTTCAGTGGTTTCTGAAGAGCCTAGATCTTTGAGGTGGCGCACACTTGGACCAAGTTCATTTTCTAATCAAAATGGTTAATTGGTCACTGACTGAGGCTTGGTCTCATTGCACTCTCCTTATCATCTTCTCTCCCATTTTCATGAGCATTCTGGTTGACTGAGGAACTCACTTGGATAAGAAAGCATTGCTTCAGGAATTCTGTTGTGTAACATTTATTCTTAGTGCACCATAGTTCTAAGCAATAAACAGATTTCTGGTGATATGTCCATGCTCTCATCGGTATGACATCATTTTCCCATCCTGTATTATGTCAGATATTACTATAGTCTGAGGACACTGATGATTCAGTGGTAGAATTTTCATATGGAGAGTCGGGTTTGATTCCCAGACAATGTACCTCATGTGCAGCCACTGCCCATCTGTCAGTGGAGGCTTGAGTGTTGCTATGATGTTACACAGGTTATCAGTGAAGCTTCCAAGCTAAGACATACTAGAAAGACCTGAAGACTTACTTCACAAATGCAGTCAATGAAAACCCTATGAACACAATGGTGTAATTCACAACTGATCACAGAGCTGGCTTAGAACTAGGCAGTATTTAGTCCAGTGTGCAGAAGGTCTCCACTAGTTGGGGCTAATTAACAGCAGGTAACATGATGCCTACAGTCTGTACTCTGATCTGGCTCCAAAGAGTGTCAGTCTCTGTAGATGCCTTCATACAAGGGCAGGCACTCCCTCCGTTTGCCAGCAAGGCTTCATGCCATAATACACTGTGATCATTTTCACAGAAGCCCATAATCTATCAAAAACTTAAAGCGGTTTGACTCTTTAAGGCAAGGAAGAACTTGTGTCCAGACTTTGGGAAAACTCTTATCTTACATCTTGTTCTAAGCATTCTTAAACCCTTCATGATATTGGTTGATTGGTGATCCAAGTTGAGATACACCCTTGTTGGATGTATAAGATTCAGAAACACGATAAGGTGGGTAGGAAACAGGTAGTAGCAATTGCTCCAGTGTAGACCTCCTCTTTTCTCAGATGAAAGATACATGCCAATTGTAGCCATAGGTCTGAAAATGGCTTTAAGGGTGGTCAGCACACAATGGAGGACTTGGTCAGAGGATTGCTTTGTACAAGGGGCCCAGAACAACCATGTACAATCTGCTCAAAGTCTGCTTACTATAGGGACAGGTTCTTGCTGAGAGAGTATCTCATTCGAGCTAACTATTTTAAAAGGAAGACAAAAATTAAATATGTTGAATAAATGGAGGAAAGTTGAGATTTTCTTTACCTTAAGTAAGAACAGTTTGTTCTTGTTGCTTTTCATTTTGTTTTTGTTTTGAAAGAAGTAGGAACTTTAGGTATAGAATCACCCAAGAATAATATATTTAAATTTTCATGGCCTTGATTATGTTAATGAAAGTATTATTCAAATAGAAAATTTCAAAAAAATTCCACATTGAAGGCACAGTTGCTGACAGTGTCTTGGGACAAGCAATAATATTGGTTATGCAAACAGGAAGAGGAGAATCAAGACCAGTGTCCAACTGTGCAGTTGGACAGATGGCGCTGAGCTGTCCTGGTTCTTTAGCATGCACATCACTCGGGACCAGGACCCATTGTTGGGCAGTGGGGTGATGCCTGCCACATTGCACATGATGTTGTAGACATCCACTGATCTGATGGGAGCAGCTCTGAAGTTGGATTTGAAATCTGAAAGGAAAGACAAATAGATGGTTATGGCCAGTTACTGGACAGAAAAGGACCAGATCACATGATGGATGGAGGAATTATGCTAGGTTTTAGAAAACTCTGGGAATGGAGGATCAGCTTCATGAAACAGGATTTGGGCAAGTGAATGTAGTTCAAATCCACCCAGCAGCACAGTGGAAGTAGGTTATTGAGACTTTAACCAAAATACTCTATTTTTGTTTTACAGCAATTCTATTCTGTAACATGGGGTCACCATGAGTCAAAATAGGCCTGGTAGAAATGGTGTATTTGGGCGGGGGGGGGGGACAGATTATCATATGTCTGTTGTTGTGGTGGTTGTTTAGTGCAGTTGAGTTGGTTTCAACTCATAGTGACCCTGTATAAGGTTCCTGAGGAATGGCTGGTGAATTTGAAACACTGACCTTGTGGTTCAAACCGACCTTGTGGTTCCATGCTTATCCTACATCACCACTGTTAGTTAGAGACTTAAGTGTTGCTCTGATGTGAGTAGGTTTCATTTGAAGATGGACTAGGATCTCTTTCCCAAAGTCAGTCAATGAAAACCCTGTAGATCACAATGATTGGATCCAGAACTGGGCACGAGGATGCAGGACTGAGGAGCATGGGTTCATCATGAGTCAGTTGGTGACTGCTTGGCAGCTGACATTAACAAAGGTTATGAAAGGAAACTGTTTTCTTTGGCTCATGGAGATGAGATCCTTCCATTAAAAGAAAAATCAGCAAACAGACTCTCTTTGTGTTTCCTCTGTGATAAGAGAACTTTCCTAAAGGAGTATAAAGACCGCTTGGGCTGCTCCGTTTCTGCAGAGAGCTGGAGAGCAGGTGTGGGCACGGAAGCTTGACTGTCTTGCTAGGTTCTCCTAACCAAATTAAATGGTATGCTTATCTTCCAGAACATCGATCCAGCTGGGACAGGTTAGCCAGGGTGCTGGTTTCCACTGTAGAGGCTCCACAGCAGCTCAAGAATGTTTCTTAACTTTCCTGCTATGTTGAGGTCACAGAGGACTGGATGGAACAGGAAGCCGTGTGGTTTCCTCAATGTTGCTAACTCAGAAGCAGCAGCAATGATTTCCTGAATACTTGGGAAGAGCAATTGCACATTCCTGTGGAAACTTTCATTGGCAGATAAAAATAACTTAGGCATGTGGAAAATACATGAAAAGGTATTGGAATTAGAAACCCAAGTGAAGGCTCTGAGAGATCTGATGGAGGAGTATACTGTGCTGCCACCAGAGGCTTGCTCCAAATTTGAGCAGTGATATCCAGGTGATGTCCTGGTGTGGCACTGTGGAATAAAGCACTGGACAGCAAGGTCAATTTGAACCACAAGGTTAGTGGTAAAAACTCACCAGCTGCTCCTTGGGAATCCTATACAGGTTTGCTGTGAGTCAGAACTGACTCAATGTCACTTAACAACAACAACATCCTTTATATATGGAGTCCTGATGTAGCACTGTAGGATAAGCACCAGCCATTCCTCAAACACCCTACACACAGTCACTATGAGTCAGAACTGACTCAACAGTACTGAACAACAACCACAACCCTTTATAGTAGCAGGAATAGAAAGAGTAGGAATGACCAATTGGAGCATAGTAAGAAGGACACTGAAGGTCATTTTGCATGTCCTTGGAAAGACTTCAACAAATAGTGCCACCTTCTACTTCTCTACTGAAGGCATGTACGATCTTGAATTCAAAACACTTGGCTGTTTCAAGAGTGAAGATATGAATTCAGATAGAAAAGAGGGCTTCAAATTGTTCATGGAAAAACAGAATTAAAAGATAGTGGACAAATCTCACTATATATATATATATATATATATATATATATATAAAGTCTTGGTGTGGTGCTGTGAGATAATGCACTAGACCACAAGTTCAGTTTGAACTGCAGTGTCGGTGGTTCAAATTCACCAGCTGCTCCTCAGAAACCCTATGTAGAGTCGCTATGAGTCTCAACCGACTTGATGGCATTTAACAGCAACACACATATATACTCCTGATGTGTTGTAGGATCAGCAATTTAAACCCACTAGCTGCTTCTCAGAAACTCTATACAGGGTCACTATGAGTCAGAACTGATTTGACAGCACTTCACAATATCTATCTTATCTATCTATCTATCTATCTATCTATCTATCTATCTATCTATCTATCTATCTAAAGTTCTGGTGTGGTGCTGCAGGATAATGCACTCAACCATAAGGTCAATTTGAATTGCAAGGTTGGCAGTCCAAACTCACTAGTCGCTCCTTGGAAACTCTATACAGGGTCACTATGAGTTGGAACTGATTCGATGGCACTTAACAACATATACATATGTTTTTAGGCCCCCAAAGCAAAGTTTTCAACAAAATATTCAAAGCTACATTAAAACTGAATTTAGGAGGGGAGAATATCCATCAATAAGAGCCTATAGCTTATACTTTTAGTTCACCCAAGATTTTAAAAGAAATGGGTAGATTAGAGTTATAAAGTCAAATTTTCTACCTTAAAAATAATTTCTATAATGGTTTTGCTAAAATGATCACATATATTTCATTTAAAAGCAAACAATCATCAACAACAACATATTCCAGAATTATCAACACCAGAGTTTGCTCTTGTGTTAACCCTGGAGTTGCAAATACTGATGAAAGTTATACATAGGAAACTCTGCCATAGTGTATAATAAATGTCTAAAAAGGGTAAACTTATTTGGGAGTTTACTTTTCTTTTGGGATGGAAAAGATAACGATCAGCATCATCTCAGAGTTAAAATGAGGTGTAAGGGGGGAGCCCCTAAATCCAGAACCTGCTTGGAAAGGAGAATGCAAGGGCTGTCCCAGTATTTTAGCTGCTTAATACCAAGGTGAATTTTATAACTAACATGAAAGTGGTGGTTATATTTCCCGATGGAACAAGCAGCTGAATAATGAGATATCAATGAAACGTCTATCCCATGGATACTGGAAGTAGCTCCTCTCTCTTTCTCTTTTGCCATATAATTAGATGTGCTACTCAAAATGTCCCTACCACACGGTGGCCATGTCCTTGTTGTGTGAGTGGGTGGTTGTTGTTGTTGTTGTTAAGTGCCATCGAGTCGGTTCCGACCCATAGCGACCCTGTACAGGGTTTCCGAGGGTGTAAATCTTTACGGGAGTAGAAAGCCTCATCTTTCTCCCGCAGAGCGGCTGGTAGTTTCGAACTGCTGACCTTAAGGTTCGCAGCCCGATTCGTAACCACTACGCTACCAGAGCTCCACTGTGCTCTTCTCCAACCTGCCAAACACCCATTTCTTAAAACTTCCCAGGAGAAATTGAGATTGAGTTCTACTGACAAAAATGTTTGAAAAGATTATCTTCTTACGTTAAAAGTAAAAAAATAAAATTTAAATAAAAAAAATCAAATCTTGTGCAGGTAAGCAGGAAGGAGAATTGGGTTTTCCTCCTCGTTCCTTCTAGTTCATGGTTTCGTGTTCTTCAGGGATAAAACTTTGGGCCCAGCGCTGAGATGATCTGACTGTAACGAGGGCTTCTAGGAAATTCCTGAATAGCAAAACTATGAATTACACCTGATCCAGTCTGGAAGCATCAGCCAAATTCCAGTAGTTCAAGATGGCATTTTGAACCTAGACTAGAAATCCAAGTTCTTCCCATGAGTTTAAAACTTGGGGATATTAAAATTGCATATCCCAACAAAAGAGGCTCCTCTGCACGTTGCTGCTGTGCCTGGCAACTTTGGGCTGATTTCCAAGTGCGGCTGGCTTGCTTGTGGCAAGCTCACTGAATCACACTCCTGCTGTCTTATCTTGAATGTGGAGTTCTCCAGGGCAAGATTAGGTTGTTCAAATTAGAAACTGGGATTAACTAGAGTGAGGCTATCTCCCAGAATAATTTCCCTTTCTCTTTGCTGGGCCAGACTTACAGGCTTCTACAGCTGTATCTATGCAACTACAGTGATGCCCAGCTTCCTCCCAAAGCAAGGAGCTCAGACAATTAATCAGGAGGGATGTACCTTTATCTCAAAGTGCAGCTAGATAGCTATTAAAGGCCTTGATCTTAAATTTTCTTCGGAGTAAACAGTCAGTGTGTAAAACTGTTCAATCTTTCATGAGAATTGGATCCAGAAACGTGATGGTTTGCGGGAGGCTATTGAGGATGTCTTTGCCTGGAAACATTTTTGCAATTAGCCTAGTCCATTTTCATCAGGGGGCGTCTTTCTGTCTGTAAAAGACTGAAGGCTTTTAGTTTTAAAGGAGCCTATGACTGAAGACTTTGTTAATGGACATAATCTCTCCACACTGAATGTCACTTTAAGCTAGTAAAGCTCTGGGTACTTTGTTTGAAATTTTTAGTCTGGAGTTAGATTTAGTTCTGCTTTAAAACATGCCTTTCAAATCTTGCTCCTATTTACTCCCTCAACAGACAACTGTTGTGCATTCATAATTTTCTGTCTCTCCATTGGAAAGGGTAGGGGCTATGCTTTTGAATAAAAACCCTGCTGTCTAACGTTTTCTCAGAGAAAGGCCATGGTTAGGGAATGTCTCCAATTTAATCTCACAGTAGATCCCAACAGAGTTCTCATGGCCCACTCCTAATTGAGTGCACTACTGAACTCTTCCTATCTGACCTTGGATTTGGCAGGCAGGGAGCTCCTGAGAAGCTTTCTTAATCAAGGCTGCATGCTTGGACTTCCTCTGAGCTCTCTCTGAGACCAATGTCATGAACCTAGTCAGTACTTTATACATAATGCTGCTACTGATGCTTTGCTGATGTTTCTACTGAGGCTGCTAGTGATGCTGAGGCTCACTTTGGGACTTGGGAAATCAGATCACACGTGGTCAAAGGTTTGGACCAGTGTGTTCCCTAACTCCTGCCCCTAGTGGCACCGAGGCAGCTGCAGTAACTGGCACCTTTGAGTTTTTAAACAGCTGTGTTGTATGAAGTAGATTGACCTAAGGCAGACGGAATGGAGTGAGTTGACCTATCTTTGCTCTTGCTAACAGAGAAGAGGACTTCTTTCTTGATGTGGTCTCGAGCTTATAATTTGAAAGGAAAGTGTGGACTTTTGTGAACTGGGGCATTTTGATCAACGTCTGGGAAAGGTATTTGGAATATGGGTATTGGTGGAAGCTTAATACATTTAATTAGAGGGGTGGAGAGTAGTAATAAACAAGAGGTGCTTACAAACCAGTCAGCTGACTGTTGAATCCTTTTCTTCCAAAATGGGAATTTAAAGTGCTAGATCAATTAAAGCAAATGTCCAAATAGGCCCATTTTATTCCACATCTCTTCAAACCTTAACAGTCACTCTGATCAAGAAAGTTACACTAAATTTGCTTTCACTCAGGCCCTCCTGAGTCACTGTGGCTAATTCTCAAATTCAGTTCCTCAGTCACTTTGGAGCCTGCCTACAAGCACATCCTAGCTTCTGGTTGGATCCTGAATTGACTGAACCTCATGGGGTGAGTGCTTAGATAGGAAGAAACTGTGAAAGAGCCAGACCCCAAGAAGTAATCACGCCAACTTCAAGACTAACAGCTGTCAGCAGCCTGGTGTCTGATAAGCTTTCCAGGATATCAGATAGCTGTGAAATAACATTTTGATGAATTAAGTAAAAAATGAATCACAAACATGTGGAATACGTTTTCTTCATTGCACTCAGGATTTAAATTTTACAAGGAAAAGTATTTGACCACATTTGCCAAACCCAAGAAGCATTTGAAAAGAAGCCAGCAAAAGATGTTTTGTGGGGACCGGCTGGGTTTTCTCAGTTTTTCTCATAAAGATGGTACATTAAAAAAAAAAAAAAAAAAATCACTCAAGCCTTTAGCAGACTGTGAGTTCCTACTGAGGGATGCCCTTGCAGGGGAGGGGGTCAAATAAGAGTGCTTGGCCATTCCCTTGCCTACCAGGTCCAAAGGCCAAGAAAATGCCCCTCATGTCCATGAGCTCGTTGTCATAGCCATGCCATCCATGTTGCCAGCCTTCCCTCTTTCCAGTGCTGTTCATCCAAAATGGAAGCATCTCTCGATTCTGAAAGCAATGAAGGCAATTACATGACACTGTGTCAGAAGAAATTATCATTAGAGCACATTTGATCCCAACTACCACGCAACACATCCCTGACTGGAGTCCTGCTGTGGCACTGTAGGATAAGCACTGGACCACAAGGTGGGTTTGAACTGCAAGGTCAGTGGTTCAAACTCACTAGTAGCTCCTCTGAAATCCTATAAATGGTTGCTATGAGTCAGAACCGACTTGACAGCACTTAACAACAACAATCTCAAATGATTACTTCCTGTTCCAGGTAGCTCAATTCTTTCAAGGTAATTCACTAAAGTACTGAGGTGTTCTAGTTAAGATGGTGTTTTCTTATACTTAGTTTAATTGGACCTCAGAATAAGTTTTAGAACCATTAAATATAGCATGTTAGAGACAGACAATACGTTAAGATGCATTTGATCTGTCAACTCCTTTTACTTGTAAAGCAACTGAAGCGCAGAGGAGTTCCAGGATCTGCCCTCTGACATTCCTTTCATGACCATCCCAGTGTCCCTTTTACAATACAAACCAACCTATACATCTCGCCCTCAGCTCAGGAGCAACTCAAAATGAATCAATCTGATTTTGTCCAAGACTTTCAGTCAAACCTTTGAAGACGGCGCTCATGTTCCTCTTCTCCAAGTCATCAGTTGTTTTCCTTTAGTCATTCTGCATTTGGGATGAAGTCCAGCATCATCACATCCCTGTCACCTTGCTTTCCAATTATATAATTTTAGCGTAGTGGCTACGAACTGGGCTGCGTACCTTAAGGTCAGCAGTTCGAAACTACCAGCTGTTCCACAGGAGAAAGATGAGGCTTTCTGCTCCCCAAAAGATTTACAGCCTCAGAAACCCTGTACAGGGTCACTATGAGTCAGAACCGACTCCACGGCACACAACAACAACAACAACAATAGATGCTTACTTGTGAAATCCAAGGCTTAACTAAGTCTTGTGAATCTCAAGGAGGCTCTGGATGGCATAAATGTTTAAGCACTCCACTACTAGCCAAAAGGTTTGTAGTTCAAATCCCCAAAAGGACCTTGGACTACAGGCCTGGTATTCACTTTCCAAAGGATTTAGCCTTGAAAACCCTGCGAAGCACATTTCTACTCTGCACACAATGGGTCATCACGAATCACAATCAACTCAAGGGCAACTAGGAACAAGAATAACAAAAGGAAGCTACAGCCATTAGAACATAACCCAAGGCACCTACCTAACACCAACATTCACCAAGAACCTATACTGACATTATTTAACAAGCACCACATTGCTTTGCGGTGGTGGTGGTATTCCATGGAATCTGCTCTGTTCAGGGTTTCTGAGGCTGTAAATCTTTACTGAGCAGAAAGCCTCATTGTTCTCCTGTGGAACAGCTGGTAGTTTCGAACTGCTGACCTTGAGGCTAGCAGCCCAACTCGTAACCATTACGCTACCAGAGCTCCTTACATTGCTGTATAGATGATATTATTTCCCCCACATTCTAGCTGAAGGAACTGAAGTACAAAGAGGTTAAGTGACACTCTTAGAGTCACACAGCTAATAAGCGGCAGCACCCAAGTCATCTGACTCCTGGTCCCTTTACACCTTTCACTGACTGCGGGCAAGTGTTTCTGCCAGCTTTAGACTGCAGGGTGTCCCCCTGCCCCCTGTCTCTTCACTCACCAAGTGGTAGTTGAATATAAAGTACAGAGAAGAGATTTTGGAAGAGGGAAGCTATTGGATTTAAATCCCAGTTTTGTCACTTCTGAGATCTGTGATCCTAAGAAAGCTGCTTCACCTCTCGGAGCTTCAGTTTCCTGGCTGGATTTGTAGGGGGATTTGAAGGATGACATGATTGTGTGCTCAATAAATGGCTGCTGTATGGCCACCACATGCCGCAAGCTGTGGGGCGAGGGCTCTGGCCGCGTGCAGCATGCAGGACGGCTGTGAGAGCTGAACGCTCCTTTGCTTGTTTAGCTGTCACAGTGTCTTGCACACTCATCCAGTCTCACCCCATAAATTGCTCCCTAGCATTGCTGCTTTCCAAATCCCGCTATTTCATTGACTCTCTGTTTTCTAGCATCTCTTGCCTCTCCTTCTCCAGCTGTAGCTTGTAATTTTCCATGAGAATGTTTTATTACCTTATTGCATTTCTGACTTCTTATGCTTTTTCTTTTTCTTTTTTTTTCCTCTTGGGGGGAGGGATGGGGTGGTTCTGTATCCATCTATTGTGATGCTCACAACACATTCCAATTTAGCTTCATCGACTAATTCAGTGTGTTGCTTTTCCTTCTACAGCTTACAGGGCAGTGATCCCTGAAGCACTGGCTGGAAGACATTAGTTATTAATGACTTAACTCATTATGAACCCCATAGAACGTATGTAGCTCATGACAAAGGGACAGGTGGAAGGAGATGAAGACTGACTTCCTGGTTATCAACTTATTACATAAATGCTACAAATGCAAATCTATCACAATGAAAACTGTAGCCCTAAAGGTAACTGAGGGCTATGTCTGATTATAGGTAAATCTACTCATTTTTTAAAAAAATCAACATTATGATATGTTGCTCCAGCAAAACAACTGTTCTTACAGAGTATTAAAAAAAAATAATAATGAACTAGTTGGTTTTGTAAGAAAGCGAATCATTTTGTCCAGTTGATTGAATGCATTATGTTATATACACAACCTTCATCTCAAAATGGTACACTGATGGTTTTCTTGTCTTTTCCTCCACTGTGCAGGGTCGCTATGAGTCGGAACCGACTCCATGGCACATAACAACAACAACATCATCTTCTTCTCGTATACACAGATATGAGCCTGCCTGCCTGTGAGGAAACTGGGATCCAGACCACTCAGCATCCACAGCAGAAGTCCCAGGCTGGTACTCCTCCTGGTTGAGGATCCTGACCCCATCCTAACCCTACCAGACCCATGGACTGCCCCACAGTGCCACCTAGTGACCTGGCATCCTGGAGAGGTGCCCAGATCCTGCAGATTAGGCCAAAACAGAGACTGGAGGAGAGGGACAGAGGAAGGTGGAGAGGGCCAGGATGATGGGGGTATGGAGGGGTGCTCCTAGCATTGGGTCACTAAGAAAGCCGGGCAATTCTGCAGCATGTGGTAGAAGAACTTCAGAGGGACTTGTCTGGAAAGGGGTTGTGTCCCACTAATAAACTGGTGAGGAAGGAATCTAAGTTGTAAAGCCCGTGGAAGAGGGGCTGTCATTGTTAGAGGAGCCTTAGCTGGGGGTGAGGTGTCACTGCCAGCATGGAAGAAGACAAGGATTGCAAAGCCCACTTCTCAACCCAGCAGGCTCTGAAGCTATGCCAGCCACTCTGCTAGGCTTTTGGGATCAGGGATACAGATGAGCAAGGTGGTTCCTTTACCTAAAACAGCTTGTTTAACATGAGGGGAGAAGACGGGTGATAGCCAAGACCACAGTGGGTGCCCTGAGCTCAAAGCAGTGTGGTAGACCCAGTGTGGGGAGAGGCTCTGTGTGTTGTAGAGGACAATATGAAGAGACACAGGGGTTAATCAAGAGGCTGAGAGAGGCACTGAGGCTCATCCAGTAATGGAATCCTTGGGAATCCTGTTGTGGGGGAAAGTCAGACACCAAGAAGGCATAGAGAGACAAGGTTGTTGTTGTTAAATGCCATTGAGTCCGTTCTGACTCACAGCTACTCTGTATAACGTTTCTAAGGAGCATGTAGTGAGTTTGAACCACTGACCTTGTGGTTCAAACTGACTTTGTGGTCCAGTGCATTATCCTGCAGCACCAATGAGAACATTTTATAACCTCATGTGGGAAAACACATCCAAACGAAGCAACCACGAGAGAGAGATTGTTGGAAGGAGTTAAGGAGGTGAGAGGAACTAGACTTGTACTCTGCTCTCCCATTGGCCTCTTCTGGGATTTTGTGACAATGAAACAGGCTGACCAACTGTCCTAGTTTGCTTAGGACTGAAGGAATTCATAGGTTTAGAGACTTTCACTTTGAAAACAAGGACAGTTCCAAGGCAAACCTGGACTACTTGGTCAGATTATGGCAACCATAAAATTTTAAATTTAAACAAACTTCTCAAGGTAATTGGTTCAACACTTGTCAGTGCCTTCCAAGACCCCCCTCCCCCCACACACACATCAGTGGGTATTGAGGCTAGACACTTCCTAGATGAGCTGCTAAACTGTAGTGTTAACAGAGATTATACGAGAAGGATCAGAAACAGGAAACACTGGGGAAAATGCTTCAGAGTTATACTATGTTTATAGACTTGAGTTCTTATCTTGGAGTGCCTGCCTGAAAGGAAACACTCAACATCACCTCACTACGATGACTGTCATAAGCTTGCTTTAATTTGGGAAGCCGGGGGGCGTATTTGTGAGATAAGAGTTATCATTTCTGGGCTTCATCTTAATCATTTTTAGTGTCTCAAAAAATGTAGCATTAACTGTTTATCCTCAAATCTGAAAACCAGTTGAGGTGGTTTGTGCAACACTTGCCTGGGTCCAACTCTTTGAAATCATACATTTGTAATTGCCTTATGGTGCTGAGCTGAGAAGTCTGGGGAATGCAATTAAAAATGAACATGAGTAGGGTATTGGGGGTGTAGGCAAGGGTGCAGAGAAGAAGCCAGAAGTGGCTGAACAGTCTGTCTTCATTATTTTCTGTTTATATATGGACAGTACTTGCTTTGACAAACTCTCAGGGCATTTACTCATTTTTTATTGTTGCATGTTTGGAATACATTAGCACGTACATTTCTCGCCAATTCCTTCTGAGTTCTCCTCAGTGTGGATCAGCAGATGGTTGCTAAGTCACAGAAAAAAACGCTCCAGAGAAGAAGCAGGTCAGGCAACTTGCTGCTGGGGCAACTACTGGCTTCCAGTGTCTGCTCTGCATCCCAAATTCACTTCCCTGACACCCCAAGGTCAGGGAAGGACCTTGAAATCTCTTTCAAGGACTCCCTCTTTGACCACAGAAGTTGCTGTGGGGGCTTGTCTGGGGTCTCCAGCTTGGCCTGTTTGAGGTCTACTCTGGGTTTCTTCCCGTGATGACCACAGTTGTCTTGCTGCCCCATCATTCGATTTGACTGCACTTGCGGGTCCAATCCTGGCTCTGCAGAGGTGCCCAGAGCTGCCTTGGGCTCTGTTCAGTACATCAGGGTAAAGCTTAGTTTCTATCTTTTTTCTTTGGTCATTTTGTTTCTATGCAGACGGGATGTGTGTGTGTGTGTGTGTGTTTGTGTGAAAGTATACACAGCCAAAGATACATCGTTTCAGCAATTTCTACTACAATCTTCACTCCCATTTTTGCTGTCCTTTTCCAACTAATTCCATCACCTTTATCTTAAACTCAGTAGCATCCAACCTTTTGATTTGCCTGTTGATGTGATCTTACATGACGGTTGTGGTGGTGGTGTTGTGTTGTGGAGTCAGTTCTGACTCATAGCAACCCTGCATAGGATTTCCAAGACTTTAAATCAGAAAGCCTCATCTTTCTCCCAGAGCATGGCTGGTAGTTTCGAACTGCTGACCCTGAAATTAGCAGTCCGACTTGTAACCACTACGCTACCAAAGCTCCTTGTGATCTCATGTAGATAATTCTTTAAAAGAGCACAATGCTCAAAGCAGTCCTTTACTAATTAAGATAAGCATATTTTTTGGTTCAAAGGAGACTTGAGGGGGTAGTTTGGGTTAAATCTCCCTCACATGACTCAAATGTGTCAGGCATTGAAATCCCTGAATGCCATTTCTCTGTCATTTACCATGTGCTACTTAGAATTCTTCTTTGTCTTTTCTTGATGACATTTGGGGTTTATACTGGATTACTGGACGTCAACACAGCTCCTTTCTAAAGTACTCAAGGCACCAGCAACCACAGAGTCCACTCACGTGCTCACACAGGACTTAGTGGTTACATCAGTTACTTCTGGCTTCACATCCTGGCTTTGTCACTTCTGGTTTTGTATCTACAGCAAGACATTTGAAATTTGGAGTCTCAGTTTACTCATCAAAATCAGGATGATCATTTTCACAATGCAGAGAACTAAGAGATAGGAACCTGAGGGGTTCTGGTGTGGGGCTGTAGGATAAGCACTGGAATGCTAATGGCAAGTTCAAACCCACCAGCCACTCTGTGGGAGAAAGATGAGGCTATCTGCTTTCATAAGATCTACAGCCTCAGAAACCCTAGGGTCATGCGAGTAGGAATGCACTGCATGGCAGTGAGTTTTTGAGTGAGAAAGATAAAAATCAGGAGGTCCAGGTATCAATTGTTGTTGATGAAGATGTTCTCAGCTTTCTCACTTGGCGTTCTGTTCTTACAATTATACTGATTACACACGTGATGTTCTGGTTATTAAACATTGTCACTGCTACCCTCCTTTAAATCACCAGCAGTCTCATTTTTCTGGGGCTGTCAGATAAGCTTCTCAACAGCTCTCTAGGGCATCAGAAACATGGTGAAATCTGGTCACATTAAATAAAATAAATAAAATGTGAAAAACCTACCTAAAATGTGCTGTGTTGTTGTTGTTAAGTGCCACTGAGTCGGTTCTGACCCACAGTGACCTTGTATAGGGTTTCCTAGGAGCAGCTGGTGAGCTTGAAGCACCGCCATTATGATTCAAACTGACTTTGTAGTCCAGAGCATTAACCCAGAGCACCACACCATAACTCCAAAGTGTGTTGTTGTTGTTATTAGGTGCCATCAAGTCAGTACTGAACGAAACACTGCCCAATCCTGGGCCAACCTCACTACTGTTGCCACGCTTGAGTCCATCAATGCTGCCACTTGGCCAATCCATCTTGTTGCGGGTCTTCCTCTCTTTCTCTGACCCTCCAAACATGATATCCTTCTCCAGTGTCTGGTCCCTCCTAACAATATGTCCAAAGTATGAGAGACGAAGTTTGGCCATCCTGGCCTCCAAGGAGCACTCTGGCTGCACTTCTTCCAAAATGAATCTATTGGTTCTTTTGGCAGCCCATGGCACTTTCAATATTCTCCTCCAACACCATAACTCAAATGCGTCAATTCTTCTACGGTCTTCCTTATTCACTTTCGCACGCACATGACATTATTGGAAATACCTTGGGTCAGGTGCACCCTAGTCCTCAAGCTGACATCTTTGCTCTTCAATGCTTTAAAAAGGTCTTGTGCAGCAGATTTGCCTAATGCAATACATCATTTGATTTCTTGGCTGCTGCTTCTGTGAGTGTTGATAGTTGATCCAAGAAGAATGAAGTCCATGACAACTTCAATCTTTTCTCCATTTATAAGAATGCTGTTTATTGGTCCAGTGGTGAGGATTTTTTTTTTTTTCTTTACATTGAGATATAATCCATACTGAAGGCTGTGTTCTTTGACCTTCATCAGTGTATGTTTTAAGTCTTCTTCTCTTTTAGCAAACAAGGTTGTATCATCTGCATGATGCAGGTTGTTAATGAGTCTTCCACCAATCCTGATGTCACGTTTTTCTTCATATAAACCAGCTTCTCGGATTATTTGCTCAGCATAGAGGTTGAATAAGTATGGTGAAAGAATGCAATCTTGTTGCACATCTTTCTTAATTTTAAACCATTCAGTGTTCCCATGTTCTGTTCAAACAACTGCCTCTTCTTGGTCCAGGTACAGATTCCTCATGAGCACAATCAAGTGTTCTGGAATATCCAAACTTCACAATGTTGTTCATAGCGTGTTATGATCCACACAATCGAAAGTCTTTGCATAGTCAATAAAGCACAGGTAAGCATCTTTCTGATATTCTCTACTTTCAGCCAAGATCCATCAGACATCAGCAATGACATCCCTCATTCTACGGCCTCTTCTGAATCCAGCTTGAACCTCTGGAAGTTCTCTGTTAATGTATGCTTGTAACCGTTTCTATATTACCTTTAGTAAAACTTTAGTCGCATGGGATATCAAAGAGATTGTCTGATGATTTCCGCATTCCATTGGGTCACTTCTCTTTGGAATGGGCACAAATATGGATCTCTTCTGATCAGCAGCCAGATAGTTGTCTTCCAAATTTCTTGGCAGAGATGAGTGAGTGCCTCCTGTGCAGCCTCACTTTCTTGAAACATTGCAATTTTTATTCCATCAACTCCTGGCGCCTTGTTCTTTGCCAATTCCTCCAATGCACCTTTGACTTCCTCCTTCAGGATCATTGGCTCTTGATCATATGCTATATCTTGAAATGGTTGAACATTAACCATTTCCTTTGGTACAGTGACTCTCTATTCCTTCCATCTTCTCTTGATGCTTTCTGCATCATTCAATAATTTGCCCAGAGAATCTTTCAATAATGAAAGTCAAGGCTTGAATTTTTTCTTCAGTTCCCCCAGCTTGAGAAATGCTGAGCATGTTCTTCCTTTCTGGTTTTTTGATTCCAGATCTTTGCACATTTTGTTGTAATATTTGGCTTTATCTTCTCGAGCTGATCTTTGAAATTTTCTGTTCATCTCTTAGACCTCCTAATTTCTTCCAAAGTATGCTAGGAGCTTAATAAAAATTAAATCTACTTTATTCTCCTAGAACATGGTTATAACAGGAGCCTGCCAGCTAGCCCCCGCCCCCCAAGAAAAACATAAACTTTTGAAATCATCCCAGGTTAAAAGAGGCACAAACTAATGTCCAAATCAAGGGTGGCTTCAATTAAAACTCCTGTGACAGTGGAGACAGTTTGGCTGACTCTGGCGGTTGTGCTGCTTGGGTTAAGGCTCAGCTATGGCTTATATTACAGACATCGTTTCTCAGATATTGTGGCACTATTATTTTAAATTGTCCTCCAGAGAGACTTTCAGTTAGCCTGGCTCCTCGGAGACTCTTGGGAGTGGTGGTTAGGAACCTTAGATGTGTGTTTGCCACACGCCATTATAAAGCCGTACTCTGCAAATGGTTTCCCTTTCTCTGTCTTAGGAGACAGCCTTTCTCGTAAAAAGAATGTAATTGCTCAGACCTCTGGTCCTTGGCCTGACCCTAGAAAACCCCTCGCCACACACAGCTTAATCACTGGAATGGAAATGCCAGACTGCAAAATCAGAGGGGCTTGGGAGAAGGCAGAGTTCCCTGTGTTGCCAAATTCATAGGGAAGAGAAAATGTCTCAGGGAGAAGTACATGGATGGGGTTTCTTTTTTCCAAGCTCATGTTTATTGATGAGGGTCTGAGTGGGCTCTGATATGGCTTATACAAATGACTCTAATCACCACAAGGAAGCAAGCATTCTCCAGCACTCCACATCTGCTTTCCTTAAGCTCATTTAGTTGGGCCTGGACTATCACACTCTAGCTGCCACTAAAACTCAGAAGCCATGTTTTCCAGATTGTCCTGATTTCCCCAATTATTTTGGGCCCAGGCCTAACTGCCTTTTAACCACAGACCTTAAAATGTAACCCAGCATTTCATATCCTTTGCCAGTTTTCAAAACAAATCTTTCCTCCAAAGAAAAGTATTGGCCTCCCTTAGAAGCTTAGGACTGAATTGGCTGTTTCTCTCAGATTAGAACTCAAACAGGAGTCCAGAAGTTCAAAGATGATGAACTATGTTTCACAATCTTTCATTAGGCTCTGGTCCTTTCTGAAACCAGTGGCAAAGGTGAACACTATCCAAAAGACCCTACCACAATCAGTCCTTGGAAACTTAGTGGACAATGGGGCGCTGATTGTCTTGTCCTTGGGCAGCAGCTCTGGGCTAACCAAAGCTAGAGGAATAAATGACTGTCAGTTGTTTTACTGGTATTCTCTGGTGAAATCTTTTCTGGGACCACTAAAATTAGCAAAGGAAAAGTCTGACTTGTAGTGCCTGGTTAGTGCAAATGGTTAATGTGTTCAGCTACTAACTGAAAGGTTGGAGTTTAGACGCCTTAGAAAACAGGCTTGAAAAATCAGCTTCTGAAAGTTCTATCGAATTCTGGTTTGATTCCATGACGTGCATAGACACGTTGGCAACTGATAAAGATCTGACAAGCCTAGAAAGTGAAAAATCCATCAATCGGTAACCCAAATCAATTGTATTGAAATTTATGAATTCATTAAATCCACAAACATGTTGAGCCTCTACCATGTGCAAAGCTCCATGGAGAAAAACAAAGACCAGCATACCAAATACTTGACCTCAAGAAGCTTCCAATTAAGGTGTGAAGAATATTGAAGCAGGGAAGCAAATACAGCGCTGGATGAGTGATTCAGAATCTTCTAAGAGTTCCAAGGAGGAGGAAGGAGATGATATTTGAGTTGGGCTTTGAAGAACAGGTAGGAGTTAGGAAGGACATTGCAAGGATTGTAACTGACTATTTATTATGCTGATTGAAATGACAGGAACCCACTAACACAGGCATGAGGGCAGGAGAGAATGACGTATGTTGGGAGACTATACTGAGGTTATCCCTCCTTGACATATAATTCCAACACTTAAATTTTGCACTGGATGAGTTATTTTCACAAACATGCAAATGTTGGCTCAAGCCATTCCGATGATGATAAGAAAGGAGAGGTTGGGAGTTAATAAAGTGAAAAGGGAGGCAAAGAGGGAAACTAAGCAATGGTACAAACTTGTGTCAAAGTGGTTTAAGTGTTGGGCTGCTAACCACAAGGTCAGCAGTTCCAACTCACCAGATGCTACATGGTAGTGGTAATCTGCTCCCATAAAGAGTTATAGGCTAGGAAACCCTAAGGAGCAGTTCTATTCTACCCTGTAAGTTTACTCGGAGCCAGAATTGAGTTAGTGGCAGTGGATTTGGTTTGGTGTTTGGGGCATGAGCAAGAAACAAAATGAAGCACAGAATTAAAACTTTTTCTCTGCTAGTGTGAGAAAGTTGAAACATAGTACGACACTCTGTTGGGAACCAGAATGATGAGTCTCTAACACTGACACATGAAATCTGAAACACGTCGAACCTTAATAGAAAGTTGGGAGGATCTTTGGAGACCGGAGCAGACAGTGAGCTTAGTGATTATATTTGGGTTCACATTCTGGCTTTGTCACTTCTGGCTTTATAACTTTAGCAAGACATTTAAAACTCTGAGTTTTTTGTTTGTTTGTTTGTTTTTAATAATATGCAAGATGCAGAGACAATGAGAGAACAGAGATCATAATTAGGAAGTACTTAAGTCAAAAATATCTATTGTTCATGTTGTTAATAAAAAATTTTAAAGAACACTTTCATGATTATATATTATTGTCTGCAAAAAAGTAAATATGTTTGAGGGCGAGTCATTCTAGTAATCCAGGCAGGCGAAATGAAAATTATTCTTACAGCCCTATTATTATTAATTAAAGGCATCAGCAGTGCCTGCATTTAGTGGGGTGGCACTGTAGGATAAAGCACTGGACTGACAGGTCGGTTGGTGGTTCAAACTCATCAGCTGTTTCTTGAAAACCCTATATAGGGTCATTATGAGTCGGAACCGACTAAATGAAACTTAGCAACAACAACAACATAGTTAGTGGATCAGCATTATGTAAGAAGTTTTGTAGAACTGACCATGACCTCAGTTCTTTAACCCTGTTTTCTTATGAATTGTGAATTATATTTTCTTGCGGGATTGTGGAGCACGATCCTCTCCCATCAAATTCCTCATGGTTTTCCATAGCACTTGAGATAAAAGGCCAAATCTTTCTCATGGCCCTGGGCCTGATGGTGTCCCCTGTTCAGCTGTCCAACCTTATCCCATGAATGTTCATTTCCCTGAGCTCTTTACATTTGGTCCATTAGTCTGCTCTTCTAGTTCCTCTAGTTTGAGAAGCTTTTTCCTGCCTCAGGTTCTTTAATCATCTTGTTCCTTGGCCTGGAGGCAACCCTCTTTTGCTATCTGGCTAATGATCACTTGCCCATTAGATTTCAGCTCCATGGTTGCATATGGATGTATGTGTATAAATGTGTGTTTACTTAATAGTTTGGTTCCTTCATTGGACTATAAGATCCACGAGGACAGGGACTCCTTGTGGGGAGACAGAGTTCCCTATAGCAGTTCAAAACTAACAGCCTTTCCACAGGAGAAAGAGGCTTTCTGTTCCGGTAAAGATTTACAGCCTCAGAAACCCTATGCAGGGTCACTATGAGATGGAACCGAGTCCATGGCACACAGCCACCACCACCACCACCACTGTGGGATTAGAACTTTGCTCAGTAGGTTACCTGTAATAGGCACTAAACAAATACTTGTTGATTTTCATAGACGAAGGATATTTTAGGCATATCACCTTCACAGCTATAGATGAAAGATCGTACTTGAGTTTGGTGGAAAGAGTCACAGTGTTTATTCACTTTGGACTTTGCTTTGTTGTGCGTGACTGTCCCATATGCCAAGGACATTTAGCATCATGGGACTTGCTTTCCCATGCTGTTTGCATGGAGCTGTCCCAGATTGTTCCCAAGCACCCTCCTGAGGAAAGGAGTGGTGGTGTGGCTAGCTAGGTCCTCATTAGAACAGGGGTAACTGAAAATGGGGCTACAGGAGAGCCACGTGGGTTGGGAGAGCAGAGCCGGATTGTACAGTGTTCATACGCTCAGGAGAAGGGTCTGACCATCATGTCCTGACAGGGCGAAGTAACGTAAAGTTTTTCCAGAGGGTAGTACAGTGTTACAAGGCAAATGAGGAGCAGGAATATCAATGAGGAAATCTTATTTCCCATTCCCTGAAGGAAAGAGCTTGGACATGCAGGCAGCCTGGGTTTTTTGTTGTTGTTTTGTTTTTAATCTCTTCATATTTACTCTTCCAGGAAAATGAACACCTTGAGATTTCTGTCCTTTGGAGAAGGAAGCCCAGAGGAAAGACTGGTAGCAATTGGAAATCCAGCCTATATATTAAAACCTATAGGAACAGAAGCAAACTGTGGGGAGCCTGGAGGAGGGGAGATTGCTTTCATATGGCAGCATCAGCAATCACACTGGATAATTGTGCAATTCCAGGTGACAAATTAAATCTGCCTCCCTGTCTCTACCTTTTTCTGTAAAATTCTTCAAGTAAGTGACCATAAGAAAAAGAAAAAGAAAAAGAAAAAAAAAACCACTGTGCTCAGTTAAGTCTTTCCGTTAGAGTAGCTGCCTGAGAGTCTGCAAACCTTAAATTGGCATGAGAATGGCATTTGAACCAAAGAAGTCAAGTCTTACATGTTTCCAGGATGGCAGCTACAGGGAGAAATGAAGAAAGGATGGGGTTCGATTTTATTGGCCCCCAGTCAGCATCAGCTTGTCCTGACTCAGCTGTTTGTCTAATCATGTCCAAACCAGAGAACAGACTCCCTTGCCATCTAAGCCCATGGAGACTGCTAAAGCTGCAGACTTTACCATGATACAGATGTGGAGTGGAGTCCAACACAAGAACTCTGAAAGGCAGATTAAAAGTGAAACACAATGCTCTTTTACCATTTAGGGAGAAATTTTATATATAGGAATGGGAGAGATGAATAGCCTCGGCACCATGCTGAACAAGGATATAGAATGGAGTTTCAACTCTTCATAGTCATGAAAGCATAAACAAACAATAGAAAGACAGAGAATAAGAAAGTCTAAGTCAATAAGACAATAATGGGTATTCATTTTTTTAGGATTTCCCACAAGATAGATAATTAAATCCCAATGTTAAATTAAAGTAAGATCAGAAAGTATAATTTTTACATCTGATATTTAAAAATTGGTGTTGCTGAGGCCGTTGAGTCAACTTCAACTCATAGCAACCCTGTATAGGGTTTCTGAGGAGCGGCTGGAGAATTTGAACTGCTGACCTTATGGTTCACAGTCCAGTGCTGATCCTACAGCGCCACACCAAATTCACACCAAATTTAAGGACAGAGTACAATGACTAAGGTGGTCAGTTTGGGAAACTAAGGTACAAAAAGGAGTGGTTAAAAGAATCTAAATTTCTCTCAGGACTCAGACATGATTTTCCATAGAAACATTTGCGTTCTTAAGTAACAGACACCACAGAGCCACTACCATCAAGTCAATTCCATCTCATAACGACCCTCTATGGGTTTCAGAGACTGTAAATCTTGATAGGAATAGACATCTTCGTTTTTCTCCCACAGAGCTCCTTGTGGATTTGAACTTCTGACCTTGCACTGAGCAGCCCAATGCTTAGCACCTTCAGAACTCCTTATTAATTAATTGTACTTTCCTGTTTGGGTTGGCTGTTCAAAGCTAGTTTTATGTTTATTTTCAAGAAGCCCCTGGGTGGCACAAATGGTTAAGTGCTCAACTACTAACTGAAAGGCCAGTGGTTCAAACCCACTCAGAATCATGATGGAAGTAAGACCTGCCAATGTGTTTCTGAAAGGTCACAGTCTTGAAGGTCCTATGGAGCAGTTCTACTGTACCCATGTGGGATTACCATGTGTTGTAATTAACTCAATGACAGCTAACAACAATGACACCAATGCTATTTTCAGAACCAATCTTATTTTATCCCCATCCTATTTATCTTCCTTTCACCTTCTGATTTACTTTTTTATTTTTTATTAACTTTCTGCTACATGTATTATTGAAATTACTTCAATGCTCTTTTTTTTTTTTTTGAAGAATTATAAAGGAAAAAAAAAAAAAACTGCACAAGTCATCTTCAATACAAGAGGGTTTCAAAAAGTTCCAGATCTGGGACCAAAGCTGACCGGAGACAGGAGTTTTCTAACCAGACTAGTTAGCTGGTTGATGAGACATAAGCAGCTGTTTACTAATGGGTTCTGGGTACAGGTGGATTTACATTGCAGTTAAGGAAACTTTAGCATTGGAGCTCACTTTTGCTTGGGCCTGTAGGCAATATTAACAGTCCTGTACTCTTTCCTTAAAGAAAGATTCCCCTCAAATTCTATATTTTTCAGAGTCAGAGAAAAACTGCATGTGCCCCTGGACATAGTCTTCTCCCTGATAAAAGTGAGACCATATGAGGAGACGCCACCTCCTTCTTTCTTGCTATTGGATGATCTGAGGAGATGTGATGCTTGGAGCCGCAGCAGCTAGCTGTCTTTTGACCTTCAAGGCAAAGGCAAAAGAATAGCAGGAGAGCTGACTCAGGGCCTTGATATCATTGAAGTGCTGGATTAACTAACCCTGTAATTGTCTATCTCTAGACTTCTAGTTATGTGATATAATAATTCATTATTATTTAAGTTGCATTTATTCTTGTGGTCTATTGCTTATGAGCAAAGCATTAATGGATATCCCTCAAACTCCTATCACTGGGATTTAGTCACTCGTTGTAATGACCGGCCTCTTCTTGCTGGATGCTGTACTGTCAAGCTACCATGGTTATCTTGCAGAACGCATCTTTTCTGACAACGCTTGTGGCTGTAGCAGCGTTACCAGTACCTGTCCCACCTAGTGGGACATGGGAATAAGGTTGTCTAGGGCCTCTCCCATTGGAAGTCTGATGGCATCTCATCAGTGCTCAATGTCTCCATGGTGCCTTCTGGCTTTGCCAAACCCTACCCTGAGCCTATCTTCTACCAAATTACCCCAAATCATCTCTGCATTCTTAAAATCTTCCTCCTTACCATGAACTAGCCTCTTAGTATAATTGATTTCATCAAAATCAGAGGAATTAAAGGGTGGGTACAGAGTACCCCTTGGAGGCCAGGATGGCCCAACTTTGTCTCTCATACTTCAGACATATTGTCAGGGGGGACCAGTCATTGGGGAAGGATATCATGTTTGGTAGGATGGAGGGAGGGTCAGAGAAAAAGAGGAAGACCCCCAGCGAGATGGATGGGCCAAGTAGCAGCATCGATGGACTCAAGCGTGGCAATAGTAATGAGGTTGGCCCAGGATCGGGCAGTGTTTCGTTCTGCTGTTCATAGGGTCGCTATGGGTCGGTACTGACTCAAAGGCACCTAACAACAACAATAACACACATAATCATGCTAGGCAATGAGTGACAGCCAACTGTGGAATACCCCTCAAAGTCTGTTTGCATTTAAAATTGCAAATTAATTATGGCAGAATTTTAAATGGACAAAAAAAAAGCAACAACTTTAAAAATTAAACCCTTTTGTTCAACTTGGCTTTATGGAGTACAGTTGGATAGATGCATACCCGATGAACCATACTGACTGCCTGTATATGCAATGCAGACACTGTTGAAGAGCTAAAAGAAATATTCTGAGCCTAAAATAAAATGAAGAGAAGCATTTGGTTCTTAGAACACTTGGAAACACCTCAGTGGTCTTTTACATCACGTGACATAGGTGACCCTGCTCCACAAACAAGAGGCCTCTCTTGGCCTCTGATCTGTGAGAGTGAACATTTGTACCCTTATCTGCTATGTTCCCACATCCTCAGTGACCCGGTATTTCACTGTGTCAGAGAGCACGCACAAATGACTCTCTTCTCTGGAAACACTGAGTTTCATAGCACAGAACTGCATTTTTCCACAACTAGGTCCCTGGATTTCATCATTAGTTGGTCAGTATGCCTGCTGGTCATCACCTGCTCTCTCTCTGACCCACTAAGTTCTAGTGTTAGATGGCCTTGACCATCTACTCTCATGTTCCAAAAATTCCATGCTCTTCTATCCTGTAGTCTGATCCATTTGCAATTTCCCTTCTTCAGGGTTTTATTCTAAACACAATATGAAGGTGGATTCCCATGAAGGGCCAGGTCTTCCCACATTGGCCCAATATCTTAAATAGACAAGGAGGAGGCTGTTGAAGGTATCCAGGCATGCGGCAATTAGGGTTTGGACCAAAAATGCAAGATAATCTCTGTAAAATCAAGTTGGCAAACTGGGAAACTGAATCTATAGAGTTTTGTTTGCTAAATATTTATCATAAAGGTAGAAAGCAAAGCTGGGCCTCTCTTTGCTTTTGGCTGCCCTAGAGCAATTGATTTTGTTCACAGTAATTATTCCGCTTTAAACTTAACAGGTTACATTGTAAGCCTTGGTAATTGAGTTAAGGCCTGTTTGTTAAAATACAGTGAGTCTGGAGCCATGAAGTCTAAGGCAGGACTCTGGGCTCATGTCTATAGTATGTGTCTGAAATTCACCTGATCAAACCTCTTGCTTCTCCAAATAAGGAAACAGTACAGTGAATGACACATAGTGAAAAAAAAAAAAAAAATCAGTTCAGTATAAAAGGTAAATAATTATTGTTTATCTTTGTATTATTTGTAGAATTTGTATAATGAACATAACATCTGTTATATCTTTTAAAATATAATTACCTCAGCTATGAACCATCCTTCATCAGCCACTAAGGTCAAAGGAGAGACAAACTTCCCTTTCTTGTAATAGAACCTGCTCGGTATGGCTTCTTTCTCATACACAGTCATGTGTCCCACTGTTCTCAACGTATTATAGATCTGCAGAGAAAACCAAGAATGACCAGTTTTGCATTCTCTTTCGTAAATCGGTTTGAATCTTTATAAGACATTGGCTGTGAGGTCTTACAAATGCAAAGAAGAAATGGTAAAAACAAATAAACAAACATAGAATTGGTTAAATAAAAATAAAAACTTTTCTATACTTCACAAAACATTGTGGACGTACTAAATAAGACTGACATCCCACATACTTTCTAACTTAATAAGTCAACTACTGAGATACTTTTGTGCATGTGTACTTGTAGGAATATATACTGCAAACTGAATCAGCCCAAGTGCCCACCAACAGCAAAAGAAGTAGTTGAATCATGGGGTATTTCCACAAGAGAATACTATCCAGCAATAAAAATGGATGAAGTACAGCTACATGGATCACAAGGAAAGATTTCAAAAATCTCAGGCCATGGTGAAAAACCAAGCTGCAGAAACATACAAACAGGATTACTGTAGAGAGTTCAAATAACTACAAAACTAAACAGCACACATGGTAAACTTATAAAAAAGAATTGTGGACATTGTCATTGAAAACTTAGGCCAGTGGGTTTTCTCTTAGGATTCAGTAAAGGTGGTTGATTCTGAGACAGAAACAAGAGATGACCCTGGTATAAATAATGTTCTGTTGCTTACATGTTTATTGAGTATGAGTTGTCCATTATAACATTAACCTTTACATCTTGGATATTTTATACTAAATATTTTGTGCCTGTTCAGTAATTAATAAATTATAAAAAGTATGTCAAAAATTCTTAGATGAGAAATTGGTCCGTCTAATGTGTGGCACTGTAGATACACACTGGACTACTAACCACAAAGTTGATGGTTCAAGCCCACCAGATGCTTATTGGAAACCCTATGAGTCAGAACTCACTCGATGCCCTTAACAATAACAATGTTTATTATCACAAAGATCAAAGAAAGAAGATTTGTTCCAATTTGACCTAAAGCATGCCCTAACTACACTTGAAAAGTAAAAGAACTAGACATTTGCCATTAATTCCATTGCAGACTACATGATGATGATGCAAACTTTGTACATATTTCTAACATTTAGCAGCATTTTAAATACAGCTAAAATAAAATCTTCCAGCTAATGTCAACTTGCTGGCCTTTAACCAAATCAGACATGTAGCTCTGGGTAGGAATGTTGTTGTTAAGTGCTGGCCAGTAGGTTCCAACTCACAACAAGCCTGTATGGGGTTTCCAAAGGAGCTGCTGGTGTGTTTGAAATGCTCACATTGCGGTTATCAGTCCAGTGCTTACCCTGTACTACCACATCAGGACTCCATAAAATGGATCAGTACAGCTGAATGTAACATTGAGTTTATCAATCCACTTCTGAAATCCAATTAGTTTTCAGGCTGCTTAGTAGATAGTCTCTGGTGGTTTAATGAATTATGGTTTTACACATAAGAAAATCCATAGTTCTTAAGAGTATTTTTGCAGAAAGATGTTGGATAAGTGAAAAATTTGATGACACATAACAGGTCTCACAAACTGTTGTGCCCGCCACATGACTAACTGTCACCCAAACACACCCCCGCTTTTGAATAAGCAACCAATTGCTTTTGGGTTGCTTACAGTTGCCTGACTTAAACACCACCTTAGAAGCGGCTCTTCCCAGCTCACAAGCTGTTGATGCTAAAGCATTCTGAAGATGGCACTTTCCTAAGTGCCAAATTGGAGAGACAGACCATCTTCTTTGCCAGGAAAATAGAGCTTCTTTGCAGGAAGCCATTTACTGCAAGACCTGACGATGTGTAAAAAAATCCTTCCTGATTTCACATTTAGGAAGCTTATGGGAACATTGTGTAAATACATTCAGCATCTCCAATTCCTGACCCTGGAGTCCGAGAGAAATGGGGGATCAAGGCAAAAATGAGGAGGAGTGCACTTTTTAATGGCTAAGTGTGTTGTTAGCTGTCATTGAGTCAGCCCCTGAGTCATGGTCAAAATACAGAATGCAACAAAAGAGTCTTGTCCTGCACCATCCCAATGATCAGTTGTAGATTACACTGCTGTAATCCATAATGTTTTTATTGGCTGGGTTTCAGATGTAGATCACGAGGTCGTTCTTCCTAGTCTGTTTTAGTCTAGCTGCTCTGCTGAAAACCACTCAGCATCATAGCAACACACCTCCTCCAATGACAAAGTGATGGCGGCTGCACTTGAGGTGCATGGAAGGTGGGAATTCTACCACTGAGCCATCACTCTCCACCAGTGTGACAAAAGGGACAGATGGGCTGCAAATGATGAGCAGGACCAAGAGGAGCATCTCCCTCTGGGAAGATGGCAAAGCTGACCTACACTAACCTGTGCCTATCCCATCAATACCAGTGAGTTATCTGAGGATGGATGCAGACTCCAAACCCACAGCCAGTTCCTGACACTCCTGTGGTTGGTTTCTTTCTCTGGCAACAGCCTAGGCCTCCCCAGGGAATGGAACCACTTCCTGGTCCAGAAGAATTTTTTCTGGGAGTAGGCAAAAGCCATGAAGTCTGTAGTGGGACGCCACCAAGTAACTTGAGGACAAAGCAATCAATCTGAAATGTCATTTTCTCAGGGTGATTTATTAAGTATTGCCAGATAATGGTATTGTTTTGAGAAAACCTGTCAGGGTGGTGACTTCCTGGAGAGCAATGACTGTGAGGAACAGAGTTGTGTCTCACATCTGCCTCACTGAGGAAGCTCAGCCACACACTCTTGGAAACACTCACCTTTAACGGTGATGTGTTGGACTACAAAGTCAATTTGAACCACAAGGTTGGTGGTACAAGCTCACCAGCAGCTCCTCAGACACCTTATACAGGGTGGCAATGAGTCAGAGCTGACTCAACACTTAACACTTAACAACACTTAAGCACTTAACAACAACAACAGCATGTGGTCCTTATCATGGGTTTAGTAGACACACTCCTACGTGCTTTATAGCCACCCGGGAAGGCAGCTACTATTGTCTCGGCACTCTCACAGAGAAGGCACACAGGGTCCATGTTAAGTACTTTGCCCAGTTACCAGGTGATGACAGAGACAGGATTTGAATCCCAGCAGTGTGGCTCCTGAGACAAGGAGCTGAGCCATTCTATGTATGCATGTGATATTCCCCAGATTTGCCTGAGAAGTACTTCATTTTAGCAAATAATAAAATATTCCTACTAAGCATTTCTACCACCCATCTGTCAGTTTGTTGTACCATGATGGCTTGCGTGTGGGTGTGATGCTAGAAGCTATGCCACCAGCATTTCAAATACCAGCAAGATCACCCATGGAAGACAAATTTCAGCAGTTTCCAGACTAACATAGACTGAGAAATAAAGTGTGCTGATCGACTTCCAAAAACCAGTCAATGAAAACTTCATGGATGACAGAATATGGACCTATATAGTGCTGGAGCGCTGGACTGCTAACTTCAAGGCCAGAAGTTTGAATCTACAGGCTATTCTGCAGGAGAAAGGTGAGACTTTATGATTCTGTAAAGACTTACAGCTTTGGAAACCCTGTACAGGGTCGCTATGACTTGGACCGACTCCACAGAACACTGCCAACCAACGAACCATAGTGCTGGAAGGAGAACACCCTTCATTGGAAGACAGCAATTGAACTCAAGCATGCTGATGATCACGAGGATGGCACAGGATCAGACAGTGTGTTTCATTCTGCTGTACATTGGATTGCCATGAGTTGGAATTCACTCAACAACAACTAACAACATTAAGTCCTTCCAGTGTGTTTGACCTATGGTAAGTTCTACACATCCTTAATCTCATTTACTCTCCAAAAAACTCAGTGAGGTAGATAATGTCATTTTCATTTTAGAGAAGAGAAAATAGAGACCCAGGCAGAATGGACAGCTTAACATTAGTCACTCGACAAATGCATGTCATTTGCCCCCAGAGTATAATCCTCACATTGTTCCATATCTCAGAATTAAAACTACAGTAAAACGATGAAACACAGAGTGATGGAAAATGCAGAAGTTCCCACCCCTCTTCCTCTCACCTGCCCCCATGCCCTCCTCCCACCCTTTGTGACACATCTTGCCTCTGAATGTTTCCCAGGAACTGGCCAAAGGCTCACAACAGGCCCTCGGTCCTTCACTTGCAGTAGGTCATTCATGTTGATATACTTATTCAGCTCAATCACTTTATCCATCCAGAAGATATCAGTCATCCCATGATCTGAGAAGATCATGACGTTCAAGTCATCCTGCAGCTCCCGTTCCTGTGGAGTCAACAAAAGCAGTTATTACAGCAGCAAGAAAGGATCTTACAATCAGACAATTCTGTAAAGATGCTTAAAACAAAACAAAAACTACAAATCATAGGTGAAAGGATATTGAGAGACTTTAGTCATCTAAATTCTGCCCTGAGTTGTTGTTACTATTTGTAAGTGCCATTGAGTTGGTTCTGACTCAGAGTGACCCTGTATTGGGTTTCCAATGAATAACTGGTGGGCTTGAACTGCTGAACTTGTGGTTAGCAGCTCAGCATTGAGCGAAGAAAAGAGAACCATCAAGGCATTTGCACTGGCCTACTGGTGTGATGCTGTGGGTTAATGCCCCAGACTGCAAAGCCATTTGAACTGCAAGGTCGGCAGTTCAAGCTCACCAGCTGCTCCTCAGAAATCCTATACAGGGTCGCTATGGGGCAGAATCGACTTGACAGCACTTCACAACAACTCAGCTATCAGTAATGAGAAGGAAGATATTGAAGGTGTAGTATTGTAGTCAAGGAGACAAGAAGACAGTGACAGGAGAGAACATCAGACCAGCTGTCCTTGCTGTAGGTCACCTGAATCCACTTGGTCATGTACTTCAGGACGGTGTCCACAGCTTGGAGGGCATCTTTTCTTTGAGGTGACGAAGGGCCATAGTGGTGGCCTTCAACATCAATACGTTCATGGTATATGGCTGCCAGATCAGCCCGGCCACTCCTGGAAGAAATAAGGTGGTAAAGTAATAGATGAGGAGACCCTACCACCTTCCTCCCTATCCCCCACCATTTGAAGACACTGACATCCCTCAATACCACCCTCTATGTCCAACAAAGTCAATGCCTTCAACTGAAGTTGGAATCTCCAAGGGAGAATAAGCAACTCCAGGAATTATCAGTCTTGAGAATCTTGATGACAAAGTCAGCAAGCTTATCTATTGATCATTTGCTTTTCTCTCCCAAAGGTCTAGAAGATGTATTAACAGGCAGGGAATAGTTCTGATAGCTTCCCCCTCACCACATACAGTCATGGGAAGATACAATACACTAGAAGTAATTATCTAGATAACTACTGTTGAACTATTGTTGAACTTAAAAAGAAGTTTCTAACTAAAAGATTTGGGGTTTAGTGGTCTGGCAAGAATAAAAATAAGCTTTATCATGGCAACCGGTAGGGAGACAAACAGACTAGTATTCAGGGTTTGACACTAACAGACACCCCCGGGACCCTTGTTCTGTGGTACATCAGAAAGGGAGTACCAATATGGACAGAGACTGACATCTGGCAGTGACCACATTGCTATGGGTCCCAGGATGACGTGGTCTGGCAAAACTCTACCTCTTGGCGAGAGTACTGACGGCAGAAATCCAAGTTATTTAATCCTTTTAGCCTGCTGGGCTAAGAATGGCTGAGAACAAGTAATATAAATTGTAGCAGTAGTCTTATGGCATGGGAAGGTGGGGGAGTGCCAGACACTGTCCTTTCCCTCCTTCCCACAGTGTGTCTGACACATGCTAAGTAGCTTCATTCAGTTCTGGCTCCACCCACATTCTCCCCAGAAAGTTCAAGACAGTGATGATGAACCTTCACTCAATTCTCAATAAAAAGTTAAAAAAAAAGACAATGATGATGATGGTTATGTTGATGATGGTGATATCAGTAGTATTAAAGCAACTCATAGAAGATGAAGAAGGTGAAGCAAAGGAAAATAATTTAAAGCTAATTTCTCTGTTGGGGCTTTCAAGGGTTACTAATATTCTCCGAGGACTGATATAATTCTCTTGGGAAACTTATGTATCGAACACACGCATAAACGAGGTGACATGATCTCTCCTGATGTGGCCTCACCAACACTCTGAATGGGAAGAAAAGCATACCTACAGGATCTGCTGCACCTTGGATCTCAAAATCCAGAAAGAAGGAAAATATAGCCTCATCACTGTTCAGTGTGCTTGCTCACATGGCCTGAGTTAAGCAGCTTCAGCTCATCCTTCAGGCCTCAGAGAAGATGTTGCCTCCTACATGAAGCTTCCTCTGATACCTCAAGGATTTTGTGGTAGCTCTCCTTTATGTTTCCTTGGCACTTTTGACTCACTACTTGCTCATGATTTTTTTTACAACCTGCAGTAATTGCCCACTTTATGTATTCCTATCCTTCACTAAATTATGAGATTATTTCACCCTAGGGACTGTGATTCATTCTCCATTGAATCTCAGAACTTGGCACACAGCAGGAATTCTACAAATATCAACTGATTGTATAATGATATTTAACACACAATAACTAATAGGGTCAGGCATGATGTTAAGGGCTTATATATGTATTATTTTATTTTTATAATAACCCTTTAAGATAAGATTGCCTTGAACAGATACCTCAAGACAGTGACCAGCATCACACAGCTAATGAGAGGCCTGTAGGATTCAAACTTAGGTCCATTGACTGCAAGACCCTGAACACATCCTTTGAATGCTCTGAAAGAATTCAACAGTCCACACCAATAGGAACACATTGTGCTTACATGATCTTTCGTAAATGACTCTAAAGAATCCTACAACCTTGAGAAAACTAGATATGACACAAAGCAAAGGCATCACTGTGAAACTGAATCACTTTCATTTTTCTATAATACACTGCCAAGTTCTGGAACTGCAGAGAAAGATTTCTTTGTCGAAAAGTATTTACAGATTTTGCAAGTGGAAAAAGAGGCTTAAAGAGTTCTAGGAGTTACTGATGGCTTCACAAATCTTTATGACACATCTAGATCTAGAAATTCAAATCTTAAAACTCCAAATGCAGAACATTTTTGCTTTACTGCCCTGGGCCTTAAGGAGCCCTGGTGGTATAACACTAACTCAAATGTTGGTGTTTTGAACCCACCTAGTGGCTCTGCAGAAGAAAAGACCTTGGGGGCAGTTCTACTCTGTACTATAGAAGGATATTAGGAGCTGGAATTAACTTGAAGTTACACAACAAACAACCAATGTCCACCTCCACAATCCATCAACTAAACTGTGGAGCAAGCTCTAGAGACTGTTCTGCCACACATCTTCCTTCACAATGGTCAGTTTTGACAAGAGGGGAAACTCTTTCATAATGTTGGAATGTGCTACCTGGTATCCTGAGGTGAACTCTGTTAATAGCTTAGTGAATACATTGGTTTCAAGTCAAATGAAGTAGCTAGTCAAATGTTCCTTTCTCTTTTTAGAACAAATTAAAGTGGTCCTCTTTAATAAGCACCATTACCATCCTCCTGCACAATGTGAATTGGTTTAAGTTATTATTTAGGTGTTTCTCACAAATGATAAGATCATTATTCATACTTGCTAATGTGTGAATGACTAATCCTAACTTCCTCTGTATCTATAGACAGTGGAGAACAAAAAGTCCCTTTCGGGTCCCACAAGTGTGTAGGTGGTGGGTAGACGTTTGTACTATGTAATGGCATTTATATACACATTCATCCTTAAACATTTTTGAGTCCCATAATCATTAGACTGATGGGGCTGATGGTACTCCTTCTCCACTGTATTTGAACATTGTTGTTGTTATGTGCTGTGGAGTCGTCCTGACTCACAGCGACCCTGTACAGGGTTCCCAAGGCTATAAATCTTTATGGGAGCAGAAAGCCTCATCTTTCTCCCATGCAACAGCTGCTAGTTTCAAACTGCTGACCCTGAGGTTAGCAGCCCAATTCATAACCACTATGTTACCAGAGCTCCTTGTAGTTGAACATAGTAGAGCATTATGTAAGTCATTCCCTCAGAAAAGCCTTAACACTTAGCCGCTTTATGCAGTTGCATTTTTTTCCATCCTTTGTGTGCTGATTCATACAACACTTTATCTGTTTAGTTGTCCATACTTCCATGCCAGGACTTGTATTCTGTTTTATACAGCTGTGACTCATCATAGTGAGATTTTGGTTACATTAAAGTTCAATGAAATGCTTTTAGGTCACATTACTTTAGGTTATTGCTATTGTATGCTATCAACTCATCTCCCAAGTCATGCATGACAAAATAAAACACTACTCATTGCATATTGAAATATTATGATTCATAGAGTTTTCACTGACTGATTTTCAAAATTACATTTTCAGGCCTTCCTTCCTAGATTGTCTTAGCCTAGAAGCTCCATTGAAAGCTGTTCTGCATCATAGTCAGACACAGCCTCCACTGATTAAGGGGTGGTGGCTATACTTGACGTGTTTTGGCCAGGAATTGAACCCCACAGGGAATAAGAGAATGCCTTACTCTATTACATCACTCACTGGGTTGGTTTCTTTAAGGCTACCTACCATATTCACATATTGCATTAGGAAGAAGGAGAGATGGGCTATTTCCAAATAATTCGTTACTGAAAACTTTATGAATAGCAGTAGAACACTGTCAACACCAAAATATTGAATATTGAAACATGATGAAGGTAATCAGAATATTGCCAGATATAGTGCTGTAAGGTGAGCTGCTCGAGTTGGAAAGCACTAAAAATGCGACAGAGGAAGAATTTCCTCCTCAATATAGAGTTGACTGTGCTGATGAGCTTGGAGTAAAGTCTTCGAGACCTTCTTTTGCTGATGGACACCACTCAAAATGAAGAGAAGCAACTGTAAACAACCATTAATAATTATAACAAGGAATGTATGAAGTATGAATCTAGGAAAATTGGAAATTGTCAAAAATGAACTGGAACACATAAACATTGATATATCTTAGGCATTAGTAAGCTGAAATGGACTGGTATTGGCTATTTTGGATCTGACAACCACATGGTTTATTATACCAGGAATGAAAAATTGAAGAAGAATGGTGTTGCATTCATTGTCAAAAAGAACATATCCAGATCAGTCATGAG
>NW_006408529.1:14937997-14940490 GCF_000296735.1 Chrysochloris asiatica
TTAAAGGATTCTCTGGGCAAATTATTGAATGATGCAGAAAGCATCAAGAGAAGATGGAAGGAATACACAGAGTCACTATACCAAAAGGAAATGGTCGATGTTCAACCATTTCAAGAGGTAGCATATAATCAAGAGCCAATGACACTGAAGGAAGAAGTCCAAGGTGCATTGAAGGAATTGGCAAAGCACAAGGCATCAGGAATTGATGGAATAAAAATTGAGATCTTTCAAGAAAGTAATGAGGCATAGAAGACATTCACTCATCTATGCTATGAAATTTGGAAGACAACTATCTAGCCGACTGATTGGAAGAGATCTGTATTTGTGCCCATTCCAAAGAGAGGTGACCCAATGGAATGCGGATATCATCGGACAATCTCTTTGATATCCCATGCAAGTAAAGTTTTACTAAAGATAATATAGAAACGGCTGCAAACATAAATTGACAGAAAAAGTCCAGAGATTCAAGCTGGATTCAGAAGAGGATGTGGAATGGGGGATATCATTGCTGATGCCCAGTGGATCTTGGCCGAAAGCAGACAATACCAGAAAGGTGTTCACCTGTGCTTTATTGACTATGCAAAGGCTTTCCATTGTGTGGATCATGACAAGCTATGGGCAATGTTGTGAAGTATGAGTATTCTGGAACACTGAATTATGCTCATGAGGAATCTGTACATGGACCAAGAGGCAGTTATTCAAACAGAACATGGAAACACTGAATGGTTTAAATGTAAGAAAGGTGTGTGACAGGGTTGTATTATTTCACCTACTTATTCAACCTGTATGCTGAGCAAATAATCTGAGAAGCTGGGTTCTATAAAGAAAAACGTGGCATCAGAATTGGAGGAAGACTCATTAACAACCTGCGATATGCAGATGATACAACCTTGCTTGCTGAAAGCAAAGAGGACTTAAAATATTTACTGATGAAGATCAAAGACCACAGTCTTCAGTATGGATGGCATCTCAATGTAAAGAAAACAAAAATCCTCACCACTGGACCACTAAACAACATTCTTATCAATGGAGACAAATCGATGTTGTCAAGGACTTGATTTTTCTTGGATCCACTATCAACACTCATGGAAGCAGCAATCAAGAAATCAGATGATGTATTGCATTAAGCAAATCTGCTACACAAGACCCTTTTAAAGTGTTGAAGAGCAAAGATTTCAGTTTGAGGACTAAGGTGCACCTGACCCAAGCCATGGTATTTTCAATAATCTCACGTGCATGTGAAAGCTGGGCAGTTAATAAGGAAGACCATAGAAGAGTTGATACTTTTGAGTTATGGTGTTGGAGGAGAATATTGAAAGTGCCATGGGCTGCCAAAAGAACCAACAGATCTGTATTGGAAGCAGTGCAGCCAGAGTGCTCCTTGGAGGCCAAGATGGCCAAACTTTGCCTCTCATACTTTGGATTTATTGTCAGGAGGGATCAGTCACTGGAGAAAGGTATTATGTTTGGTAAGGATGGAGGGTCAGAGAAAAGAGGAAGTCCCCAGTGAGATGGAGTGGCAAAGTGGCAGCATCAATGGGCTCAAACAAGGCAACAATTGTGAGGTTGGCCCAGGACCAGGACAGTATTTAGTTCTGTTGTACATACAGTCACTATGAGTCAGTACCAACTTGATGACACCTAAGAATACCAACAAATGGGCAAAATGATGCAAAAAGAATCAAAAGAAGATGGAAGGGATACACAAGAGTCACTGTACCACAAAGAAATGGTTGACGTTCAACAATTTCAAGAGGTAGCATCTGATCAAGAGCCAGTGATACGGAAGGAAGAAGTCCAAGGTGCATTGAAGGCATTGGCAAGGAACAATGCATTGGGAATAGATGGAATAAAAATTGAAATCTTTCAACAAACTGATGAAGTACTGGAGGCACTCACTCATCTATGCCAAGAAATTTGGAAGACAACTATCTGGCCAGCTGGCTAGAAGAGATCCCTATTTGTACCCATTCTAAAAAGAGGTGTCCAAATTGGTCAGAAATCATCACACAATATCAGTAATATATTATACAAGTAAAATTTTGCTAAAGATATACAAAAACAGCTGTTACCATACATTGACAGAGAACTTCCAGATATTCAAGGCACATTCAGAAGAGGACTTGGAATTAGGGATATCATTGCTGACATCAGATGGATCTTGGCTGAAAGCAGAGAATACCAGAATGATTGTTATCTGTGCTTTATTAACCACACAAAGGCTTTCAGTTGTGTGGATCACGACAAGCTATGGATGGAGAATGGCTATTCCAGAACACTTAATTGTGCTCATGAGGAATCTATACATAGATCAAGAGGCAGTTGATTGAACAGAACAAGAAAACACTGAATGGTTTAAAATTAGGAAAGTTGTGTGTCAGTGTTGTATTCTTTCACCATACTTATTCAGTCTGTATGCTAAGCAAATAATCTGAGACTGGATTATTATATGAAGAAAAACGTGGCATCAGAATTGGAGGAAGACTCATTAAC
>NW_006408529.1:14940740-14947391 GCF_000296735.1 Chrysochloris asiatica
CATATTGCCTTAGGCAAGTCTGCTATACAAGACCTCTTTAAAGTAATGAAGAGCAAAGATGTCAGTTTGAGGACTAAGGTGTGCCTGACCCAAGCCATGGTATTTTCAATAACCTCATATGCATGCAATAATTGGACAGTGAATAAGGAAGACCATAGAAGAATTGATACATCTGTGTTACGGTGTTGGAGGAGAATTTAAAAGTACTTTGGAGTCATTGTCATTAATTTCACAATTAGAAGAATCCCCAGAAGACTGGAGTCCTCAGTTCCACTGGAAAGAACTCGACTCTGGCTTCCCTATTCATTAGATGTGTAAGAACTCAGGTAGGGTACTTAATCTTCAGAGAACTGGCTGCCCTTTCTTTTGTAAAGTGAAGAGAACAACACCTATGTAGTAGGGTTAGATGTGAGAACAATATGGTTTAGTGGAAACAGGAGCCCTTTGACACAACTCTAGCAGAGGAGTATTAAAAAATATCAATTATTTTTCCCTATTCTTTGTTTCTAAACCATATGTTATTTGTGACAGGTTCAAAGGTAGGAGCCTAAAGGAAACCGAACTGGCTCAATAATGCTTTATGAGCACTGCAAAGCTATGTCTACCTCAATTGTAGACATGGAATTCATCCTTCCTAAAAGTGGTGATTCAGTAGTAGAACTCTTACCTCCCATGTGATAGATCCGGGTTTGATTGGAGAGCCAATGCACTTTACATGCAGCCTCCACCCATGAATCTGTGGAAGTTGCATGTTGCTGAAAAGGTTTTAGCACAGCTTCCAAACTAAGACTATGAAGAAGGACCTGATGACCAACATCTTAAAAATAATCAGTCATTAGATCACACTGCCCAATCCTGTTGTGCATGGAGCTGCCATGAGCCATGACAGCAACTACAACAAAAATCTCCATAGATGTGTGTAGCTTAATGATTGTGCCGGACCCAGTGCTGAAATGCTGTCCCTATAGTACTCCATGTTCAAGGTCTTCACTTCTTTTTCTACCTATCTGCCCTGTGTCCTATTCTCTCTGCTTCTCAACTGATAGCAAAATGAATAAAGACATTGTATAAATCTTGGGAGAAATGTATGTGTATGTAAAGACTGTAAGTGTGTTCAAATTACAGCTAGGGATTCGAGAAAGATATGAGCAAGAACTAAGAGGTAAGCTATGAAGTTCTTGACATGCTCCTCCATTTGGGTCTGAAAGAAAGATAATTATGTTTCTCCACCTAAACACATACTTCAAAAAAATTAATAATTTATTGGCCACAACCTTGCTTGAGCAAGTTATTATATGCAAAATAGTATGGAGTGTATGGGGCTGCGCATTTCCACCACTCCTCTAACTGCTGAATAAGACAGAGGTTAGAGTTTTTTTAAAAAATACGTTGACTCCTAATCGTCAATCCTCCAGTCTACTCTGTAAGGTCTAATAAAGAGGTTCTACTCTGTAAAACACATGAGTAAATAAGATGATGACAGGAGGTCTATTCTTTTTCTTTTGCAGAAGGCCTAAGTCATCTTACAATCTTCCACAAATAGTAGCATCATGTGTATTATCCCTTTTCTCCTTTTGTTGCCCTCATTTCAAGTACTGACTAGTGGTAGAGATGGCAGGTCTCTGACTTTACTCTTCACTACACAAATGGGATTTTTCTGGTGACCTTGTTAACTGGGTGGCATGAAGACTTCACAAAACAATTATGCTGGCCTGGCACAATCCTGCCCAGCTCCAGGGGCACCATTCATACTGTAGACTACGTGAATGCTATGTCTGGAGCTCAAGACCATTTATATAGCCTACAACATGAATGGGCTGAGTCGGAACATATGGTAGCATCAGTACACACCATGTAGGAGTCTAACCTGGGACCACTTTCTGGCTCCAGCTTTGTGTAGCCTTACTTTTTTTTTTTTCTTTTAGGAAGGCCAATGTCTTTGCTAACACACACATACAAACACCACCATCACCACCACTACAACCATCACCATTACTGTTTCTAAATTCCATGAGTGGGAATTGACTTGTTGGCAACTAACAGAGAACACTAAAGAGAAAGATGTAACATGGTTTTGCCATGTTGCTTGAAAAAGAAAAAACACAAACTTAACTATAGGGAAGAGACTCTGGCACTCATTCCTCTATCAACCTGACCTCCCTCAGGGCAGGAAGTCTATTAGAACAGCCAGCTAGTAGGCCATCGCATGCCTGGAATTCTTACAGCTGTGGTTCCATGATTTTCTACCTGTGACCACTGGGTGCTACACAGTGAGAGCCCACTCAGCTGTTTAAGCAAGGTGAATGTGGAAAAGACTACACTGCTAAGATGAATGCTGGGTCTTTTGGAGGTATTTACATGAAAACTATGTTCTACATTTCCATGTTTTGCATGGCAATAGGCTGTAGGGCTGGCTAGCATTTTGGACATGTTGAAAGCAACATTGTTTAAATGTAGAGCTGTTCCAAAGTTCTAGCTCTGCTCATTGGCTTTGCACATTCTGCCACTCTGCTTTGCTCACACAAACTAGTCTATAACATATTATTCTAGCTCAACATATATGTGGTTTTCCAGCCCTTGTGGGCAAGGGAAGGAAAGCAAAGTAGGTAGGAGGTAAGATCACATAACATGTGTGATTTATAAACTATGTGACGAGAATGTTTACTTAAAGGTTCATTTCCCCAGATCCTGTTCCTTCCTTCTGTTGCATTCCCCCTCCTACCCACAAAAGAAAAAGAAAATACCAATTTAAAACTTCTTAGCACTCAATGTTGAAGTATTTAAAAACCATTTTGTCTCCAGCTTGTCAATCAGAGTCAGACATTCTCTGATGGATTGACATGAAAGTGGAGTCACTCTAAGGAGCCTTGGTGGTACAGTCTTCAAGTGCTCAGCTGCAAACTGCAAGGTCAATGGTTTGAACCCACCAGTTACTTGTGTGGGAGGAAGATGTGGCAGTCTGCTTCTTTAAAGATTCCCAGCCTTGCCCATCGTATAGGGCTGTTCTACTCTGTCCTATAGGTATGAGTCAGAACTGACTCAATGGCACACAACAACAATGGAGTCATTTTAAGAAACAGAAAAGACAGGGGTGCTGTTTTCTCCAGTCACAGCTCTGTGGGGTGATTGCTGCTCCCCATGATGGGGACATTGGAGGAGAATTTGCTTCCTAAGTCATTAGATTCATGTCTGAGGTAATTTTAGCTGAAGTGCGTCATTAGCTCTAATGGCCTGTACGCAGAGCTAAGGGCACCCATACTCTCAGTGTCACCCATTTGGATCCCAGGTTCTTTCTCTTGGGGATCTGAAGTTCTTGTCCTGGTTTCCACACTCAAACTCTTGTGGGTCTTCTGCCTTGACCTTACCCAGAAGATCCATTCAAGAGCCAAGATGGTCTCAAATTCAACTCTGGGCATTTGAGAGCCCCCAACATCCCTTTCTATTGGTTGCTGAGTCCTATTGCAGCCTCCACCTGGCCCCTCCATCCTGACTTGCACTTCCAGTGATCCCTGAGATTGGGAAAGGCTTTGTCCCGAGCTGTTTAGCCCATCAGTTTCCCTGACAGAGATTCTGTGTGCTATTCAGGACAGCATTCATGATTCGACAATTTTTCGAACTTAGTTGTGTGATTCTAAGTGTGAAGAAAAGAAGACTCCATGTTCCAATCTATGAAGGGTTTGTATGTTTCCAAGAAGGGAGAAGAGTAGGCAATTTCCCCAAACTTAATTCATCAAAGAGCATCCCCTTAAGTATTTATTAATATTTTCTGAGACACAGCATTCACTTAACCATGACTCAGGAAATGCTAACATTTGTATTAGTTCTCCATTGCCCAACAACCTGAGAAAGGAAATCCTGAACCTAGGCACTTGCTTATTTTCATTTCAAAATTTCCAAGAGTGTCATAGCCTGAAATTATTCGCTCACAATTATTCTCTGCTATTAGTTAACAATCACCATTTAAAAGGCTTGCTAATTCTCTGACAGGTTATGTCACCTCCACCTAGACATCATCATTCACTTTAGGATTCATTATTGGTCCTGGGAATAACGAATGGCAATGGTATGGATAGGAATTTAGGAAACTTACTTGAATGAATCAAGAGCATCACTGACTGCGTTGGCAAAGTTGATATCCGTTGGAACATTTTTATATTCCAGACAGTAAGTAGGCCTGACACCAAGAATTTCAACCTCACAGCCTACAAATGGAAAAAAAAAAGAAAAAAGAAAAGAAAGAAAAAGGTGAACAGTTACTTTTTTCCCAACCATTGAGGTAAAATTACAAATTTATTTCAGGAAGCAAACACTTTTAGTAAAAAAATGCTTACTTTTATGAAACAAAGTATTTTAATTTATTGCTCATTGCTGTTGTTGTTAAGTATTGTTGCATCAGTTCTTACTCATAGCAACCCTGTATAGGGTCTCCAAAGAGCGGCTGGTGAATTTGAACTTATGACCTTGTGGTTAGCTTGTACAGTGCTTGTCCTACAGCATCACACCAGGACCCCCTAATAGGTGGCATATTTGACTGTGATATTATTTAGCGATAATAGTGGTTTTCAAATGTCCTGCTTATGCAACTGTAGCTAAAATTGATAATGGCTGTCTTTCTTAATTTGAAACAAAAAAATTAATTAATAATACATGTTGTTGTTGTTAAGTACCATCTAGTCAGTTCTGACTCATAGCAACCCTGTATAGGGTTTCTGAGGATCGGTTGGTGAGTTTGAACAGCTGAACTTTTGGTTTAAACCTGCATTGTGGTCCAGTGCATTATCCTGCAGCGCCACACCAGGAGTACTGCAACATCTGGCTAAAAAGTGACCAGGACCTTCCTCAGTATGTCCAACTCCCCTTAACTCCTAGGCACCCTTGGTGCAAGAGTCCTCGATGCCACAAACAAGAAGAAAGGTATAGAGTGTGGAGGCTCCACCAAGATCTGGTGTGATGCTAAATATCAAAGGGGTGCTCCTGCTCTTGGGTGCCCAGGGTCATGCCTGGGTTCAAGTAGGGATAGGGGGGACTGCCTGGGTGGAATTCCTCCTCTCCCCACAGTGTGAAATCTTACCTATAAATTGTTATAGCTACTGAGTCTTCCAGTGCAGACCCATGCCTGCTATAGACTCAGGTATAAGGTGATTTGTTTGAGAATTTTGAAATAAAAATATCACTAATCTGTGGCATTGCATAAACACTAACTAGACTTAGAGATACTACACGAGATAAGCAAGATTTAAAAACTCTGAAGGAAAGCAGACTCTGAGCTCTGACTTTACCTCTACCAAAATGAAGTCCTGGTGTGACACTATAGGATAAGCACTCGACCTCAAGGCCAGTTTGAACTGTGAGGTTAGAAGTTCAAACTCACCAACCGCTCCTCAGAAATCTTAGGGTCGTTATGAGTCAGAAACAACTCAACGGCATACAACAACAACAAAATGAAGTAAAAGAATCAAAAGCATACAGATGCTGGGAGCTGCTATGGACTCAGTTTCTCTGCTCCAGATCACTGGACAATTAAGTTGGATAATTAATTTGGGAAGAGACAGAAACCCAACTCTATTGTCAGAATACACAGCTGGGGAGGGAAATTTTTTGTCAGTTTGTTCATTTTAAGAACACTTTTTGTTTAGTCAGTTACGAACAGACTTATTGAGTACCTGCTACGAACCAGTCACTATGTTCATACATCAAACAAACAAAGATTAAAAAAAATCCAAAAAAAAACCAAAAACCCAAAAAACATTGTCATTAAGTTGGTTCTAACCCATAGTACCCTGTGGGACAGAATTGAATTGTCCCATAGGATTTTCAAAACTGTAGGTCTTTAGGGAAGCAGATCGTCACATCTTTTTCCCACAAAGGGGCTGGTGAATTCGAGCATCTGACTTTTCAATTAGCAGCCTGGTGCTTAACCACTGTGCCCCCAGGGATCCTTATGTTCATATAAGTGGTTACAAAAATGAATCAGTCAGGGTTTTCATCTTGGAGCATCTCAGAATCTAGTCTAGTAGGGAAAGCTGAAAACAACAACAAAATGGTTATTGCTTAGAATGACTCTATGAGTCACTATGGACAGAGTTGTTGTTGTTGTTGTTAAGTGCTGTTGAGTTGGCTCTGACTCATAGCAACCCTGTATAGGGTTTCTAAGAAGTGGCTGGTGATCTTGAACTGCTGACCTTGTGATTCAAGCTGACCTGCAGTCCAGCACATTAGCCCAGTGCCACAGCAGTACTCCAAGGACAGAGGGGAGCTGCCCAACAAGATTCCCTAGGCTGTAATCTTCATGCTTCCTCCAAACATACATACGTATGTTTGGAGGATTGGAGGGTTTACAGCTGAGGGAATTTGTAGGAGAATCCAGAAATCCATTGTTTTCTAGTTCAAGACTCTCAGCTGTTCCTGGAGCCGCCATCTTTGCAGAGAACATCTTGATTGTATCAGGATTGATAATGAAATTTAAAGTTGACAGTTTCAACATAAAACCAAATGGCCACCACTCGTCTGTCGTGCTGTAGTGGCTTGAGTTGTGGTGATTCTGAGGGCTATGCCACCAGTATTTTAAATAACCAGCAGGGTCACCCATGGTGGACAGGTTTCAGATGAGCTTCCAGACAAAGACAGACTAGGAAGAAAGAGTGATGAACT
>NW_006408529.1:14950291-14957775 GCF_000296735.1 Chrysochloris asiatica
GGACATATTGTCAGGAGGGAACAGTTGCTGGAGAAGGATATCATGCTTGGTAAGATGGAGGGTCGGAGAAAAAGAGGAAGACCCCCAACGAGATGGATTGGCCAGGTGACAGCATAATGGACTCAAGTGTGGCTGAAGTAATGAGGTTGGCCCAGGATCGGACATTGTTTCGTTCTGCTGTGCATGGGGTCGATATGAGTCGGTTTCGACTTGATGGCCCCTAACAACAACAACAATCTTCATGCAAGCAGACTTTCTTATCTTTGTGACTCTTTGGGTTTGAACCACCAACTTTAAAATTAGCAGCTAAGTGTTAAACTGCTGCTCCACCAGGGTTCCTTAGTGGGAGGAAACAGTGTACATAATATGCAAAGTTTAAGGTTGTTTGAATTGCAAGTTAGGTAGTTCAGGCTCACCAGCTGCTCCTTGGAAACCCCATACAGTTGGGCCTGACTCGACAGTGCTTAACAACAACAAAGTGAGGGGCACACCTACTGGGTGTAAGAATGGGACTCTGAAGAGGGGCAATTACTTCAGGTATCATTTCCTCCAGGATGCCTTCCTTGAATCCCAGTGTAGGAGTTCAGTATTATAAACTTCTTTTAGCTGATGTAATGGGGACTTGAGATGGGGAAAAGAGCAGCATGCCAGGCAGAGAACAGCATGAACAAAAGTTCTGAGGTGAGTTATAAGATGCCTGTCCAGAACTGTAAGCACAATGAAATACCAAGCAAGCAGTATCGGGAAAGCAGCTATTCTCTTTCTGATGTTCCAGGGGAAATTATTTCAATGTGGAAGTAAAAGTGGGACAAGTAGGAATGTGGGTAGAAAGGAGTCTGTGTCAGGAAGCACACTGACCCCATTTCTGGTTACATCTATCAATTAGTTATAACTGATTTATAAGAAAGGGGGGAGGTCTCCAGGAAAAATCCCTTCATCTGACATGTTGTTGTTAAGTGTCGTCGAGCCTGTTCCAACTCATAGCGACCCTGTATAAGGTTTCTGAGGAGTGGTTGGTGAGTTTGAACCACTGGCTTTGCAGTGCAAACCGACCTTGTGGTCCGGTGCTTATCCTACAGTGCCACACCAGGACTCATTTGTCATAGCAAAGCAATGTCTGAATGCTCCATGAAGTATCTATTTACTAAGATCTGTGCACAGAGAGGACAAACAGGCTAGATGACTCAGGAGTGAATCCTGTTCATGGGTCCTGAAAAAATATTTATCATAAAAGAAAGTGCTTGTGGAATCTTGATGGGTTACAGAATTTTAGATAAACTGTGTTTTTTATCATGGGTTTGTTGGTTTGTTTGTTTGATCAAATAGTTTATTCAGCAATGTGTGAGAAGCATATTCTGTGTTCACTCTATGCTCAATGCCAGGGACCCAAAAGCAAATAAGGCATTTCTATTTCACAAAAGATGAACAGCCTACTACAACGTGGACTGGTGTCTACTTCTGGCTTCTCTGATACATGGATACGTAAGTTTGTAAGTAAAGGAATTTTGATTAAGGAATCTTCCCACTCTTTTGAGTTTGCACATTGATATCAAATCATAAATATTTTTATGTAGTGAAAAATAATTAAATTTGTCAATATCATTATCAAACATATGTTCCCTTCATACTTTTATTGTATTAACGTGAATCTGTGGTTAACACTGGTAGAACAGAATGCTTTACCTGAGAAATTTACCTTTGCCTAAGGAACAAACTCAATGGCACTTCACAGCAACAACAACAACAAGATAAATGTAAGGAGCCCTGGTAACCTGGTGGATTATGAGCTGGAATGCTAACCAAAAGGTCACCAGTTCAAATCTACCAGTCTTTCTGTGGAGGAAAGATGAGGCTTTCTACTCCCATAAAGATATGTGTGTTTGTGATATTTATGTGCCACGGAGTCAGTTCTGACTCATAGAGACCCTGCATAGGGTTTCCGATGCTGTAAATCTTTACAGGAGCAGAAAGCCTCATTTTTCTCCTGAGGAACAGCTGATAATTTTGAACTGCTGACCTTGAGATTAGCAGCCCGATTCATAACCATAAAGGTATACAGCCTTGGAAACCCTATACAGGGTCACTATTAGTCAAAGCTTACAAGATGGCGGCAACAACCAACAGTATGTTAAAGCATGACACATACTAGTTTTATATTGATTAATTACATGTAAAATTCTATAATCAAGGTAGAAACAATAGATGACAAACTAAAGATGTGATTATACTATGGTACAATTATTTATTTTTTTAAATTACAATAAATCTTCATTCAGTTGAGGACCATGGCAGAAACCCACCAAAAAGGTAGGGATAGGACAGGAACACTGACAGATATGTTCCCAAAGTATGCAAATCTTTCACGAATGCAAGGCAACATCTCATCAAAAGCTAGCAATGAGACATCAGGGTGGAGAGACTTTTTCTGAGTTACTGAACACTGGGGGTAAGAATGTATAGAAAGAGACAGAAAAAAGAAAAGAAAAAAATAACCTACTAAGTTACTCAAAAAGCTGGCAGCAAAAATGTAAAGCTTATATTTTTCTCTACTGTACAAATTCTAAGTCCTGCTAAGGGAGTAATTCTAATCTTGCTTCCATAGCATTTGAAACTAGTGGCAAAATGAAAGTAGTAGTCTAACTAAAGCTTTAAAAAAATTGCAGACCTAGGTCAACTACAGATTAGACTAATTTAGCTCCCACTCAACATGTCAGCACAGGGAAGGACACACCCTTTTCTAAATGAAAATATGATTTGCCACACTCTCTACTTTTCTTTCAGACACAATGTCTAGTGCATAATAAAAAATAATGAGATGTGCTAAGAAGCAGGAAAATGTGCCTCATAAATAAAAGATAAAATTGCCAATAGGACCAGGCCAACAGATGATACTAATGTTGACCAGAAAAGGTAAATACAAAAGAAATTTCTTTAAAACATTGACTATTTAAAGCTAAATTAGCAGCAATATATTAAATAGTTTACAATATATGAAAAAGTAAAATATCTGACAAGAAAATTCAGTGTAAATGCATGAATACATGGCACTATAACATTTAAAGATTAACATTATTAGTGAAGTAATTAATATTATTTAAAGGTAAACCATGAATAAGTTAAGGATGCATGTTGGTATACTTTAAATGGTCTTTAAGAGAAAAAAATCTAAAATCAATTATGAATACAAATATATAATATAATTATGGAAACACTCAGTGGAAAAGAAGACAGAGGAAAAAAAGCAAGAAACGAGCCTGGGAGCTCAAGACTATAGTTTCAGGGGCCACCATGGTCAACTGGCATAACATAATCCACAAAGACAATGTTCTATATCCTTCTTTAGTAATTAGCGACTGGGATCTTAAAAGCTCATGAGAGGCCATCTAAGATTCAAGTATTGGGCTTTCCATGTGTGGAAGAAATAAGAGTGATTAAAATGAAAGATGCTTGGAAACCATTAGTCCAACAGACTATGTGAACATGTGAATATCTGTTTCCAGGACTCTGAGACCAGAAGAACTAGATGGTACCCGGTTATCACTACCAACTGCTCTGAAAGAGACTACATTAGAAGGTTCGGGATAGAGTGGGAAACAATGTGGAACAAAACTCAAAAATTTAAAAAGACTGGGCTTGCTGTCCAGAAAGACACTGGAGGAACCCAAGAATATGGCCGTCAGCCACCCTCCAGATCTGGAATGGAACTTACCCTCGTGGCCCAATTTTCAGCCAAGCAGTAGCTAGGGATTTAGGAGGAATAACAACACTAGCAAGGTAGGTTTACCATGGAATGGTCACGATCAAATGGTCAAGATCAAATAGACAGCATTTACCTAAGGACAAAGTTCAGAAGTGTCAGGAAGGAGGGTGGAATGGAAACAAGACCACAGAGAAGTGGGATAACTGTTGTTAGATGGAGAGAATTGCAATCATTGAGATGAAACAAAATTTATGATGTTTTGAATGGAAAACTAATGATCTTCTTTGTAAACCTTCATTCAATTCACAATAAAAAGTTTTTTTTAAAGGCAATAAATGAACAAAAACAGTTAAGATAAATAAAAATTAATACTAAGATGGTAGACATAAATCCAACCCTATCAATAACTACATCAAATGTAAATTAACTAAATACTTAATTTAAAAGTCACAGATCATCACACTGGATAAAGAAAACAAGATCCAAAGATATGCACCTAGTGCTGCTATAAGAGAAATATCACAAGTGAAAGGTTTTGATAAACAACCTCATTCTCTCACAGTTTAGGAGGCTAGATGTCTGCATTAGTGGCACCAGCTTTCCAGGAGACTTTCTGTCTTTGTTGGCTCACGGTTAAGGTCTTTGTCTCCTTTTAGCATCTATAGACCTGGTGCTCCTTGGAGATCTCTATGTATCTTAGCATCAGTCTTCCCCTGGATCTAGGAGGTTTTCAGCAGAGGGATCTGGATCCATAGGACACACTACAGTCTTGACTCTTCTTTCTTTGTTATAGTAGGTCCACCTCTCTCTGCTTACTTCTCTCTCCTTCCATCTCTTGTGAGATAAAAGATGTTGCAGAACACACTCCTGGGAAACTCCCCTTATATTGGATCAGTGTGCAACGGGATTAAGGGTGTTGCATCCCATCCTTAATCCTCTTAAAACTAATTGGTTTATCACATTTGAACACATCATGGGGAATCATTGAGCAACTGCCAAGTTACATTACTTTCAAACCACAGAGAATCATGGCCTAGCCAAGTTGACGCCTATTTTTCGAGAGAAACAATTCAATTCATGACAAGTATGATTCCATTTATATGAACTTTGAGAACAGACAAAACTAAACTGTGGTGATACATGTTAGAAATCATTTGGTTCTGGGGTTGGGAAGTGATTGGATGAATGGAAGAATGATGAAAATTCTCTATCTTTATTTGGGTAGTAGGTGTATCATACATGAATTTATGAAAATTAATCAAATTATATTTTATGACATATGCATTTTATTGTATCTAATTGTACTCAATAATAATAATAACTTAATTAAGTGCACAATTTAATTGCATGCATAATATTGTCTTAAGATGTGAATTATATTGAACAAAGGTTATTGTTGTTAAGTGGTGTCAAATTGGCTCCAAACCATAGGGATCCTTTATAAGGTTTCTGAGGAGTGGCTGATGAGTTTGAACTGCTGATCTTATGGTTCAACCAACTTTGCTGTCCAGCACGTTAACCCACAACACCACCCCAGGACTCCTTAACAATGATAATGGAGTACAAGAGCTAAACCGAATAGAGAGAAATACTGTTAACTGATGGTACATGGAGGGAATTATAACCATGTAATGAAATGAAGTATATGATTAGTTGAATGTAAAATGATCTGCTCTATAAACTTTCACTCAATCACAATAAAAACTTAAAAAAAAAAAAAAAAGATAGTGGAGTACAAAGATGAATAACAATAATAGCAACTACTGCTGACTGAATATTGCAAACTAGAGGCAATACGTGGTGCTTAAATACTTTACATAGTATGGTGGTGGTTATGTGCCATGGAGTTGGTTCCGACTCACAGTGACCCTGTACAGTGTTTCTGAGGCTGTAAATATTCACAGGAGCAGAAAGTCTCATCTTTCTCCTGCCAAACAGCTGGTAGTTTTGAACTGCTGACCTTAAGGTTCGCATCCTTACAAATCCAGTAAGGAAGAGATTCTAACCTCCATTTAATCTATGAGAAACTGAGTCAGAGAAGCACAGAAAAGTTGATCAAATATAAAGCACATGAAGAGAATTGCCATAGTTATAAGGGAAATGCAAAGATGAGCAAATATTTGAATACAGTTCTCGCTGACTCCAAAACTTTAAGTATCATTTTTAACACTATTTAGAAATTTTAGACATGCCAGGGCACAAATTATTCTTTCCATACTCTGAAGATTTACTTCAGTTTACTAATAATTCAAAATAAAGAATCCAAGTATGAAGAAAATTATATTTAAAAATAAGTAATAGTGAACAATGAAGCATGAAAACACAAATTTTACCACCACCAGGGTAATTATGTAAAAATGCTCTATTGAAAAGTAAGGTGAATTTTTAAAAGAAATTAGTATATTAATTTGGATCAAAATCTCCAAATAATTTCATATACAAAAATTTGGGACAGTATAAAGAAAGAAAAATATTTTCTTTTTGATATAGAATATGTATGTTGTTGTTGTTGAGTGCTGCTGTCAAGGGGGTTCCAACCCATTGCAACCCGGTATAGGGTTTCCCAGGAGTGGCTGGAGATCTTCACCTGCCAACCTTGCAATTCAAACCTACTTGGCAGTCCATCACATTAACCCACAGTGCCACACCGGGACTCCAGGGAAGTATGTAGTCAATAATGAATATCTCCTTCTTGACACTGATTTAAAATTTTGAATATACAGGAGAAAAGTTATGTATACAACTTCCAAATCATTAAAGGAAGAAAAAAGCACAGAAAAGTTGATCAAATATAAAGCACATGAAAAGCTTTTTTAAAACTTTTAAATGTGTGTTTGTCAGGCAGGGTTGGGGGAAGGAGGTTGTAGAAGGAGGGGAGAGGAGATGCACAACTTCTAGGAAGCACTTATATTGAAAGCTTATAAAATGAGAAAAACAAATATGTATGTTTGTAAGAACAAATGTATGTGAATTAAATTTTTCATTTAATGATAGGTTGAAACAAAGAACAAAATCCAATTGCAATTAGTTTACAAAATTCACATTTGAAATAAAATGGCACAGAAAAAAACAAAATAAAGCTAAAAATTCAGGTCTGATTATAGTGTTAAGGCAGAACATGATGTTAACATCTTGAAACAGATACAAGTCCACATAAATAGTTTTGAGCGTGTTTGATTACTTATATATCATAAACACACACATACCTAAACACACACAAAGAAGTTTTGGGAATATAAAGCAAATGTGAAAAATTGCAATTTTATAGAAAGATATTAATGACAGTAATTCCAGAATACTTAATTTTACTCAAGTGGAACCTACACATGGATCAAGAGGCAGTCATTCAAACCAAACCAAACAAGGGGATACTTATTGCCTGGTTCAAACAAAATTTGAAAAGGTGTGTGGCAGAGTTGTATACTTTTACCTTATTTACTCATTCTTTATGCTGAACAAACAATTCATGAAGCTAGATTATTTGAACAATAATATGGCATCAGAATTAGAGGAAGATTTATTAATAACTAAAATATGCAGATGGCATGGTCTTGCATGTCAAAAATAACTACTTAAATGCAAGCACTTACTGATGAAGGTTGTATTCTTTCACCATACTTATTCAACCTGTATGCTGAGCAAATAAATACGAGAAGCTGGCTCTATGAAGAAAAACGTGACATCAGGATTGGAGGAAGACTCATTAACAACCTACGATATGCAGATGATACAACCTTGCTTGCTGAAAGTGAAGAGGACTTGAAATATTTACTGATGAAGATCA
>NW_006408529.1:14958400-14959567 GCF_000296735.1 Chrysochloris asiatica
TTCATTCTGCTGTGCATAAGGTTGCTATGAGTCAGCACCAACTCGATGGCACCTAACAACAACATTGATGAAGGTCAGTATGAATTACACCTGGATTTAAAGAAAGCAAAAATCTTTACAACCACATGAACCAACAACACCATGATAAATTGAGTAAAAGATGGTTGTCAAGGATTTCATTCTTCTTGGATCAATAATCAATGGCTATGGAAGTAGTAAAAAATCAAATGATAGAAAGTAGCCCAGGATCTACAATCCACCTGGAATTAACTTTTATGTATGTTGTTAGATAGGAGTCTGAATACACACACACACATGTATAACATATGTAACTACAACTGATTATCATGGTTGATGAAAGGGACGTTTTTCATCACTTCTCTGTAGTATCACCTTGTCGTAATGGTGACGAACATATTTGTAGTTATGTTTCTGGAATCTCTGAACTGTGCTCTTAGTTTATCTGTGTATTCTTGCACCAATACCATTCAGTTTTAATATTTGTAGCATTAAATGTCTTTATATCTAGTACAGTGACTCTTCTATTCATCTGCTTTAAGACTGCCTCTGCTATCCCTGACTCTATGTTTGCAAATATGGTTTAGGATCAATTTGTCAATTTCCAAAGACTCTCCTTCTCTCTCTCTTTCACACACATACATTCACATGTACACACACAGACAAAACTGTTGGCATTTTGATTGAATTACATTGAATCTGTAGGTCTATTTTAGGAAAATTTAGCTAATTATTAAACTTCCAATTCAAAACTAGATAAACAGAAATGGAACAACTGGGATGGAAATAGTGAGAATGTTCATACATTGTGAAGAACGTAATCAATGTCACTGAACAACTTGTGTAGATATTGTTGAATAAAATCTAAATTGCTGTGCAAACCTTTACCAAAAAAATACAATAGTGTTTTAAAAAATATTTTAAATTCATAAACCTATCTACCCACTTCTATTGAATTGATTCTGCTTCATAGTGACCATACATAGAGTTTCCGAGGCTATAAATCTTAATGGGAGCAGAAAGCCTCATCTTTCTCCCAGATTCTCAGTTAACAGTCCAACGTATAACCAACTATGCTACCTGGACGCCTTATAAACAGATGGCTCTACTTATTTAGGTACCCTAGAGTCCTGGTGTGGCGCTGTGGGC
>NW_006408529.1:14960682-14981074 GCF_000296735.1 Chrysochloris asiatica
TTGACTCCTGGTGTGGCTCTGTAGGATTAGCACTAGACAGCAAACCACAAGATTGACTGTTCTAACCTACCAGCTGCTTCTTGGAAACCCTATACAGGATCACTATGAGTCAGAACCAATTTGACAGCACTTAACAACAACCACAATTGAGATTATCACATGATTTTTATCCATCTAGTTTAGAAGCTCAGCTGAAACCTGTCCACCATGAGTGTACCCTGCTATTATTTTAAATACCGGTGACATCTCTTCTAGCATAACAGTAACATGAAAGTCACTGCTGTATGACAAACTGACAGAAGAATGGTGGATATTTGATGATATTTTGGTGCTACTCATAATGTTTTTATTTTCAAACACTGTATCTGACATTGTTGTACTGCTATTGTTGTATTTCAGTGGCTAAACATTCAGAAGTAGCCCACCTCTCCTTTTTCCTAGTCTGGAGGTTCCACTGGAACGTGTCTACCATAGGTGACCCTGCTGGTATTCAAAATACTGGTGGCATAGCTTCTAGAGTCACAGCAAGACACAAGTCACCACAGTATGACAAAATGACAGACAAATGGTGAATTCCTCTACATGAGCATGGCATATTCTTCCATTTGTGAAGGTCCCTTTTGGCTTCTTGTTGTAGTATTTTGTGGCGTTCTTTGTAAAGGTCTTTTGTTTTTCTGGTTAGATATATTCCTAAGTATTTCATGTTTTGGATGGCTATTGTAAATGATATTGTTTTCCTGATTTCCTTTTATGTTTGCTAGTATTTGCATGCATTTTATATGTAGATCTTGTACCAGGGCACTTTGCTAAAACTTTTCAATTCATTCCAAAATTCTCTTGCTGAGTCTTTGGAATTTTCTATGTATAGGATCATATCATCTAAAAATAGAGTCTTACTTCTTTGTCAATTTGGATGCCTTTAATTTCCCTTTCTTGATTTATAGCTCTGGCTAAGACTTCAATATTATATTGAATTTTTGTTATTGTTAAGTGCTGTTGAGTTGGTTCCACACAAAGACTGTTCTTAATTATTGCAAATATTTTGTTGTGAGATTTTGTACCTATGTTCTCGAAAAAATTGCCCTGCAATTATCCTTTCTTTTAGTGTCTTTACCATGTTTTGGTGTCAAGACTATGCTAACCTCATAATGTTGTTGTTACTATTACGTGCTGTTGAGTTGGTTCTGACTCATAGCAACCTTGTGTAGGGTTTCTGAGGAGCAGCTGTGGGTTTGGACAGCCAACCTTTTGGTTTGGAGTTCAGTGTTGATCCTACAGTGTCACATGAAAAGTTTTAACCTTTACATCCCCAAGAGAATTTGTGTAGGACTGTGATATTTGTTCCTTAAATCTTTTAACTATTCACAAGTGGAAGCTTCTGATACTGGAGTATCTTTTAGGAAATGATTTAATTTAAAACTGGTATAGAAGTATTCTCATTTCCTCTTTTCGTTACACTACATATTTTTTTCCAGAAAATTGCTTATTTTATCTGTATTTTAAAGTACACTGGTATAACATTTTTCATAATATTTTTACTGCCTGGATAGTCTATATTGATGTTCTTTTTTCCATTTTATTATTATTTGTGTCTTCTTTCATTATTTCTTAATAAACTCGATCAAGATTTCATCCATTTCATTATGAGAATTTTTTTTTTTCTGAGATCAAATATTGCTTTGTTAATTCCAAGGAGCAGGTGGTGGGTTTGAACTGCCAACTCTGTGGTTTGCAGTCCAATGCTGATCCTACAGTACCACACCAGAAGTCTTATACTATTAGCAATACTTGTTTATATTTACCTATTAAATTCTTCAGACAAATAGAACATGATCATTTTAGGAAGAAATGAAGAACAACAGCAAAAGTAAATATGCAGGTTTTGTGGTTGTTGTTGTCATATGCCGTCAAGTCAGTTCCAACCCATAGTGATTCTGTATAGGGTTTGTGTGGAGCAGCTGATGAGCTTGAAGTGCCAAGCTTGTGGTTCAAACCAAATTTGCAGCCAAGCACATTAACCCACAATGCCACACCAAGACTACTTGCAGGTATTAGTAATACTTATATTTACCTTTGCTGTTGATCTTCTTTACTTCCTCCACCACAGGGATTTCAGATGTAATCTTTTTCCATCTTTCTGAAGAATTTAGTATTTCCTTTACACTGTACCTGCTGGCAATAGATTCTGTTTTATGTTTCTAGAAAATCTTTTTTTTTTTTTTTCATCCTTGAAAGATATTTACCTTGGATATAGAATTTTAACTTGACAATTGTTTTATTTTACTACTTCAGAGATATTCCATTGTCTCCCTGGATTCCAATTGCTTCCATTGGAAAGTCATGTGTCAATCTTTTGAAATTTTTTTCTTGGGTTGCTTTAAAAATTTTTTCAATTGTTCTTAGTTTCAGCAGTTCTGAAATCCATTATTTTTTTTTTTTTATTAAGTTTCATAGCACTTCTTGTATCTATGGATTGAAATCTCTTGTAAGTTTTGGAAGACTCTCAACCATTATCTCTATTATTTCTCCTGTTTCATTCTCTTCTCTCCTGGAAATCACTATGTCTCATATGTATCTTACATTCTGTTCTGTCTTTTGCAGGAGTTCTGGTGTGGTGCTGTGGGTTAATGGGCAAGACTGCAAAGCTGTTTGAACTGCAAACTCGGCAGTTCAAGCTCATAGACTGCTCCTCAGAAATCCTATACAGGGTAGCTATGGGTCAGAACTGATGTGACAGCACTTCACAACAGCAACAACATACTTAAATTGGGTATTTTGTTATGGCTTAACTTCCCGTTGACCAATTTTCTTTTTATCTCTGTTATCAGTTATAGATTTTTTTTTTTTTTTTTTTAGTTCTAATTTACTCATAAAAGGTTACATTTTGTCTTTTAGTTTTCTGGATATATCTGGATATAATGATGCCTAAGGAGCCCTGGTAGCAAAGGGTTATGAACTGGAATACTAACTGAAAGGTGAGTAGTTCAAATCTACCAGTGGTTCCACAGGAGAAAGATGAGTCTTTCTGCTCACATAAAGGAGCAGCTGAGCTGGTGAGCTTGAACTGCTGACCTTGCAGTTCAAATGGCTTTGCAGTCTGATAAATTAACTCACAGTACCACACCAGGATTCCATGGGTAATATAAGAAATAATTTTAAAAAAAGAAATGGAAAAATTCCTAGAATCAAATAGGGTACAAAACCACAACACACCAAAACCTTTGGGACACTGCAAATGCAGGGCTCAGAGGGCAATTTATTGCAATAACTGCTCACATCCAAAGAGAAGAAAGGCTCAAAATCAACATATTAAGACAACATCTCCAATAGTTAGAAAAGGTGCAGAAAACAAAACCTATAGCCACCAGAAGAAAATAAATAAATAAATAAAGTCACTAAAGAAGACATTCAGACAACCAACAAATATATGAAGAAATGCTCAACATCATTTGTCATTAGAGCAGGGGTGGGGAACCTTTCTTCTGACAAGGGCCATTTGGATATTTATAGCATCATTTGTGGACCATAAAAAATTATAAACTTAAAAATTAGCCCTGCTCAGCAATGAAGATGTGGGCTGAGTTCAACTATGTTCCATAGACTTCGATTGATCAGGAGAAGAGGAAGGGCTGGTTGGTCTGAAGTGCGGTGAGACCTTGGGACTCCTGAGTCCATGAACAAGGACATAGCCACAGAGGGCTGGAGCTGAGTGAAGCATCCAACTGACATGAAGTGAGGGAAGATACACAAGAATGCTCAAACTTGCATTTGACCTAGCCTCAATGGCTTGATAATCAGAACTTGACTAGAGGAAGATACAAAAAACAATTTTTGATAAAGGAAACAAGTGTTAATTGCTACAATTTAATGAACTTGATCTATACCTATGGATGTAGTAGCTCAAAATACCAACTGAGAGGGAAGGAGTCTTCACATTTAGTGTCAATCCCATCCCCTCTATATACAGGGTTGATAGGGACGGGCAACTTAGACATTGGCTACCTAAAATGAGGGGTTTATAAAGGCACAAAGTGACTGACTTACAACTTTTCAAGAGAGAGTTTAGTTTAAGAGCTTTCAGGGATAAATAGAGTCCCCATTGAATAGTTTTCATCTTGTTTAGATGGGGATAAAATTCTTATAATTCAGTAGTGAGTAATTGTTACCATGATTAATTGTGACTGTCACAACTGTAAAGGTAGAAGTTTTGTAACAAAAAGGTGGGAAGTAGTTAATCTTACAGTTAAGGAACAGAGGACACTAGGACCATTAAGGGAGAAGAGCACGAGTGGAATGTGGGACCCTATCCAGAGAAGCAACGACAGCAGAGATGGAGGCAGAGATGAGGACATGGAGAGAGGGAGCATCTGAGGACTCTAGACTCATGGAAAGAGAAATATTGAGTGCTGGCAGCCCGTAGGCAGGCTTAAAGAATGTGCCCTTTGGTTGTTTAAATTATTACATATTCCTGAGTGTTTTTGTGTACACCTCCTAAAAAATCAAAACAAAACAGACAGAATGGAGCAAATACTGTTAAATGATGATGCACAGAGGAGATTGTAATCATTGCAATGAAATGATAAGTGTAAAACTGATGTTCTTCCATCTAAACATCACTCAATTCACAATAAAAACTAAAAAAACAAAAACAAAACATTAGCCTGCTATATTTAGTTGGCTGGAACTGGCATTGCCTTGGAAGAGCTGGACCAAAACTGATTTCACAGGTTGGACATTCCCCACTCCTGCATTGTTGTTGTTGTTAAGTGCCATTGAGTCAATTCCAACTCATAAAGACCCTGTACAGTGTTTCCAAGGAGCAACTGGTGAACTTGAACCACTGACCTTGAGAAATGCAAATCAAAACAACAATGAGATATTATCTTACCCCAGCATTGATAACAAAGTTACAAAAAGACACCAGAAAACAACAAATCAGGCATGGATATGGAGATACTGGGATCCTCCTACCCTGCTGGTGATAGTGTAAAATGGTGAAACCACCATGGCAAACAGTATGGTGCTACCTTAAAAAGTGGAAAGAGACATACTGTATGTACCAGCAATCCTTCTACTTGGTCTAGTCTCAAGAAATGAAAGCTGTTGAAATAGATACATACACACCTATGTTCATTGCAGCACTAGTACTATTCACAACAGGAAAAATATGGAGACAACCTAAATGTCCATCAATGGAAGAATGGATAAACAAAATTTGGTCCATACACACCATGGAACACTCTGCATTGTTGAAGAATAATCATGAATCTGAACAGCACCTCATAACAGATGAATCTGGAGGACATTATGCTTAGTGAATGAAATTAGTCAATCACAAAAGGAAAAAAAAAAGGATCATGGACTGCCAGAAGAACAAACAAATCTGTTGGAAGAATTACAGCCAGAATGCCCCTTACCACGGACTTATTATTAGGAGGGATCATTCCTGAAGAATGATATTATGCTTGGTTAAGTGGAGGGTCAACAAAAAAAGAAGACCCACAATGAGATAGATTGGCACGGCGTCAGCAGCAATGGACTCAAGCATAGCAACAATTGTGAGGAAGGCACAAGACTGGGCAGTGCTTCATTCTGTTACGCACATGGCTACTATGAGTCAGAACTGACTCGACTGCACCTAACAACAACAGCAACTGTTGTTAAAGGTTCAGAAAAGATTTTCTTGCTAAAAGAAACATTTTGTGATGGTTTCATAGGAAAACAAAGGAGGTAAAGTTATTCGTGGGCAGATACATGTTAAAGCAAGTGATCGGGCAGACAATATACAACAAGAGGGAGGGTGGCACAAAAAAGATGAAGGTAGTGGAAGACACAGGGAGGAGCCCAAGAGTTAAAGTGAATAGAGATAAATACTGTGAATTGATGGTACACGGAAGGGATTATAATCATTGTAATGACACAAAATGCATGATTCATTGAATGTGGGACTGATGATCTGTTCTGAAAACCTTCATTCAATTCACAATAAAAAGTTTTACAAAAAAATTGAAAACCCCCGACTTTCAAAACACTGTATTTTATCACTAGATCAATTCACTTTCTCAACACCTATTTTAAACTATCCCTTTGGCTAAGACTTTTATATATAGGAACAATACAGCTTAGTAAGATTCTTGGTGGGTGAGGGGTACTTTTTTTCTAATGTAAAATAGGAAATGGGCATGTTTTCAGACCAGGCATAGCTAGGAAAATATATGAAAGTTGAAGATCCTAGAATTGATTCCTTAAAACTGCAGTTACTCTTGGAAGTCTTGTTCGTGATTTAATGACCCATGAACTAGGAAACTGGATGATGGCTTTACTTTATAGAAACTACAATGTCAAGAAAGCAACTAGGCATGAAGTGGTGTTGGTTGTTGGAGGTGAAAGATGAAATATGATTGATAGTGGTATGCTTTAATCTTCTCATGGTTGTCTTACAATTGAAGCTCTCTGTAAGCAGAGCAAAAAGATGCAGAAACTTGACAGCAGAGCAAACTGATGATTACCATTTGAGATCTATTTAGATGGTCAGAGAAATAGACAATGGAATGGAAGACTATGTTAACACATCAGCAATGCCCTGAATGTACATCCTCTAGACAGCAATAATTTGAATAGAAGTCAGAGACCTACACATGTCTCCTAGAAGGGTTTGGATCCGTCCACAAGTGGACAGAGGCTAAGATCAGTGCAATCATTCTCTTCTCTGTCCAGAATGGTCTTTTTTTTGATAAAATTTCAAAAGACAACAATATTCATTTCACCTCTAATCTTAAAACCCAAAATGAATAAATGACTGACAAAGGAAAAGCCATAAAGAAATGGTGGCAACAACAAAGTGAACCTAAGATAAGCTAAATTGGTAGTTTTAGAGAAAGCAAGATTCATTATTCCTAGGTGAAGCTGTGTGGGTGCTTTGTTTTCTTTTCTTTAGTCTTTATCTGATAGACATCAGCAGACTGGAAGTAGTGTGTTGTGTGAATCCCATGAGATAATTTTCTAATCAGGAGTCTGGGGACCCCTTTCCTGGCTCTTCCTCAATCTGTGGGTGAGTTGCTCAACCTCATAGGCTACCGCCTTAAGGCCTTTTTCATGGCTTCGCAGGGAGTATGAAATCTGATTAACTGAGGTCATTGTTGGTCACCCCAGCATCATTAGTGAAAGCAGGGGGTTCTGAGTCTCTGCACAGGGCTCTGTGGGGAAGGAAACAACAGTTTCAAAGATCAACCAGGACTTTTGGAGTAAGAATTTGGCTTCACAAAAACTTTGAGGATATGTTTGGCTTTATTCCAACTTATTTCCTCATCATTCCCAGGGAACTTTGAAGGGAATTGCCCTTAATTAGGGTTCGTTTTTAGGATTTAGTCTTATCTCTGTCTAGAGTCTGCCTTCCTGCTTGTGTTCCCAATTCAGGCTGGCTGAGTATCTCCTTCTCCAACCTAAGAAATATAGCTTGCATAGAAAACACAGAGTTAAAGTCTAATCAGTGAGGGCCACAACTAATCACCAAGCACCTTTATACATTGTTTTTTAAAAGACATTTTTTTTCAAAACACATAACATCTACCCATCAGAAAATTATTTTGATAGACCTGTTTTGCCACAGAATACTTTACTGTCATAGGTCAAAAATTGCCAAAATAGATGTACAAATCTATTTTGTTTACAATGTGTATGCTGCTATAATAGCTATGACATTCTTGTGTAATGAATTTACATAGCTGTCTGCCATCAAACAACTTTATTTTACAGCTGAGCACACAGAGGCCTTGGCCAGGAGAAGTGAATGTCCCGTAGATATCTGATCTCCTAGCTCTGGTACTTTCTCATTGTGCATCCTGTTCTCCCGATGATCTTTGCTTCCCGGCAGCTCTCTCTGAGGACCACCAAGTCAATTTCATAAAAATCACATTTCTCCAAACTTTCTAGAGCATAGGTCTTGCCTTCCAAGTTTAGCTTCCGCTTGCCAACTTTGACACATCTTGTAACAATAACCCTTGTGAGCTGCATTTTATGTGATGTGAGACAGGTGTGCAACTGTTGAATACATGTCTCAAGAGAGCTTATTAAAACAGCTAAGCCAATTAACTCTCTTAGAAACATGTAACCTTTTCCAGGAAAATACATCTGAGGCACGGGAGCTTGTGGGAACAAGTCCTTAGGGAGCATACGGCCTTTGATCACAAAGGCCCTTTCCCCACACTTGGCCTGGCCACAGGCTCTGAGACCTTTGGCAGTGACTCTCTTCTGCCGGAGGGAGGAAGGAGGTAGTCTCAGGCCTGAGTCTAGGATGCCACTGAAAATAGGCCTTGTGTACAAGACAAGAGAGCAAGTACATTAGATGAGAAGCAACTCATCCACTAGAGCTGATTCAAAAAACTCAGCTGACAGTGACTCACTGGGTATGAAAAATGACTAACAGGAAAATAGGATGAGAAGAACCTACAGAAATGTGTAATGAGGCCAAAGGTTGGATTTTAACTCCATACCTGTTAACTTTAGATCAGGAAAAATATTTGACCCAAGATTTGACCTAAATTCCTTATAATTGGGACCATGTGAGGAATGACCACTATTGGAAATGTGCCACAAACCTAGTTGGGTGAGGCAGAGCCGAAACATGCTCACCAACTGAACTTCTTTGCTTTAGGAGGTGTTTGGCACTAAGGAAGATTGTGGCATGGGATGAAGAAGGCACAGGACAATAGAGGAAGGGGTCAGGACTGCCCCCAGCCACCAAAAGTCAGACTTTGGCATTCAGTTATGAGGATTTATGGGCAGATTATCCAGTAAGCAATGTAAGGACAGGCTTACTTGTACTTACCTAATAACCTGTAGTAATCAGGTGAAGCCCATTCACTACAGATTAACAAGTAAGTACAAGTAAGATTGTGCTTATCTTGTGTCTGAGTATTTCAGGGATTGGACATTTGAAAAGATGATTTTATTCTGTGGGAAGGTGCTGTAGGGTTGTTGAGGAGAAAAATGCCATGAATACCTAAAAGCAGAATCTTGGGTGTGAAAAAATGTGAAATGATTCACTACAGATTGGTTAGCCGTACATGTAAGTCCATGCTTACTTTACTTATTGGGTGATTCACCTCTGGGAGTACTAGTTTAATACAAAAAGTATCAACTTCAGACATTTTTCGTCATTTTGTCAGAGGACCCCCGCTGAGCCTGCCACCCCTGGGGCTGGTCTAGGAAGGGCCCTGCCCCAGCAAAGCAAAGCTGACCCAGACTTGGATCCAAGTTCAGGTTCCAGAGCTGGCTCCCTTGTTTGGGATTTGGAGTCAGACAGTACAGATGGTAGCCCAGCTTACTTACTCCCTGGTTGTGAGTCTCTGAACTTCAGTTTCCTCACTTGTAAAGTAGGAACAATAGACATAGTTTCTTATGAGTCTTCTGAGGATTAAATGAGATCATGTATGTAAAGCGCTTAGTTCACTTTGCATGCTCAAACTAACAACTTCTTTTTCTTTTCCTGTCAGATCAGAGATTGCCAACGTGTCTGGGTGTCAGGTGTATCTGTACAGGACATTCCCAAACCATGATAGGGTAGTGGGGAAAGAGGAAGGGAAAAGGATTTCCAAGAAAGTGATGAGTGAAAAAGGAGTTACTAGGATATAGTGACATAGTGGGCACCTCAGGTTGAATGTATCAGACAAACGGCAAAGTATCTTTAGCTGTGGTTCTAAGCCCTGTTTACAGATTAGAATCAGCAGGAGAACTTGGATAAATTACTGATGGAGGGACCCTCACCCCAAACCAATTAAACTAGTCTCTCAGGGTGCAGCCTGGGAGTTGATGCTTTTTTAAAGTGACTTTAGGTGATTCTTACATGTATCTGGGCTTGAGAATGATGCCTATGGAGAGAGAAACAAGGACAAGTGTAAAAAATAATTTTGCTCTTAAAGAGAAAGAAAGGGGGACCTCATGGGGAGGAAAGAGGCACCAGAGGACATTCCCAGATGCATGTGCATGGAATTGGTAGCTACCTGATACAAAATGTCTGGTGAGCCCATAGAAGACCCCTAGACCCTCCATGTCCAGAGCAGCCTGAAGATCTTAGGAGAGAACTCACAGGAAGTAGATTCTCAATGGAGCAAGCACAAAAAACCGGACAGTCAAGGTTGGTGCCTGGCCTGATGCAGAGAACAAATGGGCATGGTGGACCATCTCATTCTCCACTCAAGAGCCCTGAGTATTCCTATGTCAGTGTCCGCTCTGTAGGAGTTAGCCTTGACTTCTAACAAGCATCATTTGCTAGAAAAATGCCTGGAACCTCAAAATCAGCCCAGAGAGAGGCCCAGCTAGCTCTGTGGATTGCAGTTAAAGAGAACAAAAATTTCTTAGGACCCTCATTAGGCTCTAACCTGAAGGCTGGAATTCTCTTATCACTGTTGTTGTTGTTAGGTTCCATTGAGTAAGTGCCAACTCTTAGCAACCCTATGCACAACAAAACGAAACACTGCCGGGTCCTGGGCCAACCTCACAATTGCAGCTATGCTTGAGCTCATTGATGCTGCCACTTGGCCAATCCATTTATCTGGGGATCTTCCTCTTTTTCTCCGACCCTCCACTTTACTAAACATGATATCCTTCTCCAGTGATTGGTCCCTCCTGACAATATGTACGAAGTATGAGAGATGATTCCATCTTTGTCATCTCTTATTACTACTTACTATAACTACTTCCTTTGAATTATGAAGGCACTGAGGATTATTAGAGCATAGCATCTGTCCTGAGATTCTATATCATTAGCCTTACTGGAGATCTCATGATCAGATCGGTTGGAGTCAGGAGGCACTGAGGAAATGGAAGACAGGTTTATCAATGTTGGGTCAGAAGTGGGCTCAGAAAACTTTGAGGCTGAGGTGTGGCTTAGCGAGGCAGACCAGGGGATGCCCAGCAAGGCAGCAAGAGGAGAGCAAAGGCTGAACACCCTGAACAGCCACCTGCAGCACTTCACTGAGTTGTCCCAGTGGCAAGAACATACCCATCTACTACCACTGAATCAATCCTGACTCATATTGACCCTATGTTGTTGTTAAGTGCCGTCGAGTCGATTCCGACCCACAGGACAGAGTTAAAAGGCCCCTTAGCGATTCTGAGACTGTAAATCTTTACTGGAGCTGTAGTTGTTGTTATTAAGCACCATACAGTCAGGTTCTACACATAGTGACCCTGTATAGGGTTTCCGAGAAGCAGCTGGTGAACTTGAACTGCCAGACCTCTCAGTTCAAGCGGACTTTGCAGTCCAGAGCATTAACCCACAGTGCCATACCACAAGCAGACAACCTAATATTCCGACCACAGTGCAGCTGATGGATTTAAACTGTTAGCCTTGGTTAGCAGCCCAATGCATAACATACTACAATGCTAGGGTTCCTTGTGGTAAGAACAGGAGTCCAGGAAATATGGTTCCCTTGGTGTGATTTGCAGTAACCCAGAACCTTGCTTCTGGCACTTTTAACCACTTACCTTCTATCCTTTCTACTTTCTTTCTTCCTTCTCCTTTGCATCTTTCCTCTTCCTTTGCTCAAGTTCTTTCTTCCTGCTTCCCTCCCTCTTTTCTTCCCTCCATTCATATCATCTTCCATTTTTCTTTTCATCCCCCCATATACATCATATTTCCCACATCTACCCACTCCTGATAAGGAGCTTGGGTAGCGTAGTGGTTATGAGTCGGGCTGCCAGCCTTAAGGTCAGCAGTTCGAAACTACCAGCTGTTCCTCGGGAGAAACATGAAGCTTCCTGCTTCTGTAAAGATTTACAGCTTCAGAAACTCTATACAGGGTTGCTATGAGTCGGAACTGACTCCACAGCACACTACCATCACCACCACCCACTCCTGATGAATTAGCTGATTTTAGAAAAAGGTAGCCACAACATAGCTGTACCCACCTGCAGCACCCTGAAAGTTGGTGTTACAAGTCAGGCGTGTTACAAGTAATGGCACCACAACATGACGTGTGCAGTATACTGGGGTTCCAGTATACTGGGGTTCCATTACAAGACGCCAAGCTTCTGTGTGACAAAAACTAAAACACATTCCATATCTGTACTTTCTGCTTGGCACATGAGCTACACAACAGACTGTCCAATGAGTGGACACATCCATGGAACATATAGTCAGTTCATTTCCAATTTTCTGTTTTCAGAGGAACCCTTTTCCTAAAGAAACACATGAGTCCCTTCAGGCGTACTTGGGCAGTTGAGAGCAGAAGAACAGGGTTTGGAACCCTCTGCCGATGCTCTCCAATGATGGTCAGGGAAATTCTCATTGTGGACTCACTGACAAGTGACTGCCCAAGACTAAGAACAGCAGTATGCAGTTTTAGTTGAAATACATTTGGACAAGAAAAGTGTGGCTAAAAATAATTTGATCAGTACACCAAATTGATCAAAATAACAATTTGAAATATTTACTAATTTCTGGTGCTAAAACTATTTTGAGTAGTTTTGAATATTCACTAATTTCTAATGTTGAAAAACTATTTTTCTGGTTTAGTTTGTCAGCTGTGACTTACCACTTCCTTTGTGTTTACACAAATTCATTTTCAGCTATTTCCCAGGGCTTGACTAGCAATGTTTAGAAAGTAGTTGAAATGATATTAATAATTTTCTTGCTATAAAAGCAATGTCTTGCTATGAGAAAAATCAGAAATTATAGACAACTATATAATGAACCCTTTCAAGTTCAACTGTTGTTGTTGTTGTTAAATATCGTGGAGTTAGTTCCAACTCATAGTGAGCCTGTATAGGGTTTCCAAGGAACAGTTGGTAGGTTTGAACTGCCGATCTTGAGGTTCGCAGTCCAGTGCTGGTCCAACAGCACCACACCAGGCATCAATTACACCTAATATTAACTATTGTTTAGCATTTTAATAAATATATTTCTATACCGTACATTACCCTCCCCCCAAAAAAAGACACTAACATTTCCTTACACATCCCTCTCTACTCAGCTGGGCTCAGTAATTCATTACAATGGCCACACAGAACTAGATACCATAATCACAGTTGTGGGCCTTTTTAGGGAGGATAACAGGTTCTAACAGAACATCAGAAATGTTCAGAGCACAATTCTTCCAGTCAGGATAGCCTCTTCTCAGCTGTGCCAAAAGGCTGGCCTCTCTTTGGACCTCAGCCCTTTGGTCTGGACTGTGCCCTGCTAAACAGTGTTACAAAGCTCTTTTAGAACTGCTGATAAATGCCCACAGGACACGCCACACCACCACAAACCTCATTCTGAAGGCATTAGGCTGTATGTAACTCCATGGGTCAGCAAACCTATCTCCCCCAATTATGTGCCTAGAAGCACCACACTCTGCAAGCCAGCTGCCTGCCCCAAATCACTCAGCTTTACTTGTTCCATGGGCTGGGAAGTCTACTGCTCTGTTTCTTGTTCCCACTACTGCAACTCCTCTGGTGCCATAGCTTTCTGTTGCTGGATCAAGGAGGCTCAATGCTCAGGGATCTTGGGGTCCAAAAGACATAGTCCACTCCTGGTTCTTTCTTCTTGATGGTCGTGAGATCCCTCTTCTCACTTCTGAGATGGCTCATTTTTATCCCCACATTAAAGATTCAAATCGCTACAATCATAAATAACACTGTTAACCACTCATAATGGAATCATATAATCCTATCAGCATCTCCCACCTTCTCTTACTCAGATCCAATAGAGCAAAAACATTTGGTGGGAGTTACAAAGACTATAGATAGATGAGCCATATGAATATTATGGCGTACTTTAATATGCTGTTACCAAACATTACTAAAATGATATCCCATTTTTAGTAATTAGAAATGTGTGTATGTATATGATGGTGGTGGGGATGTTCTGTGGAGTTGGTTCCAACTCATAGTGACCTTACATAGGGTTTCTGAGGTTTTAAATTTTTATGGAAGCTGAAAGTCTCATCTTTCTCCTGCAGAGCACCTGGTAGATTCAAACTGCCAACCTTGCAATTGTGCCACCAGAGCTCCTTGTGTGTATATGTTTGTGTGTTTGAAAGTTGGGTAATGAATAAGGAAGACCATAAAAGAATTGATGCATTTGAGTTATGGTATTGGAGGAGAATATTAAAAGTATGATGGACTGTCAAAAGCACAAACCAATCTGTGTTGGAAGAAGTGCAGCCAGAATGCTCCTTAGAAGCCATGATGGCCAGACTTTGTCTCTCATAATTTGAACACATTAACAGGATGGAGCAGTCTCTGGAGGAGGATGTCGCGCTTCTTACAGTGAAGGATCAACAAGATGGATTGGCACAGTGGCAGGATCAATAGGCTCAAGCATACCAATGATTGTGAAACTGGCACAGGATCTGGTGGTGATTTGGTCATAATGTTGCTATGAGTCTGTACCAACTCGACAGCACCTACCAACAGCATATATATTATTGTTATTGTTGTATGCAGTGGAGTTGGTTCAACTCATAGTGACTCTATGTAGGGTTCCCAAGGAGTGGCTGTTGGGTTTGAACCACCAACCTTGCCATTGGCAATCCAGTACTTATCCTACAGGGCCATATCAGGATTCCAAAATCATATTATATATTGTCATATTGTACTTTACAACTCTTCTCTTTTTCTGAAATGGCTGAAGACAAATTCTCTTAGTGATATGCTTGGTGGTGGTGGTGGCTGTGTGTCGTGGAGTTGGTTCCAACTCATAGCGACCCTGTACAGGGTTTTCAAAGCTATAAATCTTTACGGGAACAGAAAGCATCATCTTTCTCTGGCGGAAAAAAGGTAGTTTCAAACTGCTGACCTTGCAGTTCGCAGCCCGATTCATAACCACTATGCCACCAGAGCTCCTTAGTGATATGCTTATGATAGTCTTATTAAGGTATCTTCAAAAAAAAAAAAGTTCCAAAAAACAATGGCTTCCAAGGTGATATGCTATTGTCAGTGTTGTTAGGTATTGTTTAGTTGGCTTCTTCTACCTTAGTAACCTCAAGTACAACAGAATGAGACACTGCTAATCCTGTGACATTTGTTATGTTTGAGTTCATTGTTGTTGCCATTGCATCAATCCATTTCCTTGGTAATCTTCTTTATTTTATTTTTTTCCTACTGACTATTTACTTAACCAAGTACAATGTAGTTTTCCAGGCACTGGTCCCTCCTGATAACATGTCCAAAGTATCTGAAACAATGTCTCACCAATCTTGATTCTAAGGAGCAATCTGACTACTGCTTCCAAGATAGATTTGTTTGTTTTTCTGGCAGTCCATGGTATTTTCTATATTCTTCACCAACACTATACTTCTCTAGTCTTCCTTATTTATTGTCCTCCTTTCACATAATGTTAGGCAATTGAAAATATGGTTTGGGTCTGGTGCACTCTACTCTTCAAAGTGACATCATTCCTCTTAATTTAAAGAAGATCCAATCAAAACGTAATTCTTGGAAATTTCAATCTTTTCCCCATTTACTCATCTGACTCATCTGTCAGTACTGTGGTGGCTTACATGATGCTGTGATTCTGAAAGCAATGCCAAAAGTAATTTACATGCCAGCAGGGTCCCCATGATGGACAGGTTTCAGATGACCTTCCAGACTAAGACAGACTGGAAAGAAGGAGAGATGAACTATCTGCAAACATTTAGGCACTAAATATCTTATGAATAGCAGAGGAACGCTATCAGATAGCACCAAAATGTTGAATATTTGAAACATGATGAAAAGCACCAGAATGTTGGCAGATATAATGCTAGAAAATGAGCCCCTCAGGTTGGAAGTCACTCAAAAAATGACTGGGGAATAGCTGCCTCCTCAAAGTAGAAATGACTGTGATGATGCAAATTGAGTAAAGCTTTCAGGACATTCATTTGCTAATGGCGCACAACTCGAAATGAGGAAAAACAGCTGTAAGCATCCATTAAAAATCAAACATGGAATGTAAGAAGTATGAATATAGGAAAGCAGGAAGTTGTCAAAAATTAAATGGAATGCATGAGCAATGTATTGCACACTAATGCCTTGGATATTGACCATTTTGAATCAGACAATCACATGGTTTACTATGCTGGGAATGACAAATTAAAGAGGAATGGTATCACAATCATTATCAAAAAGAACATTTCAAGATCTATCATGAAATCCAATACTGTCTGTGATAGGATAATATCCATGCGTCTATAAGAAAGACCAGTTAGGACAACTATTACTCAAATCTACTCACCAATCACTAAAGCCAGTGATGATGAAATTGAAGAATTCTACCAATTTCTTCAGTATGGAATTGATTAAACATGTAATCAAGATGTATTAATAATGACTGGCGATTGGAATGCGAAGGTTGGAAACAAAAAGGAAGGACAAATTTTTGGTAAATATGGTCTTAGTGATAGAAACAATGCTGGAAACCCCATGATAGACTTTTGCAAGACCAATGACTTCCTCATTGCAACTACCTTTTAAAACAACACAAAGATGACTTTACACATGGACTTCACCAGATAAAATACACAGAAATCAAATTGACTGTATCTGTGGTCATCAGCCAAAACAAGGCCAGGGCAGACTATATGGAACACATCATCAATTGCTCTTATGCAAATGCAGGCAGAAGCTGAAGAAAAAATTAAAGCAAGTCCACAAGAGCCAAAATATGACCTGGAACACATCCTACCTAAATTTAGAGATCATCTGAAAAACAGATTTGATGCATTAGACACTAATGACTGGAGACCAGAAGAGTTGTGTGGTGACATCAAAAGTATCAGACAGAAAGAAAGCAAAAGTTCTTTAAGAAGACTAGAAATAAGAAATAGACCAAAATGGATGTCAGAAGAGAATCTGAAACTTGTTCTCAAGTGCAGTAATGCTAAAGGAATTGGAGGAAATGAAGAGGTAAAAGAGCTAACTAGAAAATTTCAAAGGCCAGCTTTGAAATTATATTTTTCAAATATATATTTCAAATATTATAATGAAATGTGCAAAGATCTGGAGTTAGTAAACAAAAAGGTAAGCATACACTTAGCATTTCTCAAGCTGAGGTAAATGAAGAAAAAATTCAAGCCTCAACTTGAAATATTGAAGGATTCTATGGGCAAGATATGAAATGATGCAGAAAGCATCAAAAGAAGATGTTAGGCATACAGAGTCACTTGTACCAAAAAGAAATTATTTGCTTCTATTCCCTCTGTTTGTGTTTGTGTGTGTGTTTTGTTTTGTTTTTGATGTATATATATATATAAAACCTCAGGAATATATAATCATTTAAACAACCAAAGGGCACATTCTGCAAGTCTGCTTCCTAGCCTTAAAATGCTTTTTTAAATGATGAATGCAAGGCAATACCTCTTCAGTTGGTCATTATTGGTGTAGTAAACCATTTGATTGTCAGATTAAAAATGGCCAATACTAGTTCATTTCAGCTCACTAATGCCTAGGACATATATGTTTATGCATTCCATTTAATTTTTGGCAACTTCCTGTTTTACTAGATTCATACTGTGTGTAGTCCATGTTCTGATTATTAATGAATGTGTACAGCTGTATCTCTTCATTTTGAGTTGTACCCCATCATCAAATGAATATCCCGAAAGCTTTGCTCCATTCTCGTTATCACGGTCAACTCTACTCTGAGGAGGCAGCTCTTCTCCAGTAATATTTTGAGTGCCTTCCAACCGGAGGGGCTCATTTTCTGGCATTATATTTGACAGTATTTGGGGGCTTTTCTACTGTTTCAATATTCAATATTGAATAATCTGGTGCTATCTAATAGTGTTCCACTGCTATCCATAAGGTTTTCAGGGACAAAATATTCAGATTGATTCCATCTCTCCTTCTTCCTAGTCTATCTTCATCTGGAAGCTCATCTGAAACCTTTCCACCAGGGATGACCCTGATGACATTTAAAATACTGATTGCATAGCTTTCAGCATCACACCAACATGCAAACCACCACAGTACAAAAAAGTGACAGACAAGTGGTGGGAGAAGGGCTACAGAGAAGGCAATACTGCCTTCAGAAATGTATGAGACCTAGATGGAGGATTTATCAAGAAGCAGTAGCTTCGTGTTTTAACATTTTATTTAATAAAACTTTCTATTATTTATTCAAATATTTTTGACTTACCATCAAATTAAAATAAAGTGCCTATGGCCTCTGACTGAAAAGCTATCAGCAGACACCTTTCTGCTTCTGTATGGTTGCCCATATTTCCCAACTTCTCTTGCAAGGAGATGTCTTCATGTGACAGTGTTTGAAATTTGTTTTTGAGCAGTACTCTCAGGGATTCTTCTGGTCTCTGTCAGACTAGTAGTCTGGTCTTTTTAAATGAATTTTAATTTTGCTGTACACTTTTCACCCACTCTAACCAAACCTGGACATCTTATAAACAAAAGATAAATTAAAAAAACAGCTGCCATCAAGTTGATTTCGACTCATGGCAACCCCATGTGTATCAGAGTAACTGCGTGCCATGAACCATAGGATTTTTTTTTTGCTCCATAGGATTTTGAATCCTTTACATTTCAGAATTAGATTGCCAGGCTACTGAAATCTTGGGGCTTCTCTATTTTGGAAATTCCTATTACCTCGTTAATATAGCCTGTCCCTTAAATGTAAATCCCTTTTTACAGAATATAAGTATCTGAAAGGTCTGGCCAATTCTAGCTTTATCTCTTTTCATTCCTGCGTTTGTCAGTCAGCTACAAACTTATTTCATTCTTTTCAGATCCCCAAGTATGATGCGCTCGTGCTTGTCTTGTCCTGGACCTTAGCACATGATGTTTTCCTCTATCTCAAATACTCCTAAGGAATCTGTCCTATCTGTGTCTGTTATTAATCACAGCATCAAACTCAGTGAAAGGTAATTGCCTATTTCTTGTTTGTCTCTCCTCCCTAAAGAAATGTGTAGTTTCTAATAGAATCTCTCATATTTTGCATGGTGCCTAACACTTTGCTGTTGTTTGATGCCATCAAATAGGTTCCGACTCATAATGACACTATGCATAACAGAAAGAAACACTGCTTAGTCCTGTACCATCCTCACAATTCTTTTTATACTAGAGCTTATTGCTTATGCTACTGTGAATATCTATATAGTTAAGGACCTTTTACTTTCTTCCTGATGTCATCCCACAGTTCTTCTGGTTTTGAGTCATGAATGTTTAATGCAGGTGGGATATGTTCATGGTCATATTTTGACTTTCATGGACTTGTTTTTAATATTCTTCAGCTTCAGCCTGAACTTGCATACAAACAATTGATGGTCTGTTCCACTGTCAGCCCCTGGTCTTGTTTGGCTAATGATATTGAGTTTTTCTACTGTCTCCTTCCACACATGTAGTCAATTTGATTTCTGTGTATTCCACATGGTGAGGTCCATGTGTATAGTTTTTTTTTTTTTTTTTAATGTTACTTTAAAAAGGTGTTTGCAATGAAGAAGTCATTGGTCTTGTAAAATTCTACCATCCTCATCACTTTACCAAGAAATACCATCAAGATAAATGGAGAAAAGTTTGAAGATGTCCGAGATTTCATTTAGCTTGAATCCACTATCAACACCTATGGAAGCAGCAGGCAAGAAATCAAATGACCCACCCTACTGGTATTTAAAAGACTGTATCACAGCATCACAGCATCACAACATCACAGCATCATCACAACATCATAACAGCATCATCATAGCATCACAACAGCATCACAACATCATCACATCATCACAGTATCACAGCATCATCACAACATCACAGCATCACTCCAGTATCATTTCTAACCTCTACTGACCCTTCCTCTTAGTTTCCAATCTTTGCATTCCAATCACCAATATTATCAAAACATCTTGATTATATGTTTGATCTATTTCAGACTGAAGAAGTTGTGGAATTCTTCAATTTCACCATCATTTGCTTAGTGGTTTGTGAATAAATCTGAATAATAGTGGTATTAACTGGTCTTCCTTGTAGGCATATGAATAATATCCTATCACAGACAACATTATATATCAAGGAAGATCTTGAAACACTCTTTTTGATGATGAATGTGAAAACCATTCCTCTTCAATTTTTTATTCTTGGCATAGTAAGCCATGTGATTGTCAAACTCAGAATGGCCAATATCAGTGTATTTCAGTTCACTAATGCCTAGGAAGTTGATCTTTGTGCATTTCATTTCATTTTAGACAACTTTCATTTTTTTGAGTTGTGTCCCATCAGCAAATGAAGACACTGAAGGTTTTACTCCATTCACATCATTATGGTCAACTCTACTTTGAGAAGTCAGTTCTTCTCCAGTTATATTTTGAGTACCTTCCAATCTGAGGAGCTCATCTTCCAGAAGTATATCTGACAATATTTTCATGCTATTCATACTGTTTTCATCCTATGGCACTATATCTGACAATGTTTTGCTGCGATTTGTAAG
>NW_006408529.1:14982879-15005295 GCF_000296735.1 Chrysochloris asiatica
TTATCAACAGAGAAAAGATTGAAGTTGTCAAGGACTTCATTCTTCTTGGATCAACTATCAACAATCATGGAAGCGGCAGTCAAGAAATCAAACTATGTATTGCATTAGGCAAATCTGCTGTACAAGACCTTTTTAAAGTTTTGAAGAGCAAAGATGTCAGCTTGAGGACTAAGATGAGCCTGACCCAAGCCATGGAATTTTCAATAACCTCAATGCATGCGAAAGCTGGACAGTGAATAAGGAAGATCGTAAAAGAATTGATGCTTTTGAGTTATGGTGTTTGAGGAGAATATTGAAAGTGCCATGGACTGCCTAAAGAACCAATAGATCCTTTTTGGAAGAAGTGCAGCCCAAGTGCTCTTTGGAGGCCAAGATGGCCAAACTTCATCCCTCATACTTCAGACCTATTGTCAGGAAGGACCAGTGGCTGGAAAAGATATTAGGAGGTTTGGTAAGGTGGTGGGTCAGAGAAAAAGAGGAAGGCCCCCAGCGAATTGGATTGGTAATGTGGCAGCATCAATGGCCTCAAGCTTGGCAACAATTGTGAGGTTGTTGAACTTCAACGACTATGACAGAGAATTTTGGTGTACAATGCAGTGACATATAATTTAGTCTCTTAGATCAAAACTGAGACAATTCAGGTCTTTCTTGACAAATGTAATTATCCCTTTTTGTGAGGCAACCATGGCTGGAGCAACATCTATAGTAAGGCTATTTAACTTTTCAAATGTTACCTCAAGTTTTTTAATTGATAAAACAAGTTTCTTAGACAAATCCTCACCTATTATAGTGCCATGCATGGCTTCCAGTGACAGAAATTGCTCTCACGTGTCAAACTACAGTTATCCTATGGACAAAAATGGCCACTTGGGCAGTATTTGTTGTCTGTTGTCTAGTCACAAGCCATAGAGAAATTGAAAGTTTCCTACAGAATCCTTCAATGGTTTTTTTTCAACATCTTGTGCTAACTCAGTAATCTGACCTGAGGTGGTTGTCCAAGACAAACTAACATGCTGAAACAGTTTTATTTTGTCTGTTAGCGTAGTGGTTACGAATTGGGCTGCGAACCTCAAGGTCAGCAGTTCGAAAGTACCAGCTGTTCCGTGGGAGAAAGATGAGGCTTTCTGCTCCCGTAAAGATTTACAGCCTCAGAAACCCTGTACAGGGTCACTATAAGTTGGTTCCGACTCCATGGCACATAACAACAACAACTCCACAGCAGCCACCATGCACTCTTTCACAACCTCTTCCTCTACATGAGGCCCCAGCTTCCTTGCTATCAGTTTGCTAACCACATAACTCCTCTGAAAACATTGTATCTGTCACAAGGAGGCCTAGTGAAAGTGACTTGTGATTCCAAATTTGCTGAAGAGCAAGAATTTTATCCAGATGCTGTTGGCCTCACAATTCATAGACTTTAGCATGTTTTGAGCTGTAACGATGCTCCAGATGGGCTTTTTTTCATTACTGCTAATGCATGGTCACAAACTAGGTACACAAGTTTGCTTTTGACTTCAAAAAGAAAATAATCATTTGTCCATTTCTCTTGGAAAGCTCAACACTACATCAGTTTTTCTCTTCTCTGTACTCGCCATTTGTAAGATGTCACACCACTTAAGTTTTAATAGCTATCCAGGGTGTGTGTTGCCAGGATTGCAATCATTTTACTTTGATCGCTGTTTTAATTCTGCCTCTTGGATTTGTAACATATCCAGTGTTTGTTTCATCAACTCTTGAAGTCATTTCTGTGTACTGTAATTTCCTTAATCTTCATCTGAGATTCAGTTTTTGTGAGGATTGTTAATCATGGATGTATGGATGAAGACTATATTGGAGTTATTATCTATGTCAATAAAGAAGTCGACAACATCATTGTCAGTCATTAGGAGCAAGCTCATCAATGTCATAAGAAATCATCTCATCTCATCATCACTGGAGGGCCATAGTAGTTTCACCACAGTGAGTCGACACTTCCACAATGTGTACACTCCCAGCCTGCCTCTCACAGACTATCCTCTGAGTCACCGCAATACAGACAGACAGGCCGAAGTCAGCCAAGGAGAAGCATGTGTGTCTGTCCCATCCTGTACTCGTATGTGTGTCCTATCTATCCCATAATAGACATCTTGCTTGACCCTCAAAATTATTATGATTCACTTAATATAATTTTATGCTGCCATGAAAAAAGCTCCTTGATTTATTGAATTTTGAGTCACTTCTGTGATTGCCTTGATAGGGCTGGACCAAATGATTTGAGTGCCTTATATGGATCTTCGGAGTCCTGTGGCACTGTGGGTGGATACGCCCGACTGCAAAGCTGTTTGAACTGCAAGGTCAGTGGTTCAAGCTCACCAGTTGCTCCTCGGAAACCCTATACAGGGTTTCTATGGGTTGGAATTGATTCCACAACACTTAACAAAAACAACATATGGCCCTTGGGCCAGACATTCCGCACTCCTGTTGGGCATTGGCATTGCAAAATATAGTAAGAGAGATGGCTGGATTTAGAGTTTTCAAACACTCCAAGGAGTTTTAACCACAAATTCTTAAAAGGTTATTATTATTGATCCCTTTTGGTGTGGCACTGCAGGATAATGTGTTGGACTACAAAGTCAGTTTGAACTACAAGGTTGGTGGTTCAAACTCACCAGCCCCTCTTCAGAAACCCTAGAAAGGGTTGCTATGAGTGAAAAACGACTCAACAGCACTTAACAACAACAACAACATTTTATGATAGCCAAGAGAATAAACAAAAACTATTGACATTGTGTAAGAAGTAGCACTGATAGTCAAACTCTGTTTCCACCTAATAGCTTACTTATCCTCCCATACTTGCCAATTCTCCCTCTTTCCTCAAATCTTCCTTCTCTGTTACTCTTTTATTGTGAAATACATCTAAACCTCTTCCATTTGTCCCTTAATAAAATTCCTTTGTCTTAGAACTAGAGGATAGGATAGTGGAATAAAGTTAGTGGACAACACATACTTAGCTCAATCTTTGAAGAATACCCTTGGCTGTACAGTGTCTGGCTGATTTGGTGTGGGGGTGGGGCTGCTGCCCTAAATATTTGATTTAGGGCTTAGAATCATTTCCTGAGGTGTATTATTCCCTGCACAGTTCAATGGCATCATTGGGTGGAGTGCTAAAGAGTCTGTTTACAATATTAAATTTCTGAAGACGTGAGGTGGGGTTCTTTGGACTCTTTGCCACTGATGAATTTTTCAGTCTGTTGCTTCATCCACCTGACAGAAGACTTGAACTACTGCCATTTCTAAATTGCACTTCTAAATATTGACTTAATGGCGAGACTCAAAGTGTCATAACACAGCTCAGTGGAGCAGTGAAGATTTTCCAGGCTTCACTGAGAGGTCTGTACAATGTCCTGTAGAGTGTGGAGAAGGAAGAGGAGGATTTAAGAAGAAAAATAAAACCAAGTCATGTTTTGAAGAGATGTCACTGCACTTCACTTCATCTTCCAGAGACAAATGAACACTCTCTGGGCTATTGGAGGGGACAAAGGTGGAGGAAGAAAGGACAGCAGCAACCATTAATATCTCAGACATTGACCAGTGAGAATGGAGGTGCCAGGACACTTCAGGCTGGGCTGGGCATCAGAGACAGCTAACTCTCAGAGAGCTTTTATTTGGTTATCCACTTTAGAAAGGCTGACTGGTACCTATGCAACAAAAGTTTTCCTATTAAGACTTCAATATAGTCACATCTTTAGCTCATCTTCATTAGGTCTTCATTGAAGAAATTCTAGGAGACTATGGTTTTTTTATTCTTCCTTCCTGATAGGATGTTTATGCTGGGCGTGTGGCCAGAGACAGGCAAGGATCACGTGGAACCTCGGCAACCTAAGACAGAGCCATTGCCATGCTGCAATGAGTTTCGATGATGGGTAAGACTGAGGAATTCGCACTGACCGCCTAAGACAGGCAGCGTCCCTTAAACAAATAATAAATAAGGGGGAATCTGATGCAGACCATGCAGACCCGGTCAGGAGTTCAAGGCCATGTGGGCCCAAGCGTTGCTGACCGTCCAAACCACAGGCTCTGAGGATAAGACTTTAGCCACCTAGCAGACATAGCAAAATGTCCCTCATCTGGTTATTCAGTTATGCTGGTTAGTAATTCCATACATGAGTCCTGGATACCCACAGATAAATGTAAAAACCCTTCCCTAAAAGCCGAGACTGTAAATTCCAAAAAGGCAAAGTTTTTCCAAAAAAAAAGCTAAAAAGGATACAGAGAAACTCTGTTAACTGATGGTACGTGGAGGGGATTATAATCAATGTAATGAAACAAGGTATATGAATGTTTGAATGTGAAACTGATGATGTGCCCTGAAAACTTTCACTCAATCCACAATAAAAACCTTAAAAAAAAAGAAGGCAATGAGGAGACATATATAAAACCCTAAAAGAAAAAACTGCCAACTAAGAATCGTCTATCCAGCAAAACTGTCAATCAAATATGATGGTGCAATCACAACATTCCAGGATAAACAGAAGCTAAGAGATTTTATTAAAGCCAATCCAGTGCTTCAAAACATCCTAAAGGGAGTTCTTTGGACTGAAAACCAGCAAGAACAGACAACAAACAGAGATTGACAGATGTGGGAACAGCACCTGGAACTTGGTCGATGGATAGCAGAATTCAGAATGGAACAAAATTACAGCAATGAATTCAGAGGACCTGTGAGGCTAACCAAAGATCAAAATATTAACAATATTAAAGAAGGGAAAAATATAGAAACAGAGATCCAGGTGGTGAGGAGGTCAAGTAGATGGCAGGATACAATAGACTGCCTTAAACACAGGGAAAACGTAACAGATTATAGGGTAACCCCAAAGAAAATTTATGCTTCACAATTTACCATGAAAATGAAGATCCAGGATTGGACATTGTTTCATTCTGCTGTGCATGGGGTCACTATGAGTCGATTCTGACTCAATGGCACCTGACAACAACAACAACATTATTGTAAAATAAACACTTGAAGTGGGAGAGAGAGGAATAGCCAGAAACATCACCAGAGAAAGCTTGTAAGTCCGTCCTCAGCCTATAACTGTTTGGAATAATTAAAATGGGGCTAGAACTTGCCCAGTGAAGGAGGCTCCCTGAAGAGCCTTTGCACTGCACAAGACCATAGGTGTAATCCTGATCATCATCTGGAATCTTCTGAGGTGGGACATTCCCACATGAAAAGACAAGCAGACCAGTCTGGAGCAGCTAGAAGAACAGAAGATAATTCTTGAAAGAAAAACCAGGAGAAACAACAACAACAACAGTCCAATTGACTATTACAAGAACAAGCAGGTTGTTCCCCAGGGAGCCATCAAGGCAAGTGGTCAGGTCCCCTCAAGGCAAACCCCCTTCCAAGACTAACTGATATGGCACATAGTCCTGCTGCTGACCACGTTGGTCACTGATAAGGGGAAGACGTGGAAAAACAACAATGAAGTTGTGAACTAAGTCTGACCACATTCAATAGACTCCTGTTAACCTGGATTGAGACCTGGTTAACCAGCAGTATGATGAGACCTGGGGACTCCTGGGCCCAGGGGCAGGGACATGGCCCCTGAGGACTAGAACGGAGTGTGAAGCATCCAGCTGATATAAAGTGAGGGGGGATGCACAAGAACACCCACGCTTGCAGATAGTACCCATTTGACCTGGCATCAATGACTGGATGATCAGAACACAACTAGAGGAAGAAAAAAGAGTGAGAAAAAAACAAAAACATCCACTATAAGTGGATGATCTTGACCTATGCTTGTGTATGCAGTATGACAAAAGAGCAGACAAGTCTCTACAGTGAGGATCATTCCCACCTCATTGGTACACAGGGTTGACAGGGAGGGAACTTAGACATTGACTACGCAAAATGGGGGGGACTACAAAGGCAAGAAGTGACTGGCTTACAAGCTTTCAATAGGGAACCTAGCTCCAGAGGATACAGAAAAATGTAGAACCTCCACTGAATTGTTTCCAACCTGCCTGGATGGGGTTGATAAAAGGTGAGGGGAAAGGACTCCTGTGGTTCAATAGGGAATGATTGCTATCAGGTCTAACAGTGAATGCTGGAAAGGTAAATGTAAATGTTTAGTAACTAAAGGAGGGGAGTGGCTGATTTTGCAGTCCAAAAGCAGAGATCCCTGGAACCACCAAGGGAAAAAAGGGAAGTGCAAGACCGTGTCTGGGGAGGCAATGACACTAGGGTCGGAGGCAGAGGCAATGACGTGGACAGAAGGAGAAGCTGGGAATTTTGGACTCAGAGAGGAATAGGGGTTGTGTGCTGGTGGCCGGGAGGCAGGAGTATGGGGTGTAGTGTACCCTTTGGGTTTTTGATGATGCATGTAAGGGATTGTGATCATTGCAATGAAACAAAGTACGAGAGGATGAATGTAAAGATAATGCTGACCCATGTAAACTAACATATAATTCACAATAAAACTTTAAAAAAAGAAAAAGAAATGGTCAATGTTTAACCATTTTAAGAGATAGCATATGATCAAGAGCCAATGATCCTGAAGGAAGAAGTCCAAGGTGCATTGAAGGCATTGGCAAAGAACAAGGGATGGGGAATTGATGGAATACAAATTGAAATGTTTCAACAAACTGATGTGACACTGGAGGCACTCACTCATCTACGTCAAGAAATTTGGAAGGCAACCACTGGGCCAATTGATTGGAAGAGATCTGTATTTGTGCCCATTCCAAAGAAAGGTGACCCAACGGAATATCATTGAGATCTCATGCAAGTGAAGTTTTACTAAAGGTAATACAAAAACAGCTGCAACCATACATTGACAGAGAACTTCCAGAGGCTCAAGTCAGATTCAGATGATGACATGGAATGAGATCTATCATTGCTGATGTCAGATCTTGGCTGAAAGCAGAGAATACCAAAAAGATGTTTACCTGTACTTTATTGACTATGCAAAGGCTTTCGATTGTGTGGATCATGACAAAGTATGGATGACATTTTAAAGTATGAGTATTCCGGAACACTTAATTGTGCTCATGAGAAACCTATATATATAAACCGAGAGGCAGTTGTTTGAGCAGAACAAAGGATCACTGAATGGTTTAAAATTAGGAAAGTTGTGTGATCAATGAATGGTTTAAATGGTATGTCAGGGTTGTATTCTTTCACCATACTTACTCAATGTGTATGCTGAGCAAAAAATTGGAGACTGGATTATCTGAAGAAAAACGTGACATCAGTATTGGAGGAAGACTCATGAATAACCTGAGAAATGCAGATGATACAACCTTGTTGCTGAAAGTGAAGAGGACTTAAAATATTTACTGATGAAGACCACAGCCTTCAGTACGGATTGCACCATAAAAAATCTTCACCACTGGACAAATAAACAATCCATATAAATGAAGAAAAGATTGAAGTTGTCAAAGACTTCATTTTGCTCATATCATCCATCAGCACTCATGGAAGCAGCAGTGAAGAAATCAAATGACGTATTGCATTAGGCAAATCTGCTGCACAAGACCTCTTTAAAGTGTTGTAGAGCAAGGATGTCAGTTTGAGGACTGAGGTGTGCCTGACCCAAACCATGGTGTTTTCAATAACCTCATCTGCATGTGAAGGATGGACAGTGAATAAAAATCACCATAATAGAATTGATGCATTTGAGTTATGACGTAGGAAGAGAATATTAAAAGTACCATGTTCTGACAAAAGAACAAACAGATCTGTGTTGGAAGAAGTAGAGTGCTCCTTGGAAGCAAAACTTTGTCTCTCATACTTTAGACATATTATCAGGAGGGACTAGTCACTGGAGAAGGATATCATGATTAGTAAGGTGGAAGGTTGGAAAAAAAAAGAGGAAGCCCCCCCTAGTGAGATGGATTGGCACAGTGTCAACAGTGATGGGCTTAAGTGTAGCAAAAATCATGAGGTTGGTCCAGGACCAGGCAGTGTTTGTTTCTGTTGTGTATATAGGGTTGCTGTGAGTCTGTAGCGACTTGATGGCACCTAGCAACAACAATAACTAAGGCAGCTTAATTCATCACGTTGGGTTCAACATTGAAACTGGCTCCTCTAGCAAGTGTAAGTAGCCTGGTTGATCAAAATCCTTGGAAAGCTGATACTCCATTTCAGGTAATGGAATCCTCCTAAACTGTTCCCTTGCTTTAAAGTTTCCTCTCTTGTCAGCTGAGCTGGCTGCTTTAGAAAGAATCTCAAGGATCTTCTGAAGGAACTCTGCAGGAATTCCCTAAAGATGTCTTCTGGCAGAGCCAGTGTGTGTCTTTTTGTTCTTCCCAGTTTTTAAATTAATACAGCCTGCCTAGACTCCTGGTATGACACTGTACGATCAGCACTAGATTGCTAAACACAAAGTCAATGGTTCAAACCCACCTGCCACTCCTCAGCAACCCTAATCAGGTTCGCTTTGAGTTGGAACTGACTCAATGGCACTTAACAGCAACACAGCAACAGCCTGGACTTTCAGGAGCTCACCTGTGGATACCAGTTGCTGCTGTGTGTCTTTCATAGCACCAACCACACCCACAGCACTGTCAGCACGCCTGCAGGTCTGCTTTCCATTGCTTCCATCTGGCTGTGTTGTTCTGTGCTCTTCGAAGAACTGGCATAACCTTGAGTGCCCCCAACAGCTCTTTATGTGATTACCTCGATCCAACATCCTCCATACTCCTGCTGATGTGACCATCTGTGATTGAGTATTGGCTTACTCATCCTTCTCTCCACTCTCCCCGATCCCTGCCTGCCACCTCCCCCACAACCCACCATGATTTCATAATTCTGTCAGATTACTACTGCCTACCAACCCAGGCCAATGAGCTCCCTTCTGCTGCATCTCCCCATCTCCTACCAGGTTGCTCTTCATTTACTCCTTTAGTTCTCCGAGTCTGTTGTTATTAAGAGCCATTGAGTTAGTTCTGACTCATAGTGACTTGTGTAGGATTTCCAAGGCAAGGTGGTGGGTTAAAATCACTGACCTTTCAATTAGCAGTCCAGTGCTTATTCTACAGTGCCACACCAGGACTTTTAGGAGTTAGGGGAAAAAATCTACAGTTAGCGCATAAAAGTACAATTGCCCATTTGCCTAGAGAGCAACTCGTATCTATTAGAAGAAATGCTAACTTAGTTATTTTATTTCACTGAGTCCTCTCATCCTTAATGAAGTTTTCTGACTGTCAAGATGAGAATATCCTGAAGACTTCCCTTGGCAGCCAGGGAAGTTTGCCTGATTACTTACCTCATTGCAGTAAATAATTTATTTTCTCATTGCTCTAGGACATGCAGGAAAAGTATTAATACAAAAGGTCTTCATTTAATGCACTACCCAAAATTTGTAAGTGTTTTTAATCCTCTTCTCAGTATTGTAGAGGAGACCAAATGCTATAGAAATGGTATGCCAAATGACTTTATAAAGCAAATAATCATCTTTTAGTTTATCTCGTCTGTAGATCTAAAATTTTGCACATTGAAAAGCATGCTACACAGTTGCAACACAGCTGAAGGTGTTTTATCTAGTGCTGCTGGAACAGAAATACCACAAGTGGGTGGATTTAACAAACAGAAAGTGATTTTCTCACAGTTTAGGAAGCTAGAAGTCCAAATTAAGGGCACCAGTGCTCAGGGAAGACTTGCTCTGTCTGTTGGCTCTGGGGGAAGGGCTTATTGGTTCTTTCATGATCTTCATTACAGTATCAGTCTTCCTTTATCTCTACTTGCCTAATCTGTTCCTTTTTTATCTCATAAGAGATTGATTCAAGACACACTCTACCCTAAACCCGTTCCCAAATAGGATCATAAGACACAGGCATAGGGATTAGGATTTATAACACTTATTTTGCAAGGATGCAATTCAGGGAAACAAGAAATGGCATATGTGTCTGATCTAATGTTGGACAGATCAAAACAAAATAAAAAGATACTCATAAGACCTACTTGTTAAGTAAAGATCCCATTTTAATACCGTGATTTTGTCTTAGAACTGGTTATCTGTGGCCTTTATTCTCAGAGAAACTCCATGGGATTTTAGGATGTGGAAGGTTTGAGGGCCTGAATATCAAAGCACTCACCTGGCCAGTAGTACATGTAGACCTTCCTTTTGGCCTTGGTCAGAGTGACCCACAGAGGTTCTGATCCGTTCCACCAGAGAGACATCAGGCTGTCTCTGTTGACGCCAATGTCAAATGACTTATTGGTGCTGGGGTCCCACATGTAGTTTCCGGTCATCTGGTGGACCTCACAGTGGCGGCCTACGATGATGAGAGCACAAAACTGTCAGGTTATTGTCCAGTTGTTTTTATTTTTATCTTTGATTTTCTTTATTATAAAATAATTTGTGTTTATTGAGGAAGGACAGAATAGCTATTTGATTTGCTATTGATATCTTTTTATCATGGCCATTTTTTCCCTCATAGACTGTACCATACAGGCAGAAAAATCCAGTGAGATGTCTAATAATTGCGTAAAGATGAGATCATTATGAGTGAAGTCAATGTGTCAAGCCAGAAGCTGTTCTAAGTTAAACTGAGGACATTATGTACAGAATTTGACTCACTGTTCATATCTGTCTAAATATGAATCAATATGGAAATAGAAGATTCCCATGGTCCTTGGGTTAGGTTCACATCCCAAAGTGCTCATAGCACCTCATCCAACCTCTCCTCCCACAAGATCAATAATCTGGATGTGGATTTTATTTTCTCCTTTCTTGGAGCTCTCATAGGACCCATGACATTAGCAACAGAATGGTGAAAAATAAATTTGACTTTGGAAAATCAGGTAAGAAATCAGCCCTCCACATAGAGTGTTATATAGAAATGAGAGTTGGTACCTTGGGGCACAGTTTAGTCTCCAAAGAGAAGCCAGAAGTGAAAGATGCAAACACTTGGACACTTTTGAAACATTAGCTTAAATTATTTATTTTGCAGCAATCTGCTACATCTTTAAAGTAAAAATAACACAAACATTGGCAAGTACATCAAAAATTGCTGCAATTTTAGTGAGAATCATTTGGCACCAGGATAAAGCATGGTTTACTAAACTCCCTAACTATGCTTAATCAAAGTTTGTTTTTTTGGTTATCTATTTGCAAGCTATTATTTCTCTTTATCCCCCCCTCACTTTATTTTTAGACAAAAGCAAGGAAAACCCATAAAGTACAAGTTTTGAAAATTTGGAGACCAAGAACAACCATAAAAGAAAACTTTTAAAATAATAATTAAAAAATTTAATCACAGCAACCTAGATAGTCTATAAATCATACTTTGAATTTAAAGACTGGAGATTTGAAAAAAACGTTTTTTACCTAAAGCAATAGAGTAAGTTTTTGTTTTTTACCTTAACTAAAGCTTTCACATATGGAATAATAAAATTAAATGCATTAAAAACTTTGAGTAGTTGATCCAAAAGTTTTAAAATGTATTAATTAATCTCATCTATCCCATCACTTAACATATGGTGTGGTATTGTAGGATAAGCACTGGACTGCAAGACCCAAGGTTGGCAGTTCAAACCCACCAGCTACTCATCAGAAACCCTATATAGGGTCATTTTGAGTCAGAACCAATTCGACAGCACTTAAAAACAATAATAATGTGTACCATAAACAGCTGTGGCGGTACAATATTTAAGCCCTTAGCTACTAAAAAAAAATTGGTAGTTCAAAACCCACCCAGTGCCTCCGTGAAGAGAGAACTGGCAGTCTGTCCCAGTGAGATGACAGTCTAGAAAGCCCTATGGAGTATCTGTAATCTGTCACATAGATTACTATGAGTTAAAATAGACTCAATAGACAGCTTCCAACAACAACATGTTCATACCCACCACTCACCTGCCAGTTTGTCATTCTGGTGGCTTGTGAGTTGCTGTGATACTGGAAGCTATGCCACCAGTATTTTAAATACCACAGGGTCACCCACTGTGGACAAGTTTCAAATGAGCATCCAGATGAAGACAGGCTAGGAAGAAGGAGAGACAGAATACTACCAAATATTTAGTCACTGAAAACCTTATGAATAGCTGTGGAACACTGTCAGATATAGTGCTAGAAGATGAGCCCATCAGGTTGAAAGGCACTCAAAACGCAACTGGGGAAGAGCTGCCTCCTCAAAGCAGAGATGACGGTGATGATGCAACTTTGTCAGTCTGAAATTGATCAAATATGCAATCAATATGTATTGATATTACTTACTGGTGATTGGAAAGCAAAGGTTGGAAACAAAGAGTAAATGGAAGAAATGTGGAGGTACAAGAGCTGGAGAGAAAATTTCAAAGGTCAGCTCAAGAAGACAAAGTCAAATATTATAACAAAATGTGCACAGACCTGGAGTTAGAAAACCAAAATGAAGAACATCCTAATCATTTCTCAAACTGAGGAAACTGAAGAAAAAATTCAAGCCTTGACTTGTGGTATTGAAGTATTCTCTGGGCAAATTATTGAATGATGCAGAAAACATTAGAAGAAGATGGAAGGAATATGCAGAGTCACTGTACCAAAAAGGAATGGTTAATGTTCAGCCATTTCAAGAGATAGCATATGATCAATAGCTAACGATCCTGAAGGAAGAAGTCCAAGGTGCACTGAAGGAATTGGCAAAGAACAAGGCACCAGAAACTGATTGAATTCTTTCAAAAAAGTGAAGCAGCACTGAAGGCACTCACTCATCTATGCCAACTGACTAGAAGAGATCCATAATTATGCCTGTTCCAAAGAGGTGACCCAAAGGAATGTGGAAATCATTGGACAATATCGTTGATATTCCATGCAAGTAAAGTTTCACTAAATGTAATACAAAAGTGGCTGCAAGCATCCACTGACAGAGAACTTACAGATGTTCAAGCTGGTTTCTGAAGAGGATGTGGAATGAGGGATACTATTGCTGATGTCAGATGTATCTTGACTGAAAGCAGAGAATACTAGAAAGATGTTTACCTGTGCTTTACTGACTATGCTAAAGACTTTCGATTGTGTGGATCATGACTAACTATGGACAACATTGTGAAGTATGAGTATTCCAGAACACTTAATTGTGCTCATGAAGAACTGGTACATAGACCAAGAGATAGTTGTTTGGACAGAACAAGGGAACACTGAATGGCTTAAAATTAGGCAAGGTGTATTCTTTTACCATACTTATTCAAGCTGTATGTTGAGCAAATAATCTGAAAAGAAGGATTATGCAAAGAAAAACAAACATGGCGTCAGGGTTGGAGGAAGACTCATGAACAATCTGAGATATGCAGATGATATAACCTTGCTTGCTGAAAGTGAAGATGGCTTAAAATACTTACTGATGAAGATCAAAGACCACAGCCTTCAGTATGGGTTGCACCTCAATGTAAAGAAAACAAAAATACTCACAATTGGCTCAATAAACAACATCCAAATAAATGGAGGGAAAAAATGAAGTTGTCAAAGATTTCATTTTGCTTGGATCAATCATCAACATTTACGGAAGCAGCAGTCAAGAAATCAAACAATGTATTGCATTAGGCAAATCTGCTACACAAGACCTCTTTAGAGTGTTGAATAGCAAAGATATCAGCTTGAGGGCTAAGCCATGGTATTTTCAATAACCTCATATGCATGTGAAAGTTGAATAACAAATAAGGAAGGCAGTAGAAGAACTGATGCATTTAAGTTATGGTGTTGGAGAAGAATATTAAAAGTACTATGGACTGCCAAAGAACAAACATCTGTGTTGGAAGAAGTATAGCCAGAGAGGTCCTTGGAAACCAGAATGGCCAAACTTTGTCTCTCTCACTTCGGACATATTGTCAGGAAAGACCAATTGCTGGAGAAGTATGCCATGTTTGGTAAGGTGGAGGGTCAGAGAAAAAGAGGAAGACCCCCAGCGAGATGTATTGGAAAAGTGGCAGCATCAATGGGCTCAAGTGTGGAAACAATTGTGAGGTTGGCCAAGGACCAGGTAGTGTTTCATTCTGTGGTGCATAGGGTCGCTATGAGTTGGTAACAACTTGATGGCACCTAACAACAGTAAGCATGTTCTTCCATTTTGGTTTTCTAGCTCGAGGTCTTTGCACATTTCATTATATACTTGATTTTGTCTTCTTGAACTTTGAAATTTGCTGTTCAGCTCTTAGACTTCATCCATTTCTTCCATGTCTTAAGTTTGACAGATGACATCTTCCCATCCTGACTTCTAAGGACCATTCTGGCTGTACTCTTTCTAACACAGATATGTTTGTTCTTCTGGTACTTTCAATATTCCACAGTACACTCAATATTCTTCTCCAATACTATAATTCGAATGCTTCATTCTTTTATGGTCTTCCTTATTCATCGTCCAACTTTCACATGCATTATGAGACTATTGAAAATGCCATAACCTGGGTCAGATGCACCTTAGTCCTCAAACTGATATTTTTACTCTTGAGTACTTTAAATGCAATATTCAATGTAAAAGATTGAAGTTGTCAAAGACTTCATTTGCTTGGTTCCACAATCAACACTCATGGAAGCAGCAGTCACGAAATCAAATGATGCAATACAATCCGTCATTTAATAGCTTGAGTGCTTCTTCTGCAAATGTTGTTTGTGGATCCAAGCAAAATGAAGTCTTTGACTTCAAATTTTTCTCCATTTATCAGGATGTTATTTATTGGTCCAGTTGTGTGGATTTTTGTTTTCTTTACATTGAGGTAGAATTTATGCTGAAGGCTTGGATCTTCATCAGTTACTATTTTGAATCCGCTCCACTTTCAGCAAAGAAGGCTGTATCATCTGCAAATCACAGGTTGTTAATGAGTCTTCCTCCAATCATGATGCCTTATTTTTCTTCATATAGTCCATCTTCTTAGATTATTTGCTCTTGGATTTTTTTTTTGGGGGGGGGGCGGTGGGCAGGCTGAAGTGGGGTGGGGAAAGGTAGGTAGGAGTAAGGAGTGAGGGTTAGGACTATGGCTAGGTTGAGGCTAGATCTAGAACTTCACTTAGTTTTATGGTTATAGTTAGGACTTGTGTTCGTGTGAAAGATAAGTGTCAGGCTAGGTCCAGTAGTTAGGCTTGATCTCATTTTCAGGACTACAATCAAATTTATTTTTTCTTGAAATCTACTTAATTTCCTCTTCATTTGAAAGTTCTGTGACTTATTTCCTCTTTTTACTTATGCATTTTTCATTGTTTTTGTTGTAGTAACTGTATCTCTGCTTCTCTATTTTTCATCTTGTAGGTCTGTTTTTCTTTGATTATTTCCCTATCTGAGTTCAGTTTGGGTGATATTGTCATGTATTCACTCTTTTTACTTATAGAGTTTTCGTCAGAACTGTATGTCTGGTTCCCTTTATTCAGTCTTGTAGGTCTTTTTTTTTTTTTTTAATGTTTCCATATCTGGGTTCAGTCTAGATGATATTGTCATGTATGTTAGCCTCAGGTTGTTGTCTACTGTTGTTGAATGTTCTTTAGTAATTTTTTGTAAAGTTGATCTCGTTTTTATAAATTCATTTCATTTCCATTTATCTGGAAACAAGCTAATTTTACCATCATATTAGATGGGGCCTCCACTTGTTTGTCACTTTGTCGTTCTGTGGTGGCTTGCATGTTGTTGTGATGCTTTCAGTTATCCACTGGTACTTTAAGTACCAGTATGGTCACCCATAGTGGATAGGTTTCAGGTGAGCTTCCAGACTAAGAAACTAGGAAGAATGAGAGGTGAACTATTTCTAATTGCTTAGCCACTAAAACCTTATGAATATCAGCAGAACATTATCAGATCTAGAGCTGGAAGGTGAGTCCCTAAGGTTGGAAAGCACTCAAAATACAAAGAACTGTCTCCTTAAAGTAGCGCTCCTTGAACATATTTGTTGTTTGTTGTTAAGTGCCATCGAGTCAGAACCGACTCATAGCGACCCCATGCACAGCAGAACGAAACAATGTCTGATCCTGGGCCAACCTCACTACCGCTGCCACACTTGAGTCCATCAATGATGCCACCTGGCCAATCCATCTCATTGGGGGTCTTCCTCTTTTTCTCTGACCCTCCACCCTACCCAGCATGACATCCTTCTCCAATGATTGTTTCCTCCGGACAATATGTCCAAAGTAGGAGAGACGAAACTTAGCCATCCTGGCCTCCAAGGAGCACTCTGGCTGTACTTCTTCCAAAACAGATCTATTGGTTCTTTAGGCAGTCCATGGCACCCTCAGTATTCTCCTCCAACACCACAATTCAAAGGCATCAATTCTTCTATGATCTTCCTTATTCACTGTCCAGCTTTCACATCCATATGAGGCTATTGAAAACACAATGGCCTGGGTCAGGCGCACCTTAGTCCTCAAGCTGACATCTCTGCTCTTCAATACTTTAAAAAGTTCCTGTGCAGCAGATTTGCTCAGTGCAATACGTCGTCTGATCTCTTGACTGCTACTTCCGCGAGTGTTGATAGTTGATCCAAGAAGAATGAAGTCCTTGACAACTTCAATCTTTTCTCCATTGATAAGAATGTTGTTTATTGGTCCAGTGGTGAGGATTTTTGTTTTCTTGACATTGAGATGTAATCCATATCGAAGGCTGTGCTCTTTAATCTTCATAAGTAAATGTTTCAAGTCCTCTTCATTTTCAGCGATCAAGGTTGTATCATCTGCATATCGCAGGTTGTTAATGAGTCTTCCTCCAATCCTGATGCCACGTTTTTCTTCATGGAACCCAGCTTCTCGGATTATTTGCTCAGCATACAGGTTGAACAAGTATGGTGAAAGAATACAACCCTGTCTCACACCTTTCCCAATTTTAAAACATTCAGTGTTTCCATGTTCTGTTCGAACAACTGCTTCTTGGTCTAGGTTTTGACTTATAGTGACCCTGTATAGTGTTTCTGAGAAGTTGCTAGTGGGTTTACACCGCCAACCTTATAGTTAGCAGTCTAGTGTTTATCCTACAGTGCCACACCAGTAGTCCCATATCACTTCAAATCAATGTGGCTTTGATTCAAGTATATAAGTCCATATTCCTGTATCAGAACCAGGATGCCTGCACCAGTTAAAGACATTAGACTTTACACCACTGACGCTCCTTTCAGCAGTTTTTCCTGGGCATTGAGAGGCTCCAAAGATGAGCTGAATCCCTGTTTATATTAATGAGTTTTCAAATAACTACTTGATGCTTAGAATCCTGGTGTGGTGCTGTAGGATAATACACTGGACTGCAAGGTTGGTTTGAACTGAAGGGTCAACAGTTCAAACTCACCAGGCTCTCCTCAGAAGCCTTATATAGGGTTGCTGTGAGCCAACAGCCCTTAACAACAACTAGATGTTCAGGAAAATCGAAAGAATTAACAATGCACTGATCAAAATACCTAACTTTCTAGTGGAAATGCACTTTATGGATCACCTCTATTGGCAAGTACATCTTATTTCCTTAAGTTGTCCAAAGATAGAATATGGTATGTTAAAGAAATGGTTTCTAATGGGATGTACAAGATAAAGTTGGAAGAGAAGTTCACAATTTGCACATCTTTAAAAGCCACTACTGATGTATGTGCCAGACACAGTCATGATTAGAGTCTGAGTCACAAATATTGCAGGGACTAAGATAACAGGCTTTGATTATAGTGTGAAGGGTAGGGACTGAAGCAAAAATAACCCAGTGTGTTAAAAGGGGAGATTAATTTTTTTTTTTTTTTTAAGAGACATTCGCACTCAAAGTTTCGAGGTCATTGGACTCAAAAGAATGCATTGTTTTATTTTTCTGCAGTGCCTACTAGCTTAACAATTAGAATTCAGACAAAGAAAAAACAAAAACTGTTTTCCTGTGTAAGGGCAAGAATGTAAGTTTTGGTGTTTTATTTAAAACTTTTTTTTTTTTTTTTGAAAGCAGATTTTTATCAAAGTTCAAAGAAATTTCCTGAGAGTTTAATTCATCCTCACTTCTGTGCAGAATAAGAAAAGAACTGAATTAATACTATATTTTAAATGGGCTCTCTTTTGAGACGCACTCCAACTTTACTGAGTTTTCTTAGAAGGACCTCTCAAAGAATAGTGGATGTTTCGAGATGAAGTGCCTGGTTGGCTGCACTTGTGCTTCTATAAATGAGGGAGACTCAGCCAATACCTCTGTCATCAAACACTTCTGTCCCCTTCCTAGTGAAAACTTCCATGTTCCCTCCACCCATGTAGCCAGCACTTCTACCCCAGAGACATAGGGCTGGTATCACACAGTGAAGTAACTCCCGTCCTACAGACCTCCTCCCATACCAGGCCATATAGAATCCTTACTGAGTTTATTATCAGTTAAAATTATGGAATCATATGTGACATAGTTAAAAAAATGCTTAAATGTGTTATTTCTTAAAGTTTATGAATGCTAACAACAAGAATGTCTTTTAAAACGTTTCTACATTGAATTACAACATTATTAGTTACAGCATTATTGTTGTTGTTAAGTGCTGTTGAGTCTGTTCTGACCCACTGCAACCCTGTATAAGGTTTCCAAGGAGCAGCTGGGGTTCAAACCAACCTTGAGGTCTAATGTTTTATCCCACAGTGCCATACCAGGACTCCACATTATTAATAAATGAGAAAACTTTAAAATATTTTCTCCTTTTTGTATAATTACTACTTAATTCTCAAAAGTGTTATTAATAACTCATATAGGCTCACAGATACTGATTACCATGATATTGTAGCTAAAACATCAGAAAACTGGAAAAATCCAGTAACAATAAAAACACCAGGAGCCAAAACACCAGCATGTGCTTGTAGCACATGCAGACAAAATCACATGATTTGAAGTGTTATTGTATTTAGTAATCATGTTAGCTCTGACAACTGGAGCATATTGTTGTTGTTGTTAAGTGCCGTTGAGTCGGTTCTGACCCATGGGGTTTCCAAGGAGCAGCTGGTGAGCTTGAACCACCAACCTTGCAGTTCAAACAGCTTTGCAGTCTGGTGCATTAACCCATATGGCAAGATCCAAAAAGTAAATTCGCATAGAATTTTAGCCTTGTAGGTATATTGATCCATGTAAACTGGGCTTACAAAAATATTTTTTCTTCTTATAACTAACTAAGGGGATATTTTTATAAATAACATAACTTTTTGCTGAAGCCATATACAAAATTTATAGATAGTCATACTGGTGTAAGCTCCTCAGCCAATGTCAACTTGGTGTGGCCCACACAACCTGCATCCTCCTAGAGACCCCACCCCATCAGATTGGTTGCATGCCTTATACACTACTAGGAGGTGGTGACCACATCAGGAAAGATATATATATGGAGAGAGAGACAGAGAGAGAGTTCTTAAGTGCCATCAAGTTAGTTCTGACTCATAGTGACCTAATATAGGGCTTCAAAGGTGAGTTTGAACTGCTGAACTTTGTGTTCAAACAGACCGTGTGGTTCTCTGCTTATCCTACAGTGACACACCAGGACTATACATATATATAGCTATACTGAGTTCAGTGGCTCCATATGGGCTGACAGCCACAAGGTCCGCAGCTCAAGCCGGCCAGCTGCTCCCCAAGAGGAAGATGAGGCTTTCTGTTCCCTCAAAGATTTAAAGCCTTGGAAACCCTAGACAGGGTCACTATTATTTGGAACCAACTCGACAGCACTTAACAATAACATATATATGAAAGTGAGTAACAAATCATCCTCACTCTGGCTGTAGAAATTGTTTTAATCAACTTTTAGAAAAGACAAATACATCATTTATTACATAGTCTCCTTGCTTTTCAACACACTTTGTTCATCTGACAACAAACTTTTGCATTCCTTTATTAAAAAAAATGTTTTAGGCTGAGCTACAAGCCATGAATGTACCACTGTCCTCACTTTTTCATCAGAGGTGAATCTTTGTCCTCAAAGGACTCCTTATAGGGAGCCAAACAGGTGAAAGTTCAACAGAGCAAGATCAGGACTATACGGAGGATGCTTTTACACCTCAAAATGAAGTTTTTCCAGAGTGTGAACAGTGTGGGCAGAAGTGTGCAGACACAAATTGTCATGCAAGATCACAATGCCCTTGGATAGTAGTCCTCTGGATTTAAACTACAGTTTAGGCTTCAGCTCTTCATAGAGCATCTCACTGTAACAAGCATTGTTGATTGTTGAACTTTTTTCCTGAAGTGTTCCAATACTGGCCCCTGAGAATCCCAGAAAACTCTAAGCATCAATTTTCCAGATCATGTTTCACTTTTTAAGTATTTCTTGGTTCGCTATTGAGGATGTTTTCTATTCCATACTCTACCGTTTATCCTCAGGCTCACAGTGATGAATCCATGTTTCATCACCAGTAATGATTTTTTTAAAGAAACTTTTACCTTCCTTCGAGTATCAGTCCAAATTTGGTTTGCAGATGTCCAAATGCTTCTGTTTATGCTTTTCTGTGAGTTGTTTCTGTACCCATCTCACACAAACTTTTCAAAACCCAAGTCTGTCATGGGTTATTTCATAGGCAGAACCAGGGCTGATTTGCAAATAATTTCCCACACAATCCACTGATACATGTCTATTCGACAGAATCATTTCACGTGCATGTTCAGTGTTGTCATCAGTCGTGGACGTGGATGGGTATTTTAATATAACTAGCCTGTGGATAATTTTTGACTCATCCTCATCAACATGTGTATATGTGTGTACATAAAAAGGGAGCTCCCACCAGTCACAGAAGGACACCCTGGGAAGGGGTTGGAATACCTATATATAACATTCTCTTTGGGAAGAGTTCACCAGGATGGGAGTTTTCCTCAGGAGCAGAGGGGTTACTACTCTTCCTTAGCTGGGGGTAGAAGAGGAGAGTTCTATTCATTAAGTAAATATATAAATAAGGTACATTCTCCAATTCAGTTTTTCTATTCATCTCCTCACTATGGGAGAGGACTGGCTATTGGACAATTTCCATCACCAGGGACCAGATAGGAAATATTATTGGATCAACCATTAATAGACAGGGAATGATCAGACTCAACTACTCTGAAGGGTGCAGTAATTATCAACTTCAATGACTCCATTTAGCATGAATCAAATAACAGACACCCCCACCCCAGCCCCCCACACACAACACCCCTCCCCCCACCCCTTTTTTAGGGTCAAGAAACAAGTAGAAGAAAACTCGTTTCCTCAGAGCTTAGTTTTGTTTGTTTGCTACTAGAATATGTGTGCGATGCTGCTGTCTGGTCTTTCCCCATTGGAGCTCATTGCCTTGGGCCAGGTGCAGCCGTAAAGAAGTCCGACCAACCTACCAAGTACAGGAAGAGGAAAACACCCACTACTGTCATCATCATAAACTATAGGCACAACTTATATGCTCTAAGCAATTATCACTAGTGATCAGCATATAAATAGGTGAGATGGAGAGTTGACACTGTGCTTCACCTAAATATTTGTGTATATAACTCTCCTTGGGTACTCTTGTTGTTGTTGTTGTTATGTGCTGTGGAGTCAGTTCCGACCCATAGCGACCCTGTACAGGGTTTCTGAGGCTGTAAACCTTTACGGGAGCAGAACGCCTCATCTTTCTCCCACGGAACAGCTGGTAGTTTCGAACTGCTGTCCGTAAGGTTTGCAGCCCGATTCGTAACCACTACACTACCAGAGTTCCTTTGGGTACTCTTAGCATATATAAAATGTGTTGAAAGATAATTTGCCTTTCGGATGAAAGAATAAGCACAAAGAGCAATTCATTACTTTGCTAAATGTAAGAAGTATCTTAATCCTTACATCTATATAACTATCAGTATACTAAGCGATACACTGACAGTTTTCCAATCCAAGTTGTGGATACCATTGTAATCAATAAGCCTATTGGGCTGAAAATAGAAATCTCAGGTCGGATGACAGTTGACAAGAAATGAGGAACAAGGAGGAGCACATGACTGAGTGGAATGCATTTTAAAACCCAACAGATGCAGGCTTGAATCCTATCTCTGGCATTCAGTCCCTTTGGGACTTCCCACAATTCACTAAACCTTAGTGAGCCTCAGTTTCCTGATCTGAAAAATGGAAATAATCATATTTTCTGGCAGAGTTAAAGGATCTTGGATAGGTAAAACTTTAGCATGGTCACTGGCACATAGTTGTTACAGGCCGTTGAGTCACCCCAACTAAAGGTGACCCCAAGCACGATGAAAGAAATGCTGCCTTTCCTTCTGATCAGTTGTAGCTCTGACTGTTGTGATGTATAGGATTTGGACTAACGGATCTGGGGAAGTAGATCTGCAAACCTTTCTTCCCAGTCCATCTTAGCCTGAAAGCTTGACTGAAACCTATTCAGTATAAGAGCTGTCCAACACACAATACTTACTGACAGACCAGGTGGTGGCTATATAGTAAGTGCATTGGTCAGAAATTGAACCCAGCTCCTTGGTAAATGCATGTTGTTGTATGGTGCTGTCGAGTCAGTATCGACCCATAGGGACTCTATGAACAACAGAAGAAAACAATGCTCGATC
>NW_006408529.1:15006652-15027441 GCF_000296735.1 Chrysochloris asiatica
TCCTGGCTTACAGGAAGCATTCTGGATGCACTTCTTCCAACACAGTTTGGTTTGTTCTTTTGGCAGTCCATGGTACTTTTAATATTCTCTTCCAACATCATAACTGAAATGCAGCAATTCTTCTACAGTCTTCCTTATTCACTATCCAACTATGAAGTTAATTAGTCCTCAAATTGACATTTTTGTTCTTGAACTCTTTAAAGAGGTCTTGTGCAGCAGATTTGCCTAATGTAGTACATTGTTTGACTTCTTGATTGCTGCTTCCATGAGTGTTGATGGTTGATTAGAACAAAATAAAGTCTTTGATAGCTTCAATCTTTTCTCAGTTTATATGGATGCTGTTTATTGGTCCAGGTGAGGATTTTTGTTTTCTGTACATTAAGGTGAAACCTATACTGAAGGCTGATCTTCTTAAATATTTTAAATTCTCTTCACTTTCAGTAAGCAAGGTTATATCATCCGCATATTCCAGATTGTTAATGAGTCTTCCTCAAATCCGTATGCCACATTTTTCTTCATATAGTCCAGCTTCTCAAATTATTTGTTCAGCATACAGATTGAATAAGTGTGGTGAAAGAATACAATCCTGGCTCACACCTCTCCTAATTTTAAACCATTAGGTTGTTCCCTGGTTCTTTTTGAACAACTGCCTCTTGGTCTATGTACAGATTCCTCATGAGCACAATTAAGTAGTTTGGAATACTCATACTTCACAATGTTGTCCATAGCTTGTCATGATTCACACAATCAAAAGCCTTCACATAGTCAATAAAGCACAGGTAAGCATCCTTCTGGTATTCTCTGCTTTCAGCCAAGACCCATCTGACAACAGCAATGATATCCCTTGTTCTACATACTCTTCTTAATCCGACTTGAAATTCTAATAGTTCTCTGTCAGTGTATGGCTGCAGCCATTTTTGTGTTATCTTTGGAAAATTTTACTTGCATGAGATGTTAATGATATTGTCTGATGATTTTCACATTCTGTTGGGTCACCTTTCTTTAGAGTCAACTCAAATATGGATCTCGTCCACTCATTGGCCAAGTAGTTGTCTTCCAATTTTCTTGGTATATCTATCTGAGTGAGTGCCACCAGTACTGCATCAGTTTGTTGAAAGATTTTGATTTGTATTCCATCAATATCTGAAGACTTTTTTTTTTTTTGGTCAATGCCTTCAAGGCACCTTGGACTTCTTTCAACATCATTGACTTTGATCATATGCTATCTCTTGAAATGGTTCAAGAAATATCAATCATTTCTTTTTAGTACAGTGACTCTGTATTCCTTTCATCTTTTGATGCTTTCTGCATCAACCAACATTTTGCTCATAGAATCTTTCAGTATTTTTTCCGGATTTTTTCCTTCAGATCTCTTAGCTTGAAAAATGCTAAGCGTGCTCATCCCATTTGGTTTTCTAACTCCAGTTCATTGTACATGTCATTATAATATTTGACTGTTTTCTTGAGCTAAACTTTGAAATTTTCTATTCAGCTCTTTTTCCTCCTCATTTCTTCCATTTGCTTTAGCATCTCTACACTGGAGAGCAAATTTCAGAGTCTCTTCTGACATCCATTTTGTTCTTTTCCTTCTTTCTTATCTTCTTAACAGCCTTTTGCTTTCTTCCTGTATGATGTTATTGATGTCATCCCACAACTATTCTGGTCTTGATCATTAATTCGTGTCTACTGCATCAAATCTGTTCTTCAGGTGATCTATAAATTCAGGTGGGATATATCCAAGATCCTATTTTGGCTCTTGTGAACTTGTTTTAATTTTCTTCAGCTGCAGCCTGAATTTGCATATGAGCAATTGATGGTCTGTTCCACAGTTTGCCCCTGGCCTTGTTTTGGCCACGGTCTCTTTTCACAAATGTAGTCAATTTTATTTCTTTGTGTTTTATCTGTTGAGGTCCATGTGTATAGTCATCTTTTATGTTGTTTAAAAGAGGTATTTGCAAGAATAAGTCATTGCAAAATTTAATCATGTGATCTCCAGCATCATTTTTTCATATTCCAAGGTCATATTTTCCAATTACTGATCTTTCTTGTTCATTTTCAACCTTTGCATTCTAATCACCAGTAATTATCAATACAATTTGATTGCATGTTTGATCAGTTGCACACTGAAGAAGTTGGTAGAATTCTACAATTTCACCATTGCTGGATTTAGTGGTTTGGCACCTAAATTTGAATAATTATGGCATTAACTGGTCTTCCTTGTAGGCGTATGGATATTATCCTCTCACAGACAGCGTTGTACTTCAAGACAGATCTTGATATGTTCTTTTTGATTATGAATATGATGCCATTCCTCTTAAATTTGTCATTCCCAACATAGTAAACCATGTTATTGTCAAATTCAAAATGGCCAATACCAGTCCATTTCACTAATGTCTAGGATATTGATGTTTGTATGTTCCATTTCATTTTTTGACAATTTCCAATTTTCCTACATTATATTTCAGATGCTCCATGTTCTGATTATTAATAGATGTTTACAGCTGGTTCTCTTCATTTTGAGTTGTGCTTCGCCAGCAAATGAAGGTCCCGAGGGCTTAACTCCATTCATGTCATCAAGGTCATCTCTACTTTGAGGAGGCAGATCTTCTCCATTCACATTTTGAGTGCCTTCTACCCTGAGGGGCTCATCTTCCGGCACTGTATCTGACAATATTCTGGTGCTCTTCATCATGTTTCAATAATCTGATGCTAACAGTGTTCCACTGCTATTCATAAGGTTTTCCGTGACTAAATATTTGGAAGTAGTCTGTCTTTCCTTTTTCCTAGTCTGTCTTTGCCTGGAAGCTCAGCTGAGACCCGTCCACCATGGGTGACCCTGCTGGTATTTAAAATACCCATGACATAGCTTCCTGAATCACAGCAACATGCAAGCCACTACAGTATGACAAACTGACAGATGAATGGTGGTCAGTATCCCAAAATCCTGTCATCTAGATGGCTAAGCAAATGTCAACTCTCTGAATAAACAAAACTAGGGTTGTTCTTGTGTTTAGAGCTTGCTTACTCATTTTACATCTTATATCTTCATGTCCTCATTATTCCCACCTTAATTCTTGTTTTATTTCACTTTCCTTTTTAGTATTTTTGCTTATTCGGTATGTTATTATTCTGGACCTCAGTCTTTATTTTACTTCTTTTCTCTTTTAGTTAAGGTCAGTGATTTTTTAAAATCCCAATTGATAACCATCAGTGCAATGGACTTTTAACTTCCAGCACCCCTTTCTCCTTATGGGAGCAACTTCCCCCTGCCTCTTGAGAAATTCCTTCCCCTCTATCCCACATATGATCCGTTCAGGAACTTGTTGTTGTTAGGTTCACAACAGAATGAACACTGCCTGGTCCTATACCATCCCCACAACTTTTTTTCAGTTTGATTCCACTGCTATCACCACTATGCCAATCCATCTCACTGGCGGTCTTTCACTTTTGCGCTGATCCTCCATTTCACCAAGCATGATGTCTTTCTCCAGGGACTGGTCCCTTCTGATCACATGTCCAAAGTATGAGAGATGAAGTCTTACCCTTCTGCTTTTAAGGACCAATCTAACTGTACGTCTTCCAACACAGATTTGTTTGCTCTTCTGTAGTTCATGTTGTTGTTCTTGTTAAGTGCCATCGAGTCAGTACTGACTCATAGCGGCCCTGTATAGGGTTTCCATGGAGCTGCTCGTGAGTTTGAACTGCTTACCTTGCAGTTCAAAGCAACCTTACAGTCCAGTGCATTAACCCACTGTACCACACCAGGACCATGATACTTTCAATATTCTTTTCCAACACCATATCTCAAATGCATCAATTCTTCCATGGTCTTCCTTATTTGTTGTCCAACCTTCACATGCGTATAAGGTGATTGAAAATACCTATTGAAATACCTGTGATTGAAATGCAGGGCCTTACATGACTTCTGAAAATAGCGGGCAAATGGTGGGCACAGTAAGGGATTGTCAGAGGAACCAAGCTGGCCAAACAAGAGCCATCCCTCTGGAGTCTTCCTACTGGAGCCACAGGGTAAGAAGAATCAATTCCTTTTGGTTGCCAAGCTTTGAAGAAATGCTCCCGGTGTAAAGACATGATCTCTGCAAAGGAAGAAGTAGTCTGGCTGCAGTGGGGTGGAGGGAAGGCAGCAGGATAAGAGTTGGGAGGAGGTAAATTGCTGGCTCTATTCTTTAAAGTCACCCATTTGTGGTATTTGTGGTACGGTGGCATTATGTAACAGGTACAATCAGTTAAGAAGTAAAACAAACCACTTATTTATTTATCACCAACCACTTATCAGGCACAGTTTTAGATGTTGGGAAAAAACGATGAGCAAGACAGAATCCCTACCCTCTAAGAGCTGGCATCTTAGCAAGTGAAGGCAGTCAACAAAGATCTAATGCAATAGGTAAGATGACTTCAGGTGAAATCAAGTGATCAAGTAAATGATTAAGTAGAAGGTATAGATGAGGGGGCTGCTTAGCTAAGGTGAGTCAGGAAGGTCTGTCTGAGTAGCTGACACTTGAGTTGCAATGTAAATAATGACCAAAAGGCAACTGTGCTCAAACTTGTTCTAAGAGAACAATAAGGAGTTTGGTATATTTGGGGGACTAAAAGAAAGGTAGTTTGATGGAGTATGGTAAGCAAGGAAGAGTGTATAGAGGGCAGATAACGTGAGAGAGGGAGGCAAGACCAAATAACTATTGTGCAGACTTCAGATTTTATTCTCTGTATGATGGAAAGTCACTGGAGCGATTTCTCTTTGGAGAGCTAGCCCTGATAGTTGTATGGGGACAAACTGTTACAGGATAGGAAGGGGAGTGCAGAAATTGGTTAGGTGTCATTGAAGCTTGGACTAAGGTTTAATAATGAACACAACGAGAAGGGTCTGGGTTCAGATTTGTGATTACTTTTGTAGATGTAGTTTATTTCATCTTCTTCATTTGAATTTAAGGCCTTAGAGGGCCATTACATTCCAACCTGACTCTGTTCTCAGGAGGCCTATTACAATTAATGATGAAAAGGTTTGGGCCAAAATGGTTAAAGTAGAACGTCATGTTATCTCACATTTTTAGTTTGTCAAATTACAAAATTAAAATTTATCCTTCAGCATTTCTTTCCTCTTCAAAATCCATTTAGTCTTCATCTGTCAGTTCCTGGCTGCTGATATCGAAGTGGGTGGTGAGAAGGACACGCAAACATTGCTAGAGGAAAAGTAAATGGGTACAATTTATGTGGGAAAAGCAACAAAACAATGTGTTCACTGAACCCTTGGCTTTAGAAACTCTACTTCTACAAGTTTAGCAGAGGAAAAAAATCAGAGGTGTTGACAAGGTTCATTAATATGGTTGTTCATAGTAATATTGGAAATATAAACCCAGGTAGCAGTGGTCCCTCCATTGTGGGCAGATTACAAATGATGCAGCTACAGTATTTGGGGTTGTTGTTTTTGTTAAGTGCTGTCCAGTGGATTCTGACTCATAGTGACCCTGTATAGGGTTTCCAAGGAGGAGTGATGAGTTTGAACCACCAACCTTGCAGTTCATGCTGACCTTGAAGTCCAGTACTCATCCTACAACACCAAACCAGGACCCCACAGTATTTGGGGTAGAAGTTTTAATTAGATCATCCTGGGGTACAGGGCAATATCTTTATAAACTACATGTTTTGCCTAATGTAGTTGGGTTTATTGTAGGACTTTGCTGTTCTTCCAAATGTGTCAAGTGGCTAAATCTGAGAGGACTCTGAAGTGTTTAAGATATAGAAAATAATTTCCTACTTAAATGCTCACATAATCGCTGTGGGAATCTTACTCTCAAATTACAGAGTCAATGTTAAAAAGGGTTAGGGACATTCTAGGTATGGTGTTGGGCATTATGAGAGGTGTAAGATAAGTAGAACATGATCCCAGTTCTGAAGGACCTTACACTATACTATTAGGTATAAGACAAGGTTATACGTGAAAACCACTGCTTGTCTTGTCATGTTTGCTGTACTTTGGTGACTTGAGTGTTGCTGTGATGCTGGAAGCTATGCCATCAGTAATATATATATATATATATATTGTTTTTGTTATGTGCCATGGAGTTGGTTCCGACTCATAGCGACCCTGTACAGGGTTTCCGAGGCTGTAAATCTTTATGGGAGCAGAAAGCCTCATCTTTCTCCCGCGGAGCAGCTGGTAGTTTCAAACTGCTGACCTTGTGGTTCACAGCCTGATTCATAACCACTACGCTACCAGAGCTCCTCTATGTTCTTATGTATATATATATATATGTTACCAAACACACACAGAGAAATATATCAGTGCAGTGGAGGCAATTGTTTCTTGTTCCCCTTCCATGTTGTTGTTGTTGTTGTTGTTAGGGGCCATCAATTCGGAACCAACCCATAGCAACCTTATGCACAGCAGAACGAAACACCGCCCGAACTTGGGCCAACCTCACTACTGTTGCCACACTTGAGTCCATCAATGCTGCCACTTGGTCAATCTATCTCGTTGGGGGTCTTCCTCTTTTTCTCTGACCCTCCACCTTACCAAACATGATATCCTTTTCCAGCGACTGGTCCCTACTGACAATATGTCCAAAGTATGAGAGACAAAGTTTGGCTTGAAAAAACAAACAAAACAAAATCTGTGGTATTCTTACCAAAAACAAATAAACAAGGATTATCTTGAATCTAATCATGAAGAAAGAATCAGAAGAAATCCAAAATGCAATATATTTTACAAGACGAAGTCTGGCTTCTAAGGAGCACTCTGGCTGTACTTCTTCTAATATGGATTTGTCCTTTTGGTGGTCCATGGTACTTTCAATACTCTCCTCCAACACCATATCTCAAATGCACCAAATATTCTATGATCTTGTTTATTCATGTTTCAGCAAATAATAGCAACTCATTTCAAAATAAAGACATTCTAAACCCTCTCACCCAAGGGGAAGGAAAAAAATCAAGCCATTCCCATTGGGTTGATATTGACTGACCATATATGGAGTTTCCATATATAGAGTGACTGTATATAGAGTTTCCATAACTAAATCTTTACAGGAGTAGACAGCCTCATTTTTCTCCCAAAGAGTGGCTGGTAGATTTGAACCACCAATCTTGCAATTAGCAGCCTAATGCCTAACCCACAGTGCCATCAGGGATCCTACAAATATGTAATTAATTTCTAATCTTCTGGACCCAAAGATATAGTCATTTTTACATTTCATTTGTTTCCTTATATGATATTAAAAGAAACAGATGCTCTAACTTATGGTACCCTGTGCTCCATAGGGTTTCAATGGCTAATTTTTTTGAATTAGGTTGCCAGGTTTTTCCCCCTAAGCACCTCTCAGTAGACTTAAACCTTCAGACATTCAGTTAGGAGCTAAGGATTGTTGTTGTTTGCACCACACAGAGGCTCCTTCCAAGTACAGGCAGACCTCGGAGACATTGCAAGTTCAGTTCCAGACCACCACAATAAAGCAAATAGCACAACAAAGCGAGTAATACTAATTTTTGGTTTCCTAGTGCATATGAAAGTTATATTTACACTGTACTGTAGTCTGTAATGATGTTGTTGTTATTATGTGCCGTGAAGTCGGTTCTGACTCATAGAGACCTTGTACAGGGGTTTCCGAGGTTATAAATCTTTACGGGAGCAGAAAGCCTCATTTTTCTCCCATGGAACAGCTGGTAGTTTCGAACTGCTGAGCATGAGATTAGCAGCCCGATTCTTAACTACTACGCTACTATTATGATAAAAGTGTTAAATATTGTGAGAATTACCAAAATGTGATACAGATATAAACTGAGCACATGCTACTGGGAAAATGGTGCTAATAGACTTACTCAACAAAGAGTTGCCACAAATGTTCAAATTACATATATATGTTGTTGTTAAGTGTTGTCGAGTTGATTTCAACCCATAATGACCCTGTATAGGGTTTCCAATGAGCAACTGGTGAGCTCAAACCACAGATATTGCAGTTCAAACGATTTTGTAGTCTGATGCATTAGCCCACAGCACCACACCAGGACTCCCCTATATATACATGGCAATATATGCTAAGTGCAATAAAGAAAATAGAATGAAATATACCTGTGTATCAATCAAATTCTAACCTTAGATTTTAACACTTGGACTTCAGAGTTAATAGATCAAGAAGTCTGATAAGAAGCAAAATGGCAGGTAAAGTGATTAAGCAAGCAAAAAACAATTTCCATTCTTTTAAAATTTAATTTCCCTGACTTGCATTTATAACTCAGTGGTGTGGTCACTTGATCTGCTATTGTCTTTGGGGACAGGAGGAGTGGGCTGAGACTTAGAGCCAAGGGAACAGTGCATGCTGATCTGCAGCGAGTAGGGCTGCCCTGGGAAAGTGGATTAGAGTTGATACAGTAAATAATTCTTCATGTTTACTCCAGGGGATTTTTTTTTTCTGTCAACCGCCTTCCTTGTACTTTAAGTGGGAACTACTCTGGTGAAATTGGAAGGGAGTTGAGTTCATTAGTTAGATATTTACTCATTACATACTTGGTTGATGCAAAACAACCCAAATCTCCCTCTGTCTAGCAAAGAATTAAACTTTGTTCCGAAGAGAAATTGGTAGTGAGGATGATTTTAAACAGGAATTTCCGACCTGAGGTTTTAACCCCAGAAATCCTACCTCAAGCTGGGCTCATGATCCCTCTTTTAAAATTGTAACTTTGAACCTCAGCAATTGGGAATGCAGGTTGGAAGGGTGGTAAAACTAAGTTCATGCTTTGAATAATAAATTTATGGACACAAGGCTTCACACATCAGAGCTAACCAAGGTTGCCGTTCTAGCTTGTATCAATAGCAGTGGTAGTAAAGCTCGTGTTCACAAGACAAAGTAACAAACTTGCCTTTTCTTTGACCACAGCAAAAATTAAAAATTTGAAGAGAAACAACCCAGAAGTGATAGAACAGTAACTAAGAAAGAGGCCCTTGGCCCTTGGTGATATCATTTGAGTTCATAGACTGTTTGGAGCCCTCAGTCCCTTCATTTTTTTTAGACAAGAAACTTGAGTCCAGAAAGATTTTGAGGCCATAAAGTATAGATACTGTGTGGTCCAAATGGTTATAGCTTGAATTGTGTCTACCTATGGACACCTCAGAAGAAAGATCTGGGGATCTTCTTCAGAAAAATCAGCCGTTGAAAACCTTACAGAGAACAGCTATACTCTGAAACACAGGGTCACCAAGAATTGGCGCCAACAAGATGGCAACCACTTTTGTTTGTTTGTTTTTTATAGTCCAGACTAGAACTTTTTTCTTGCTTCCGTTCCAGCGATCTTCTCACACTGATCTTTTCTCATACTGATCTTCTCACACTGGTCAAGAAGTGACCAGGTCAAAGTTTAGGGTCAGCCTATGAAGAGGAAGAAAAAGGGAACTCCCATGATGGGAGAAATGGCTGAATTTGACAATGATCTTGTTTTGGCAGAGGCACTGTCTTTTTATATCTTATTATTAAGAAATTCATATTCATATTCTCCTGATGATCACCAAACCAGCTGGAAGTAGGAATTGGTCTAAAATAATATCTTCTACCTCATACCATGTTGCCCCAGAGAACTGTTGTTTCTGAGAACTTTTCCAGACTCTAAGCTATAAATGGCTTCAAATCCCAAGCCTAAAATCCTGGATTATTCATCAGTTTAGATTTAGTGAAAAAATAAAATATAGAAATTAAAATTGGGTATCTCCTTGTATCTTAACATATTTGACAGAGTTTGCAAAAGTCTTAACTTGGAATCATTTCTGCTTTGTATTTCTAGAACCTATGCTGGGTAGGGTATGAAATGAAACTGGGGAGGAGAGACCTAGTCTACATCTGAGGTGAAATATACCATTTCTGCCTGGGTTTTTCGTCTGCTGTATGGCTAAATAATACTCTTGGTAGATTGGCAGCAGGAATTCCCTTCCTGTTTTGGATTGGGGGTAGGAAAGTTAGGATGGGAAGAGAGCAGTTATAAAAGATACAGCACTTTCCAAATAACTTCAATAAACATAAGAAATAAATAAAAAGAAATGCTTATTGAATTCCTACTCAGTATCAGGTAGCATGAGACAGGTTACATACAATGTGATGTGAGTCAGATTCTGCTCTCATTGGGGCAGCCATGCCCTCCCGTGCCCCCATGTTGTTGTTGTTCAGTGCCACATTGAGTGTTGTTAAGTTGGTTCTGACTCATAGCATCCCTGTATGGGGTTTCCAAGGAGTGATTGGTGAGTTTGAACCACTGACCTTCTGGTTAAAACTTACCCTTTGATTGAGTGCTTATCCTATAGTGCCATACCAGTAGCCTAGTGTAATTAGAAGCAACTAGTCCAGAGCTGTATCTTGGTGGTCTGGATCAGTATCCCAGATGAAATTTATCAAAAGAGGTCTGTTTAAACCATTTCTCACAACTGTTCAGCCTCAGCCATTTGAAATAAGTAGCTAAGTGTCTATGGTTGAATCCTCTCTTTTATACTCAATCCCAGAAGCTCTTATTGTTCACATTGTCCATTGAGAGAAACAAAGGAGAATTTAAAAAACAGTCATCATGAGGTTGATTAATATGGAAGACAGGGACTCATGCATTATGGGTGTCTGCATGTGTAGGCATATGCCATGTGCAAAATGCTGCTACAAGACCACTCTTACAGATGGCTGCACAGAATGATGGTGCCCTGAGAGCTGCTTCCTTGGAAACAGGAAAGGAGAGACAACATGATTCATTGGAAGAGCACAGGATTTTGTATTCACAACACTTTTGTCACTCACAAGTAATTTCATATCTCAGGGCGTTGAGTTGAGTCCCTCATTTGTGAAATAGGGATAGTTGTACTTACAAAAATAGGGATAGTTGTACTTACAAAAAGCAAAATTGTCTTTATTCACAGAAAACTTGATCTTATATACAGAAAACCCTAAGGACTCCAATAGAACAAAATATTTGTTGTTATTAGGGATCATCGAATCAGTTTCAACTCACAGAGACCCTAAGTATGACAGAACCAATCACGACATTGTCCTGCACCAACCTCACAAACATCGCTATATCTGAGCCCACCCTCACAGACACTGTGTCTGTCCATCTCTAAGGCTTTTCCTCTGTTTCACTGATCCTGTACTTCACCACGTATGATAAAAATAATAACAAAAATATACTAGAACTAATAAGCAAGGTCAGCTTGGTAGTATGGTATAAGATTAATATCCAAAAATTGACTATATTTTAATACACTAGAAATTGTTATTGTTGTTAAATGCTGTCAAGTTGATTCTGACCCATAGCCACCCTGTATAGGATTTCCGAGGAGCAGCTGGTGAGCTTGAACCACCAACCTTGCAGTTCAAATGGCTTTGCAGTCTGGCACATTAATCCACAGTGCCACACCAATTAGCAGTCCAAAAATAAAATTAAGAAAATAATTCCATTCACAACAACATTAAAAAAGAATGCAATACTTAGCAAGTTGTAGATGTAATGAAATCCCAATCCAGATTCCAAAGTAATTCTTTAAAGAGGTGAAAAAACTGATCACTGACTTGATATGAGAAGGAAAGAGAGCTCAGAGAAGCAAAGCACAGCTTAAGGAAAAGAACAAAGTTGGAGACTCTCACTTCGTGTTCTCAAATCTATTACACAGTCACAGTGGTCAAAACAGTCTCATACTGGTACAATGAAAGATATGCGGACCAATAGGACAGAACCCAGAAGTAAATCCATCCACATACAGTCAGCTGACCTTTGACAAAGGGCTAAAACATATTCAATGGGGAAAAGATAGTCACTTCAACAAACGGTGCTGGCAAAACTGGAAATCCATAGGCAGAAGAATGAAACAAAACCCATATCTCACACCATATACAAAAGCAAACTCAACATGGATTAAAGACCTAAATGTAAAACCTAGAACTATAAAGATCATCAGTGAAAAAATAGGACAAACTTAGGAGTTCTAAGAGGTTAACTAAAAACACACAAACAGCAGAGATATAATAGAAGACTGTGGCCTCCTAAAAATTAGACAATTACAAACATCAGAAGATTTCACCAAAAGAGTAAAAAGGGTGTCCAGAGACTGGGGAAATTTTTTTTTACAACATTCTTATCAACGGAGAAAAGATTGAAATTGTCAAAGACTTCATTCTTCTTGGATCAAGTATAACACTCATGGAAGCAGCAGTCAAGAAATAAAATGACATATTGCATTAGGCAAATCTGCTGCACAAGACCTTTTTAAAGTGTTGAAGAGCTAAGATGTCAGTTTGAGGACAAAGGTGTTGCTGACCCAAGCCATGGTGTTTTCAGTAACCTCATATGCATGTGAAAGATGGACAGAATTGACACCTTAGAAGAATTGACACATTTGAGTTATGATGTTAGAGGAGAATATTGAAAGTGTTGGATCTGTGTTGGAAGAAGTGGAGCCAGAGTGCTCGCTTGGAGGCCACGAATGTGTTTGTGCACATAAACAAACAAACAAAAACAGAGGGAATAGAAGTAAGTTTGAATGGTGATGCATGGAGGGGATTGAAATCATTGCAATGATATGAAATACAAGAGGATGAGAGCAAAACTTCTGTTCTCCCACATAAATCATCACTTAATGCACAATAAAAGCTTTTTTAACAAAAAAAAAAAAAAAAAGATTGCAGATCTGCATGTAAGAACTTAAGGTATAAAACCCTTAGAAGAAAATTTGCTGTTGTTGTTGTTAGGTACCATCGAGTCAGTACTGACCCATAGAGACCTTATGCATAGCAGAACGAAACACTGCCCAATCCTGGGGCAACCTCATTACTGTTGCCACGCTTGAGTCCATCAATGCTGCCACTTGGCCAATCCATCTCAATGGGGGTCTTTCTCTTTTTCTCTGACCCTCCACCTTACCAAACATGATATCCTTCTCCAGTGACTGGTCCCTCCTGACAATATGTCCAAAGTATGAGAGACGAAGTTTGGCCATCTTGGCCTCCAAGAAGCACTCTGGCTGCACTTATTCCAACACGGATCTGTTGGTTCTTTTGGCAGCCCATGGCATTTTCAATATTCTCCTCCAACACCAAAACTCAAATGTGTCAATTCTTCTACGATCTTCCTTATTCACTGTCCAGTGTAACCACATGTATATGAGGTTATTGAAAATACCATGGGTTGGGTCAGGCGCACCTTAGTCCTCAAGCTGACATCTTTGCTCTTCAACACTTTAAAAAGGTCTTGCGCAGAAGATTTGCCTAATGCAATATGTCGTTTGATATCTTGACTGCTGCTTCTGTGAGTGTTGATAGCTGATCCAAGAAGAATTAAGTCCTTGACAATGTCAATCTTTTCTCCGTTGATAAGAATGTTGTTTATTGGTCCAGTGGCAAGGATTTCTGTTTTCTTTACATTGAGATGTCATCCATACCGAAGACTGTGCTCTTTGATCTTCATCAGTAAATGTTTTAAGTCCTCTTCAATTTCAGCAAGTAAGGTTGTATCATCTGCATATCACTGGTTGTTAATGAGTCTTCCTCCAATCCTGATGCCACATTTTTCTTCATAGACCCCAGCTTCTCAGATTATTTGCTCAGCATACAGGTTGAATAAGTATGGTCATAGAATACAACCTTGTCACACACTTTTTTAATTTTAAACCATTCAGTGTTCCCATGTTCTGTTCAAACAACTGCTTCTTGGTCCAAGTACAGATTTCTCATGAGCACAATTAAGTGTTCGGGAATACTCATACCTCACAATGTTGCCCATAGGTCGTCATGATCCACACAATCGAAAGCCTTTGGGTAGTCAATAAAACACAGGTAAACATCTTTCTCATATTCTGTGCTTTCAGCCAAGATCCATCGGACATCAGCAATGATATCCCTCATTCCATGTCCTCTTGTGAATCTGGCTTGAACCTCTGGAAGTTCTCTGTCAATGTATGCTTGCAGCTGTTTCTGTATTACCTTTAGTAAAACTTTACTCGAATGGGATATCAAAGAGATTGTCCAATGATTTCCACATTCCGTTGGGTCACCTCTCTTTGGAATGGGCACAAATATTGCTCTCTTCCAATCAGTCGGCCAGAAAAGAAAATTTAGGCATAAGGTAAGCAATAATCCCTTAAAATGGTACAAAAAATACAAGCTAAAAAAAGAAAACTTGCACTTCCCTAAAATTAAACCATGATCACTTTTTTCCTTTTATTGTTTCATCAATAAAATGAAAAGGAACCCACAGACTGTGAGAAAAAAACACACAAATAAATCATATATTTCACAAGGGACTTTTATCTAGTATATACAGCAATCTAATTAAGAAGAAAGAGACAGGCAAAAGGATTTGAACAGACCTTTCTTAAAAGCAGTTATATAAATTGCCAAAAATGTCTGAAAAGATACTCAATATCATTAGTCACTAGGAAAATCAAAACAAAACCATGAGATAACACACTCACTAGAATGAGTATAATTAAAAATACAGACAAGTGTTGGTAAATATGTAACGAATTTGCTGGTAGGAATGTAATATGGTACAACCACTTTGAAAAACAATTTAGCAGGTCCTCAGAAGATTAAACATAAAGTTATCATATGACCCAACACTTCCATTCCTCAGTAGATACCTGATAAATGTCCACACAAAAATGTATGGGTCAGACTTCTGGCAAGATAGTGGAGTAAGCAGACGTACCACATGGACCCTCTAGAATAAAAATACAAGAGACTAAATGAAACAGACACAGATAAAAATTTGGTAACCTGAACTTCAAAGGAAAGGTTAGAGAAGTGAATTGAGTGCTTTCTGGAAGGAGAAGCTGAACAGACACAGACAAAGAGGGAGACTGACTTGTGAACAGCTGGCAAGACAAAGCACGACCATCTTGTGAGCATCTTTGGCAACAAAAGGAGGCCTTGCAGAGCAGATTCACACATGGGACACGAAAGGTATGATTCATTCTTTTTCCCCACAGTGCTCCGGTGACTGGAGTCCTGGTGTGGCACTGTGAGTTAATGTGCCAGACTGCAAAGCCGTTTGAAATGCAAGATAGGCAGTTCAAGATCACCAGCTGCTCCTTGGAAACCATAGGGTCTCTATGAGTCAGAATTGACTTGACAGTACTTAACAACAACAAAACCCTGGTGACCAGAGGTGTGGCCATCCACCCCCAGCACAGACCCTACTCTTCAGGAGTTCTGAGCCATGTGGTTGGGAGCTATGGTACTATGAGGCAGGGGCTGGCTGCTCCACCTTGATGCCTGGATTTAGGCAGGACAGTAGACCTACAGAACCCACAGAGTCACCAGACCAGTATTTAACAAGTCACCCTGCTGCAGCTGCCCTGTGGTTGTAACAGACGCTGAAAGCAGCTCCATCCAGGAAATACTTCTGGACTAAGTACCCTCAGTTTTGTTTTATTGTGTGTGGGAGTGGGGAGGGTTTTTCTTTCCCACTCGATAGGAGACAACAAGCTTGCTCATATATCCCAGCCACAACCATCTGCAGGTCCACCTACTAGGGAAGAGCTAATTTCAGCTCTTATACCACCTAATCAATGATAGAGAGCAGACAGCACCAGTCAAAGCAATCTTAAACTGAGGTGCATGAGCAGCAAATGAGAATTCTCTAACTACACCAACAGGAGACAGTTGTTAGAGTCTAAGAACAGACCAACACACAATCATCAATTAAATATAGATATGACAACCCTCAATTCCCCTGAGACAACAGACAATTTTTGCTCACATGAAACAAGAGACCAAGATTCAGAGCCAGAAACTGTTTCTGAAGAAGAAAAGATAGTGAACTTATTTGAAATCGACTTCAAAATAATGATATTTAGGAACCTTATAAAGATTGACTGAAAGATCGAGGAAAGCAAGGACAACACAAAAAAAAACTTTACAGATTTCAGGAAAACACTACAAGAACAAATAAACAAAACAAATGTAAATTTTGAAATATAAACCCTGCAATTAGAAATCCAGAAGATTAATAGTAAGATTTCAGATGTCAACAGTACATTAAAAGGGCAAAGGAGTAGATACGAAGCAATGAAAACCCAAATTAGTGAGCTTGAAGATAAATTGCTCAATACTAACATACGAGAAGAATAATCAGAAAAAAGAAAGAAAGAAAGAAAAAATCCAAAGACAACTTAAAAGTTATGTAGCGCATCATGAAAGAGGAACAACTTACAGATGATCAGAATTCCCGAACAGGAATAGACAGTTTAAAACACAGAGACAATTGTTGAATAGCTGTTGGAACAAAACTTTCCTAACATCATAAAAGACGAAAAGATAAGCATACAGGAAGCTGAACATATCTCCAATAGGATAGATCCTCTAAGAGAATCATCATGGCATACCATAATAAAGCTTTCCAAAACTAAGGACAAGGAAAAATTCCTGAGAGTAGCTCAGGAAAAAAAGAAATTATCTAGAAAGAGAATCAATATGACTAAGCTCTGATTTCTCAGCAAAAAACAAGGAAAAAAGATGACAATAGGATGACATATACAAAACTCTGAAAGAAAAAAAAAATGTGAACCAAGACTCATATACCCAGCAACACTGTCCCTCAAATATGACAGTGAAATGAGGACATTTCCTGAAAAGCAGAAATAAAAGAATTTGTATTGATCAGAACATGGTGGACAGATTTCAGCTGAGCTTCCAGACTAAGACAGACTAGGAAGAATGAGAGACTGACTATTCCCTAATGTTTTGTTGTTGTTGTTATGTGCCGTGGAGTCGGTTCTGACTCATAGCAACCCTGTACAGGGTTTCCGAGGCTGTAAATCTTTACAGGAGCAGAAAGCCTCATCTTTCTCTCATGGAGCAGCTGGTAGTTTCAAACTGCTGACCCTAAGGTTAGCAGCCCGATTCATAACCACTATGCTACTGAAAACCTGATAAATAGCAATGAAACACTGTCATATTTCACCAAATTTCTGAATATTGAAGTATGATGAAGAACAATCATCAAAGAATATTGTCAGAAATAGTGTTGGAAGATGTGCCTCTGAGATTGGAAGAAACTCAAAATATGACTAAGGAACAGCTATCTCCTCAAAATAGAGTTAACCATAATGATGTGAATGCAGTAAAACTTTCAAAACCTTCATTTATTGAAGGGGCACAAATCAAAATGAGGAGAAACGGCTGCAAACATGCATTAATAACTGAAAACACGGAATGTATGAGATATGAGTCTATGAAAATGAAAGTTGTCAAAAATGAAATGGAACACATAAACATTGATATTTTCAGCATTAACAAGCTGAAATGGATTGGTATTGGCCATTTTGAATCTGACAATTTACTATACAAGGAATGACAAATTGAAGAATGGTGTAACATTCATAATCAAAAAGAGCATTTCAAGAGTTATCTTGAAGTATAATGCTGTCTGGGATAGGATAATATCCATACGTCCACAGTAAGACCAGTTAATACCACTATTATTTAAATTTACGCACCAACCACTAGAGTCAGTAAAGAATTCTACCAACATCTTCAGTATGAAATTCATCAAACATGCAATCAAGATGTATTGATAATCACTGGTGATTGGAATGTAAAGGTTGGAAACAAAAAAGAAGGATAGGGTCAGCCATTGGAAAATATGACCTTGGTAATAGAAATTATGCTGGAGCGTGCATGATAGAATTTTGCAAGAATAATGCCTTCTTCATTAATAATACATTTTTTAAAAAACATAAAAGACTATTATGATTGTACACAGAAATCAAATTGACTACAATTGTGGAAAGAGATGGTGGAAAAGTTCCACATCATCAGCCAAAACAAACCATGGGCAGATGGTGGAACAGAAAATCCATTACTCATATGCAAGTTCAGGGGCTGAAGCTGAAGAAAATTTTAAAAAGTCCACAAGAGCCAAAATTTGACCGTGAACATATTCTTCCTTAATTTATAGATCATCCCAAGAACAAATCTTATGTATTAGACACTAATAACTGAAAACCAGAAAAATTGTGAGATGACATCAAGAACATCATAGGAGAAAGCAAAAGGTCATTAAGAAGACAAGAAAGAAAGAAAAGCCCAAATGGGTGTCAGAAGAGGCTCTGAAATTTGCTCTCCAGCACAGAGATGATAAAGCAAAATGAGGAAATGAGCAGTAAAGAGCTGAACAGAAAAATTCAAAGAGCAGCTCGAAAAGACAAAGTCAAATACTATAATGAAATGTGGAAAGATCTAAAGTTAAAAAATATAAGGGAGGAACAAACTCCGCATTTCTCAAGCTGAAAGAACTGAAGAAAAAATTTCAGGCCTCAACTTATAATATTGAAAGATTCTTTGAAAAAAAAAAAAAAAAAAAAAGATGGAAGGAATACACAAAGTCATGGTAGCAAAAATAAATAGTTGATGTATAACCATTTCAACAGGTAGCATATGATCAAGAGTCAATGGTGCTTAAGGAAAAAGTCCAATGTGTAACAAAGGTATTGGCAAACAATAAGGTTCCAGGAATTGATAGAATACAAATTGAAATCTTTCAACAAACTGATGCAACACTGGAAACACTCACTCATCTCTGCCAAGAAATTTGGATGACAGCTACCTGGCCAATTGATTGGAAGAGACCCATATTTGTGCCCATTCCTAAGAAAGGTGACCCAACAGAATGTGCATCAGACACTATAATTAATATCACATGCAAGTAATATATTACTAAATATAATTCAAAAATGGCTGCAACAATACACCAACAGGGAACTTGCAGAGGTTCAAGCCAGATTCAGATAAGAACATGGAATAAGGGATATCATTGTTGACTTCAGATGAATTTTGGCTGAAAGTATAGAATACCATAAAAATGTTTACCAGTGCTTTATAGACTATTCAAAGGCTTTTCGCTGTGTGAATCATGACAAGCTATGGACACCATTGCAGGGAATGAGCAGTCCAGAATACTTAATTGTGCTCCAGAAGAGCCTGCACAGAAACTCATTCAAACAGAACAAGGTGACACTGAATGGTTTAAAATCAGGAAAGGTGTGTGCCTGGGTTCTTTCTTCATACTTATTCAATCTGTATGCTGAGGAAATAAATATGAGAAGCTGTATTATATGAACAAGAACCTGGCATCAGGATTGGAGGAAGGCTCATTAATAATCTGTGACAATACAGATGATAGATGACACAACTTTGTTTGCTGAAAGTGAAGAGGACTTAAAATACTTACTGATGAAGATCAAAGACCACAGCCTTTGGTATCGGTCTCAGCTCAATGTTAAGAAAACAAAAATCCTCAACACAGGAGCATGATAAATGCAGAAAAGATTGAAGTTGTCAAAGACTTCAGTTTGCTTTAATCAACCATCAAATTCATAGAAGAATCAGAAAAGAAATCAAACAACATATTGCATTAGGCAAATCTGCTGCACAAGACCTCTTTAAATTGTTCAAGAGCAAAGATGTCATTTTGAGGACTAAGGTGCACCTGACCCAAGCCATAGTATTTTCAGTAGTCTCATTTGCATATGAAAGTTGGACAACGAATAAGGAAGACAGTAGAAGAATTGCTGCATTTTAGTTTTGGCATTGGAGAAGAACACTGAAAGTACCATGGACTTCCAGAAGAACAACCAAATCTGTGTTGGAAGAAGTACAACAAGAATGCTCCTTAGAAGTCAAGAAGGCCAGACTTCTTCTCTCATACTTTGAATATATTATCAGGAGGAACCAATCTTTGGTGAAGAACATCATGTTTGGTAAAGTGGAGGGACATTGTAAAATAGGAAGACCCCAACAAGTGACAACAGCAATGAGCTCAAGCATAGCAGCAATTGTGAGCATGGTACAGAACTGGGTTGTGTTTCATTTTGTTGTACCTCAGGTCACTATTGGTTGAAACTGACTCAGCAATACCTGACAACAAATAATGGATCAATTTTACAAAAAAGTGATAAAGTATGTTCTTTGGACTGAGAACTAACAACAATGGACACCAACTGAGATTATCACGCATGACATCACCTACAATTCAATCCAGATATTGAAGTATACTCCTCAGAAGCCCTAGGAACCAGAGATATCAGTTTATAATAAAGTCAACTACAAAGCAAAAAAAGGGAATAGTGTAGATATAGAACTTCCAGATGGCTAGGAAGTAATGTAGATTTCAAGATAAAACAAACTTTTACATAGGAAAAAATTAATAAATTACAGGATAACATCAAAGAAAATGAATACACTAGCACATCAAAATAAAAGAGGGAAATCAGTTAAGTGCCGTCAAATTGGTTCTGACCCATAGCAGCCCTGTATAGGGTTTTCGAGGAGCAGTTGGTGGGTTTGAACCACTGACCTTGTGATTAAAACTGACCTTATGATCCAGCTCATTATCCTGCAGCACCACACTAGGACTCCTAGTATAAATTAACACAACAGAAATGAAAGAAAAAAAACCACAAACAAAATGAACTCAGCACAGAAAACGGTGGAACAAAGAAACCAGCAACACTACCAGGAAACACACAGCAAAATGACAGCAATCAATACATGTTGTTATAGTTGTTAAGTGCTGATTGAGTCAGGTCTAGTGCATTATCCCACAGCTCCACACCAGGGAGTCACTGCACACCTATCAATAATTACACTGATACACCAGTCAAGAGACAGAGCAGAATCTATAACAGGATACTTAAATATGCTGTCTAAAAGAGTCACATTAAAAAGATAGAGACAACCTCAGTGCCCATCAACAGAAGAATACATGAGCTTTTATGCATATACATAATGAAATATTATATAACATTGAAGAAT
>NW_006408529.1:15030821-15032874 GCF_000296735.1 Chrysochloris asiatica
ACTTAAAAACACAGCAGGTTATCTTAGAGCTAGCTTGCCTAGGAGTGGGAATGGGGAGTGACTATATAGAGCATGCAGTTTCTTTTTGGTGTGATGCAAACTTCTAAAATTACATTTTGGTAATAGTTGTACACCTCTGTAAATATACTAAAAATCTTTGGATTATGAACTAAATGGATTAATGTGGTATGTAAAATAAACTTCAATAAAGCTATTAGTTATTTTGAAAAATCAATTGAAATTGCAACTATCTAGATCCGTAAGAGTTGTTGTTAAGCGCTGTCAAATCAGTTCTGACTCATAACAACCCTGCCTAGGTTTTCTGAGAAGTGACTGGTGAATTTGAAGCTCTAACCTTGTAGTTCAAACCTATCTTGTGTTTCAGTGTTTATCCTACAGTACCTCACCTGGACTCTAGATTCATATATAAGACTTATCTAATATATCAAGTCTAAGTAAATCTTCCAGAAACTCAACTACACTACCAAATCCTAAATTCTCCAAGTGCACAATTTACTTAAAAAATTTCTCTCTTTCTTTATGTTCCTCTTTTTCCAGCTGCTTAGTGTTCTCCTCTTAGGTACAAATCCCTTAATCCAATGACTTTTAGCGGTTTTATTTTCTTTAATTTTTTTCATTTGACAATATTGGCCTTCTTCTCTTAGAAGTGTTGTCTCTCCTTGATTCTTTTAACCTACTTGAATCCCAATTATTATTCATTATGTTCCCTGTTGTTGTTGGTGGTGCCTTGAGTTGGTTCCCACTCATAGTTACCTGATATAGAGTTTCTGAGGAGCAGCTGGTGGGTTTGAACCTCTAGCCTTGTAGTTAACAATCAAGTGCTTCTCCTACAGCACCACACCAGAACTCCACTATACTCTCTGGTTGGTGGTGGTTGTGTGCTTTGGAGTCGGTTCCAACTCATAGCAGCTCTATGTAGGGTTTCTGAGGCTATAAATCTTTACAGGAGCAGAGAACCTCATCTTTCTCCCAAGAGTTCCCAGAAAGATCTACAAAAGCAGGGAGCTGAAAGGGATAAATGGCAGTGCACTTTCCAAATTCCATTCCAAAAGAGGCTTCACAACAGCTGTTGTTGTTGTTAGGTGCCATCAAGTCGGTTCCAACCCACAGCGACCCTATATACGGTTTCTGAGGAGCAGCTGGTAAACTTGAACTGCCAACCTTGCAGTTCAAATGGTTTTGCAGTCTGGCACATTAATCCACAACACCACACCAGCTGTAGTAATCCCAGATTACTTGTTTGATTAATTGTTTGAAGGGTAGGATTGTTCTGATTTCTACTGAAGGAATTTCCTTGGAGAATTTTCAAGAGATTGAACTAACCGGTTCATCAGTTCCTGAAAACAAAAACAAAACAAAAAACCCAGCCAAATGGGTAGTTGGGGGTGGGGGTGAAGGATTACATTTTTAAAGTCCTTTTCTTTCTGTCTCTCTCTTTTTAAAATTTAAACATTTGATTCTTTTAGCTTTTAGTTGGAAGTTGAAACACATGTTGATACAACCTGAGCATGTATTTTTTGGAACTTGAATATTTTCTCTTTTCTTTCAGAATTTGACTTGGGGCTACTTTGGTGGGGAGACTACCTTTGTGAATAACAGTCAGACTTCAGTTATTATTCAGGGCATTGGAAGGTAGAGAGGATAGCTGAGCTGAATCCAAACATCAGCCATAACCTTTAGGTGGTTCGACCTCTTTCCTGACAGATTTTTAAATAAATCTGCTTTGAATTTCATCTCTATTCAACTAATACCTCCTGGGAGCTGTCAATGAGCAGTGAGAAAAGGAAGTAAAAGCAGCTCAGAGAAGCTCAGCGATAAAACATTAAAAGTTCTCAGTAGGGAAGAACTAATGGAATATAAGGTTACCACAATAGGGTTGGGGTGGGGGGTTTACTTTGGGTGTTGGGGAGGGCAATACAAGAAGGGGGGAAGAGGCGGAAAAACAAGATAGATAGGGGAACACTGAGACAGGTTTGCATGGCCTAGTGGGACAGAGGTAAATAGTGATGCATACTCAACCTTGGAACAACAG
>NW_006408529.1:15034084-15057473 GCF_000296735.1 Chrysochloris asiatica
AAAAGTGCTCAGTAAAGTTGAGCGCTCAAGCAAAGAGACTCATCTGGTAAGAAAGATGGGAAAGGAATGTCCAGATTCCATCCTGATCATCTGAGGGAGACCAGACTCCAGCTATGACTCAGAAACCTGCACTTGGTGTGTCTCAGCCCTTACCTAATTATTTCGGAATTTGGACCATGGCATCTTGTCCTGCACAGCAAGACAGATGCACTAGCGAAATCAAGACCCTTTCTAATTGTTTTAAACTAGAACATTTATTTCATGAGTAATCATTAGAATTCTTAAAAATAAACTGAGTGCTCCAACAGATGTCTTTTTGAGCTCAGGTGCTGTTCTTTTAAGGGATCCATGCCTGAGTCTGTAACATATCCTTATAGGTGCCTCATCTGACTGCTACTGATGGTGTTTGCCTCTAAGCACTGACACTCCCGTTAAATTTTCCCTTGCTCTTGTCAGAGCAGCCAGATTTGCTGCAGTCAACACCTGAAGGTGGCAAGCCTGAGAACCACAGCGGCCACACAATGTGTTGTGCATCTTATTGCTATTGTTTCCTTTGTTATCTTGCTTCTGCCGTTGAAACCAAAAAACCTTCTGGGTTTTTTTTTTGTTTTGTTTTGTTTTGTTTTTAATACTTTGTAATTATGAGTGTCTTTGGAGGAAATCTGGATTGGGGTATACTGGGTTTTATTATGTAGTACCAAGGCCACTCAAATAGTTGCAATGTTGTATTCTGAGCAGATAAATGCATGCTAAAATGGAATGTGAAAGTTGTATAGGGAAGTGTGCAAAGAGGGGTCATCATGATTTGGGATGAAGCCAGCTGGCTAACATAGAAGTATGGGCCAAGCTAAGAGAAACCTGAACCTGGAATTAGATCTACCCACAGAACCCAGAGTCCTGGTGTGGCACTGTGGGTTAATGCCCCAGACTGCAAAGCTGTTTGAACTACAAAGTCGGTAGTTCAAGCTCACCAGCTGCTCCTTGGAAACCCTACACAGGGTCGCTATGGGTCGGAACCAACTCAACGGCACTTAACAACAACAACAACAGAACCCAGTAAGCATCTGGGACAGTTCTAGTGCTGGGAAGTCCAGGATGATAGGCAGAATGTGGCTGCCAGGCTGCTTTTAGCCAAGAAGCGAGACAGATATCAGCATGAAGATGTGAGGAGGGCCTTAGGGGCCTATGGAGTATGGCCCAGAGGACTACAGAAACCAGTGAGATGAAAAAACAGGCCTGTTAATGCACTAAGAGGTCAGTTAGTATAAACAGCAGAATACCAACTAACACTTAGGGTTCAGTGACAAAATTCTAGAGCCTAAAAATTATAGACAATGCAAGGCCTTTGCCATTGAGTCAGACAGTACTTGAACAAACATCAACCTAGTGTTTTCTCTGCCGAAAACAGACACAGATATTGTCCTTGCTCCTCCATCCTCAGGTGAGTTTAGACCAACAGCAAGGTTGACTGCTGTGTGGATGGCCTGGCCCAGATATCCCAATCCAACTTTTCTCCAAAGACATTCATAATTACAAAATGTAAAACTAGGGTGACCCACCTTGGAACGAAAACCCTTTAGAGGTTGGACATAAAGGGGCCCAGTAGATTGCCGTTAGCCTTGTAACAAGAGGAAAGCTCCTCAGAGGGGCAGTAACAGCTCTCGTCGTGAGGTGGTGGAGTTCGAAGAAGATGGTGAGGGGCTATCTTGTCCATGGGTCTCCTGAGCTCCGGCTGACTGCTGATTGCAATTGTGCCATACAGACCAAGAAAAGCAAACCACAAAACATGCTTTATGCCCACTCATTTGGAAATACCTTTTCAAATGTCCTTTTAATGAGAATATATTCACCTAAATTGCAAAGCCCTTTGCTGTTGAGTTGACTAACGCATGGGAGCCCACATGCATCATAGTAGAACTGTGTTACCTAGGGTTTTCAATGGATAATTTTTTAAAGCAGACCACCAAGCCTCTAGATATCTAAAAGTACCTCTAGATAAGCTCAAACCTCCAATCTTTTGGTGTATTGCCCAGTTATCATTGTTAAGTGCCACTGGGTCAGTTCTGACTCATAGTGACCCTGTATAGGGTTTCCAGGAAGCATCTGGTAGGTTTGAGCTGCTGATCTTATGGTTCACAGTTCAGGGCTGACCCTATAGCACCACACCTGGCATCTGTATCACTCAGAGACTCCCTAAATCACAAAGGAGCTTAATCAATGATGAATAAAAATGTTTACTCATTTGACCAGAGCTGGGCAGGTTCCACTGGATATGATTACAACTTATCATTAACTCATTCACATTGCTCGCAAAGGTAGGCTACAAAAATCTTCATTCCATCCTTGCTCCTCATCTGCAAGTTTCCCATCCCAATAGAAAACCATGGTCCCTAGTTTCTTATGCATCCTTAATATATGTTTTTTCTTCCAATTGATAAAAAAAACTTGACTGGCTCCAGAGGACCCTAAACACTGGTGTCTCCTGGCAGGGGCCTTCTGGGGAATCCTGGCAGGATAGAGGCAGCCTCCACAACACATTTGTGACCAGAGACAGAGGGAACAAGTGTGCAAAGTTTAAAAAATCATTTATAGAAACTCCATGGTTTGGTTGGTTGCTCCGAGTACCTTGGCATCTTGGGCTGGGGGGCCTGTTGGTGTTTGGAGGGCCTGCTATTGCGGTCAACAGTGTAGATCCTTAGATCCTGGTGACTTCTATAAAGCTCCCCAGAGTGACTCTGGGTGTCCTCATGCCCTGACATGCCTCTTCCTCACCATCTTCCTTTTGTGGACAGCTCTGTGGTGGGACATCTTGCAGGTTAGCTGTGTTTTCTCTCCTTCACAGAAGAGAAAATGAGTGACAGGGATGAGGGTGGGTTATCAAAAGTTACATGCACAGACTGATGTGGTGACCCTTTTAGATTTTTTCATTATTCTGGTCTGCATGCTTGGGTGGCATAGAGTGTAGATGGGCAAGGAACAGATCCCTGGCTGGGCCTAGGGTCTGCTAGCAAATGACTAAGAATCTCAATATTGAGGTTTTTCTCCCAAACACCTAAGTTTGTTTAAGGTTTTTTTCTTCAACCATTGACAGAGAATGTTTTTGCTAGTGCACCTGTGAAAGCCAAATCTTTATACTAATTGAGAAATTTTCAGGGAAAACCAAACACACTCAGACCTAGTGGGCTAATATGTTTGATTTGTGTGCAAGATCTGGGACATACGAACCCTTAAGTAAACTCTGCGGGTGTCTCCACCAACTGTATCCACATATGGACTCTCCATCATCACAGATATGGAGGTGTCTCTTGACTACTTGCCCCTCCCTCAGGCCAGAATCTTTATAGGACCATTAGTATCCCGTGTATGAACTGTAAACCACTTTCTTCAAATGTATGTTGTTGTTAGATGTCATTGAGTCAGTACCAATTCAGTGACCTTATGCACAACAGAACAAAACACTGCCCAATCCTGCACCAGTCTCACAATTGTTGTTACACTTGAGCCCATTGTTGCTGCCTCTGTCCCAGTCCATCTTGTTGGAGATCTTCCTGTTTTTTGTGTACCCTCCACTTTACAAAGCACGATTGTCTTCTCCAGGAGACGGTTCTTCCTGATAATATGCCCAAAGTATGAGAGATGAAGACTGGCCACTTGGATTCTAAGGAGCAGTCTGGCTGCACTTCTTTCAGCACTAATTTATTTGTGCTCCTTGCATCCATTGTACTTTTAATATTCTTCTCCAGCATCATAACTGAAATGCATCAATCCTTTTACTGTCTTCCTTATTCACTGTTCAATTTTCACATGCATATGATGCTATTAAAAATATCATGGTTTAGGTCAGGCACCCCTCAGTCCTCAAGCTGACATCTTTGCTCTTCAACACTTTAAAGAGGTCTTGTGCAGCAGATTTGCCTAATGCAATATGCTGTTTCATTCATATTGGTCAACTCCTGCCTCCATGAGTGCTGATGGTGGATCCAAGCAAAATGAAGTCTTTGACAACTTCAGTGTTTTCCCCCTTTATCTTGATTTATTTATTTGCCCAGACATGAGGATTTTAATTTTCTTTGCATTCAAGTGCAATCCATACTGAAGGCTGTGGTCTTTGATCTTCATCAGTACATATTTTAAGTTCTCTTCACTTTCAGGAAGTAAGGTTGTACCATCTGCATATAGCAGGTCGTTAATGAGTCTTCCTCCAATCCTGATGCCATGTTTGTCTTCATAAAATCCAACTTCTCAGATTATTGTTCAGCATGCAGATTGAATAAGTATGGTGAATACTTACTTTTAATAATCCTTTCCTAATTTTAAACCAATCAGTTCCCCTTGATCTGTTCGAATGACTACCTCTTGGTCTATGTACAGGTTATTTGTGAGCACAATTAAGGGTTCCAAAATTCTCAGTCTCCACAATGTTGTCCATAGCTTGTCATGATCCACACAATGAAAAGTCTTTGCATAGTCAAGAAATAAGATCAAATGGAGTTGCTATGACCAGACCAGGTGTCCCATTAAGAGCCCTTTCATTGCCTCTCCCTTGGCTCCCACCAAGGCCCCTGAAGAGTCTCCTTCAGACCTCACTACCATATTTCTGGGACAGAATAGAGTTCAGAATACATTAGGTCTTCACTCAATGCACAGTCTACATCTGGGCTTCTTGTTTTAAACAAACAAGAACTCAAAACTAAGAAGATGAAATGATGTGTCCAAAGTCACAGCTAGTCATGGCAGAGTCAGGACAAGACACCTCCTTGGGACAGGCAACTGAAATAGTAGAAAGACTTTTGGTACCTTGATGTCCTTTTTGTTCCACTAGTACCTCCCTACCTGCTTTACATAATGTTGTTGTTGTTAAATGCCGTCAAGTTGATTCCGACCCATAACGACCCTGTATAGGGTTTCCAAGGAGCAGCTGGTGAGTTTGAACCACTAACCTTGCAGTTCAAATTAATTTGCAGTCTGACACATTAGTCCACAGTGCCACACAAGAACATAATGGCCCCCACAAAAAGTCTGGTTGGGTATTCTGGGGTAAAAGGACAAGACTGCTCAGACTAAAGGTCATTGGCCAGGGAGATGGCCTCCCTGGTGTTGAGGGGACCAATATCTTGAGCATACATGATTCATGACCAACCAACCCACCTCAGCTCACAGGTTCTTAGCTATCTAATGCTGCTATAACATTATATAGCAGCTACAAGAAATACTACAAGTAGATGATTTTAACAAACAGAAATGTATTTTCTCATACTTTATTAAGCTAGAAGTCTGAATTCATGATGCTACCTCTAGAGGAAGACTGTCTCTATCTGTCAACTCTGGAGAAAGGTCTTTGTTTCATTTCAACATCTGTGGGCTCAATGCTTCTTGGAAATCTCCATGTGTTTTGGTATCAATCTTCCCCTAGGTCTAGGAGATTCTCTGCACAGGGAATCCGGATTCAAAGAATGCACTTCACCTCTGTCTCTTCTTTCTTGATGGTACTGAATTTCCTCTCTCTGTACTTATTTCGCTCTTCTTTTATCTCTTTAAGATAAAAGGTAATGTAGGCAATAGTGAGGTTGACCCAGGATCAGGCAGTGTTTCATTCTGCTGTGCACATGGCCCCTATAAGTTGGTACAGACTCGATGGCACCTAACAAAAGGAAAAGTTCCCTTATATCCAATCAAGGTTGTAACCTTAGTAAATGTTTGGTATCACACTCTTATTCTGTATCATTAACATAACAAACAATATCTACTCCTCATTAATATAACCTAATCCTTCCCCATTAGCATATGGTGGTGGTGGTTGTGGTGGTGGTGGTGTGCTGTGGAGTCGGTACCAACTCACTGTGACCCTGTATAGTGTTTCTAAGGCTGTAAATCTTTATGGGAGCAGAAAGCCTCATCTTTCTCCTCTGGAACAGCTGGTAGTTTTGAACTGCCGACCTTGAGATTAGCAGCCCAACTTGTAACCACTACACTACCAGAGCTCCTTCATATAAAGATGAGAATTAACAAAGCATCACAAATGGAGGATGATTACATCAGACATCAGATCACATCATGAGAGATGCTTACACCATTACATAACTGCTGAACCATGAAAAATGTGGGGTAGTCAAATTGACACATATTTGGGTTGGGAACACAATTCAATTTACAACAGGTTGGGAAGTTTCACTGTAAATAACACAATTACATACATTTTCACAATGATTCCAAATGTCCTCCTATCTCAAAATTGGCAGTCAATGAAGATTTAACCCTTGAAGATGCCTAGAAGGAATTACTGACTCAAGGGGCAAAGTACCTGCAGTATTTCCAACCCAGAGTCTATGATTTCAGCCTGGGTATCCCTTTACCTGCATAAGTCTGCCAAACATTGTTTCATGATCCATCTGTCCTGTTCTTTCTCTGTGCTGCTGAGAAGACTGAGGACAAGGAGTGGATAAGATCAAGCAAAACTTCCAACAGGAGCCAAATGCTACACACAGGACCCAGAGGAATCCAAGGCCAGTCTCAAGTCTGTGCTGATGAGACCTTGGACACAATGGCCCTATTCATGGGAAGGGGACTCTGAAACATGAGTGGGTGTTATTTAAAGTGTCTCTGAAATATATGTGAGTATGCTGACTCAGGCTCTCTCTGAATTAATTTTAAATGTCCTTTAACTGATTTTTGGCATAGCATTTATGATTGAGCAGATATTGAGAGTATCATGGATTGACCAAACTCCCAGAAGTCTTGGCAGGAGACATATGGTTGTATCAATCAACAATTGGGTGGAGGAAGACAAGCAGGAGGTGAGCTAGACCATGGTTTGTAGCCCTAAGAGGCTCCATATGGTAGAACCTTATTTTAAAAAATGGTTTTCTGTTATTATAATCAAAATCTTTCGCCACATTTTGAAGCTTTACCCACTACCCAACCACTCCCTTCATCAGAGCGTGAGCTTCCAGCAGCTGAATGCAATATAACAAGACTTCCTATCATCACCATGGAAGCCAAAAGAAACATACTTTTTCAAAAGTGGCATTTTAGTGTAGAAAGGTCTGTTGATGGGAGCTTAAATAATGATGTGCCAGAAGAGATTATTTTTATAAATTCTTAGAACACATTTCTTCTCAAGGCAAGTTAGTGTTCTTCATGGCTTCCATTGCCCAACTCCCCACCCACCCAACTTTCATTAGACAGCTTCATCGGAGCTAATTACAGAGACCATAACTTTAAATGAAAAAGTAAAAAGATATTCCTAGGCTCCCCTAGGAAGCAAGTGACAAAATTTAAACATCAGTACAAGAAGACAGATTTTAACTTTGCATCTGTGTGCAGTACTACTCTGTCCTATAGGGTGGCTCCAGTTGGAATCAGTTTGATGGCAATGAGTTTGGCTTAGTTTGGGTTTCAGGGTGAATAGGGGTCACTGGTAGTCCTGGTGTGGCGCCATAGGATAAGGACTAGTCTGCTCACCACAAGGTTGATGTTTCCTTGGGAACCTTATATAGGGTTGCTACGAGTCAGAACTGACATGATGGCACTTAATAACTACAGGAGTCACTGAGTGGTGTAAACGGTTAAGTGATAGTTTGGTGGTTCGAATCCAACCAGAGGATGCATCAGATTTCTGAGTAACTTTCAGCTTTGTTGTTGTTGTTAAGTGCTGTAAAGTCAGTTCTGACTCATCACGACCCCATACAGAGTTTCCAAGGAGCAGCTGGTGAGTTTGAACAGCCAACCTTGCGGTTCAAATGGCCCACAGTGCCACACCAGGATCTCTGTTCCTGTCATTTTTTCCCATATTTACTTACTCATCAATCAGCAAGTTCTGCCTCATGTTGCTGTTGTTAAGTGCTATCGAGTCGATTCTGATCCATAGCGACCCTGTACAGGGTTTCCGAGGCTGTAAATCTTTACGGGAGCAGAAAGCCTCATCTCTCTCCTGCGGAACCGCTGGTAGTTTCGAACTGCTGATCGTGAGATTAGCAGCCCGATTCGTAATCACTATGCTACCAGAGCCTCTTGGTGCTCATCAAATTCAACTCATATGCTTCACTTACAAAGAATACAGATGCACAAACATTTGACTTAGAAAAGGAATTTATTGGATTATTCAGTTTAGCTTTAGCTTGCCTTGTTTTTCTTTTAAAGAAACTTGTTTCTCTCTAATTTCCAATCCCTACTCTAAATGGTCAAAGGGTTTAGCAGTCTTAAACTTTGCTCATGTTTAAGTACCTCATATATTACCAGACTTTATTAACTTTTTTAAAAAATCTGGCTCAAACTTCACCTTCCACTAAAAATATTTCCACCCACCTTCTCCATAGAGATGTTCACAACCATTATATCCACCATAGTACATCCCTTACCTGAGTTGTAGACACATATTATTTCAATGTGATTCATTTGCATTTTATAATATTCAACTTTAGAACATCACTTCTCTTGGTCTGCTATATCATTCTTAGCTTTTAAGTTGTTACTGGACATTTCAACTGTTTTTAAAATATTTTTTATTCATCTACATTTTCTTATAACAAGAACACCCACAAGTTTCCTATATAATGTGAGTAATACCCATTTGGACTTCTGGTATGGTGCTATAGGATCAGCACTGTATTTCAAACCACAGGACAGCAGCTCAAACCCATCAGCTGCTCCTTGGAAACTCTATACAGGACGTCTATGAATAGGAATCAATTTGATGGCGCTTCACAACAGCAACAGCAACAATATCCATTTAGTCTCTGTCATACATTGCATTAATGGTAAAGATAATTCCTGCTACTTCCTGCATTATTGGCATCAAATTTGGAAACATGACTTGCTTTAGTTAATTAACTGTGAATCAAAGTGAGTTGTACCAACTATGAGCAGAAGATTTAAGAGCTCCCACACTGCTCTACTGTTTTCCCTTTCCCCTCTCACACATGACCAGCATGTCTTATTGCTGTTGTTACTGTTGGCTCCAAGCAATGGCAACCTTAGGTATAACAGGAATGTTGGCTGGTCTTGGGCCATCTCACCAGCACTGATTTACTTGAGCCCAGTGTTGTGGCCTCTATATATTTTGAATGCTTTCCAACCTTGGGACTCTCATCTTTCAGCACTATCTCAGACACTATTCTGACGTGATCAATAAGATTTTCATTGGCTAATCTTTGGAAGCAGATTTCCAGGCCATTATTCCTAGTCTATTTTAGTCTGGAAACCTTTCTATCATAGGTGACCCCGCTGGTATTTGAAATACTGATAGTAAAACCACCAGCATCATAGTAGCATACAAGTCACTACAGTGGGACAAGCTGACAGATGTCTCACTTAGAAGTTGCTTTCTCAGCATGGGTCCTAGTATGAAGATGAAATAGGACAGAGTTAATCCCCTAAACCCTTGTACATAAATGACAAATAAACCACAGTTGCTATAAACTACTGATATATTTAGACTAGTCTTACTGAAAAAGTATGTAATATATATCAGCCTTTGTAATATTGATGCTGTTTTTAGGTGGTGTCAAGTTGACTCTGACTCATAGAGATCCTATGGACAACAGAATGAACCGTGTCCAGTTTTGAACCATCCTCACATTTGTTGTTCAACTTGAGCCTGTTGCTGCTGCCACTTGGTCAATCCATCTCGTTGGGGATCTTCCTCTTTTTCACTGATGCTCCACTTTACCAAGCATAACGCCCTTCCCCAAAGACTGGATAATATGTCCAAAGTATGAGAGAAGAATTCTTATCTGGACATCCTGGCTTCTAAGGAGCATTCTGCCTGTACTTCTTCCAACAAGATTTGGTTGTACTACCGGTACTTTAGTAGTCTCCTCCAACATCATAATACAAATGCATCAATTCTTTTACTGTCTTCTTTATTCATTGTCCAACTTTCACATGCATATGAGTCGATTGAAAATATGATAGCTTGGGTCAGACGCACCTTAGTCCACAAACTGACATCTTTGCTCTTGAACACTTTAGAGAGATCTTGTGCAGCAGATTTGCCAGTACAATACGTTGTTTGATTTTTGAACAGATACATGGTATGGCGCTGTGGGTTATTGCGCTGGACTGCAAGATGGGTTTGAACCACAAGATCAGTGGTTCAAGCTCACCAGCTACTCCTCAGAAACTCTATACTGGGTTGCAATGAGTTGGAACTGACTTGACGCCACTTAACAAAAACAACTTCCATGAGTGTTGACTGTGGATTCAAGCAAATGAATTCTCTGGCAACTGCAATGTTTTCTCCATTTATAATGATGTTATTTCTTGGTTTAGTTGTGAGGATTTCTGTTTTCTTTACATTGAGTTGCAACCCATACTGAAGGCTGTGGTCTTTGGTCTTCATCAGTAAGTATTTTAAGTGCGCTTCCCTTCAGCAATTTAGGTTGCATCATCTGCATATCATAGGCTGTTAATAAATCTTCCTCCAATCCTGATGCCACACTCTACTTCATATAATCCAGCTTCTCGGATTATTTACCTGATTTTAAACCATTCGGTAACCCCTTGTTTTGTTCTAATGAGTGCTTCTTGGTCTATGTACAGGTTCTTCATGAGCACAATCAAATGTTCCGGAATACCCATCCTTCCCAATGTTATCCATAGCTTGTCATGATTAATAGTGAAAATTCTTTCCATAGGCAATCAAACACAAGTAATCATACTTCTGGTATTCTCTGCTTTCAGTAAAGACCCATAGGACATCAGCAATGATATCTCTAGTTCCATGTCCTCTTCTAAATCCAACTTGTGTTTTTGGTAGTTTCCTGTCAATGTATTTTGCAGCCATTTTTGGATTAACTACAGCAAAAATTTACCACATGTGATATTAATGATACTGTTCGATGATTTCCACAGGAGGAAGTTGGGATGCCTCTCTTTGGAATGGGCACAAATATGGATCTCTTCCAATCTGTTAGCCAGGTAGCTGTCTTCCACATTTCTCTGCATAGATGAGTGAGCACTACCAGAGCTATATCAGTTTGTTGGAAGACTTCACTCTGTATTCCATCAATTCCTGGAGCCTTGTTTTTCACTAATGCCTTCAGTGCAGCTTGGACTTCTTCCTTCTGTACAATCAGTTCTTGATCATATTCCACCTCTTGAAATGGTTGAAGATTGACCATTTCTTTTTAGTACAGTGACTCTGTGAATACCTTCCACCTTCTTTGATACTTTCTTCATCATTCTATATTTTGCCCATAGAATGCTTTGATATTGCAAGTCAAAGCTTAGATTTTTCTTTCAGCTTTAGAAATGCTTAGCATGTTATTCCCTTTTGGGTTCTAACTCCAGATCTTTGCACATTTCACTATGGCACTTGACTTTGTGTTTCGTACTTGACTGCTTGAACTGCCCTTTAACATTTTCTCTTCAGCTCTTTTACTTCTTCATATCTTTAACTCACTTTATCACCTGTTCATGGAGATCAAGTTTCAGAGTCTCTTCTGACATCCATTTTGGTCTATTTTTTTTCTTTCCTGTCTTTTAATGACCTTCAGTGATATTACACATACATTTTCTCAATCTGTCCTCACAACAAAACTTTTGGAACTGTCATATTTCTCCCATCTTACTGATAAAGAATATAAAAACAAAACAAAGCAAAAATAAAAACTTCTCTCAAATTATTCTGAGAGTCAAAAAGTTACAGAATAGATGAAATTATATGTTCTGCCCCGAACCCATAGCTTTTTTCACTATGTCTGGTCTGCCTCAATTACAGGGTTAAAAAACACACCGGAAACTCTGTGAGTAAACTTGGGGTGTGGAAGTGGCTGAAGTTAAAAAACCCTCATTCTTTTATAGGCAGCCAAAGTCACCATTCATTTTAACTATTATAAATGCATAAGGAGCTCTTCATGATGCCTGCATAGACAATCCTGCCACATAAGTAACATAGGATGTCGGTGAGAACGCAAAGATGGTGGCTGACCCAGACAGGCATTTTAAGGTGTCAAACCCACAGATGGAATCACATCTAAGCAGGCTCCCACCACCCTCTCACATTTCCCTGCATTGGTTCTGAATTACTTGCTTTGTTCAATGCATTGCTATTGTCTGTACTTTCCTAGCTTCAGCAATCATAACTACAATTGGGATTTTCCCTTGAGTTATATTACTTTAGATGTTCAACTTAATTTTCTTCCTAATACCATTTAAACTGCAAGATCGGCAGATCAAGCTCATCAGCTGCTCCTTGGAAACTCTAAACAAGGTCTCTATGGGTTGGAACTAACTCGATAGCACTTAACAACAACAACTTTAGCCTCTATTTTGGCACAACTGTCTCCTCATGAGTAACTCTCCTTCTATCTTCTTTTTGCCTCAAATAATGTATGTAAAAAGCACAATTTAAGATAAAAGTGATAGACATGTTTTATGATTGTTATTGATGTTGCTAAGTGCTGTTGAGTCGGTTTTGACTCATAGTGACCCTTATAGGGTCTCCAAGGAGTGGCTGGTGAGTTTGAACTGCTGACCTTGTGGTTCAAACTGACCTTACAGTCTAGTGCTTTATCCTACAGCACCATACCAGGACTCCGTGTTTTATGATATGTAAGAATAATAGATGCATGTGGTCATCAGTTTGCCTAAATGGCTACTAATAATGTTGCTATTAACTTTGGCAACAAAAATATAATTCCAATTTTTAAAAATCTTTTTTTGTTTAGAAGCACCCAAAATCAATGTCAAAGTGAATAATTTCTCGCAATCCCTGAATGTTTTGATCATTGTTATTTTGCTCCTTTACTACAATAAATTTTATTTGGAAAAGATAGAAATACAGAAATAATAAAAGTGGTGCTATGTCCAAATGTAAGGAGAGTAAGAGGAGAAAATGATGGAGTGATAGTGAACGATTTTTGTCATGGTGGCCAGAGAAGACATACAAGGGAGCGTCAAAAGGTTAGGGGGAAAACAGAATTAAAAGTTAAGGGAATTTTTCCACAAACTTTTTGAAGACCCCTCATATTTGATGCAGTGACTAGGGGAAGTAAGGGAGAAATCCTTGGTTTTATCTGAGAAGGCATTTCAGTCAGAAGGAAGAGCATGTGTAAGGACACCAGTGTAGCTAATGTGAGGAAGCATGGAGAAGAAGGATGGGAACTGGTTCTGTAAATTGCCTGAATATTACTGATAAAGTGTGCCAGAATGTTCTATTGTTGTTGTTGTGTGCCGTGGAGTTGTTTCCTACTCATAGTGACTCTGTACAGTGTTTCTGAGGCTGTAAATCTTTACGGGAGCAGAAAGCCTCATCTTTCTCCCACGTAACAGCTGGTAGTTTTGAACTGCTGACCCTGAGGTTAGCAGCCTAAATTATAACCTCTACGCTACCAGAGCCCATACTTAGTGAAATCAGAGCTTCTGGGAAAGTCTGAACAGAGGAGCAAATGATCAGACCAGCGTTTTCGCAAGAAGCCTCTGATTGGAATGTGGAGAATAGACTACAGGGCAGTGGAGGTGGAGACCTTAGGAGGTTGCACGCAATCATCAGTGGTGGCTTGGGCCAGGGGACTATCGGTGCAGGTGGGAAGAAGTCGAAGCTTTCAGGATCCATCTTGAAAGTACAGTGACTTGAGCTGGGAGAGAAAGAGAGATCAGGAAGATGGGGTGGAACTGAAAGAATGCAACAAGTGGTGGTCAGTGAAAAGCAAGAGATGACTCGATCCTGGGAGCCATGTAAGTAGTGACAAAGGAGTGAGTATGGATTGTGCCAAATGCTGCTCCTGGTCAAGGCAAATGAAAGGTGAGGACTGACCAATTACTCTGGCTACTGGAAGGTCGCTGTTCAAAACAGCATGGTTGGAGAGAGAATGAGAGGATAGAAAGAAGACATAGCAAATATCGATGATTTATTAGAGGAAGTGACTACATATATAGAAGTTCCTGGATAGTGTAAATGGTTAATGAGCTTGGCTGCTAGCCACAAAACAGGAAGTTCAAGTCCACCCAGAGGTGCCTTGGAAGAAAAGCTTGCTAATCTACTTCTAAAAAATCAATCCTTGAAAATTCTATGGGGCAGAGTTCTACCCTAATATATATGGGGTCAACATGAGTTGAAGCCAATTGACAGTAACTGGTTTTTGGTCCATATATGTAAAAAAGCTACCAACCAGAGATGAATGCCTTCATATACATGCCAATCTTAGAGGGAGGAGAGTGAACCAGGAAGACTATTTCCATTCCACTTTGCACAGGACTGTAGGTAACCCCACAAGTGAAGGCTGAAATCTGCATAAAACTGAAAATGTTAGCTTTTGACAAAATGTGATTGTTTGAGCACTTTCTGCATCAATTTCCTTTGGTCTGTGTGATGGCCAGTTTTAATTTAAATCAGATATTTTCTTAAGAGCAGGAGACTTACTCTACAGTCTCTTACTCCAGCATGTTGGGTCCTTTGGGTCTGGTAAAAATTTGTTTCACATTTAATTTCTAAGAGTGTACTATGAAATACACCGACACAAATGTGTATGTGGAGCACTTGACATGCTTATTTTTCTTTGACTCAAGCACAGGTTTAATATAGCACCTTTCTTTATACAGGTTTTCGCTATCTCGATGACCGGCCCTGGAGAGAGAGCTACCTACACTCTTAGGTCAAAAGCAAGACCTTTTGGGCATCCCAGGACATGGTTAGTACCCTGCTCAGTGCAGTGTGGGAATCCACCCTTGGGACCTGGCCTCCCTCTTAGCCGTTGTTGACATACTATGAAGTCTAGAGCAAAACTCCGAACCTCCTTGCACTTTATTGACTAGTTTCTAAATGTTGGCATTATTACATCATACTAAATAGATTTTAACATTTATTTCAATGTATGGACATTTCTTGTAAGCTTATTTGCAGTAGAGATTAAATTCTAGACTGGCTTTCCTACTACTGAGGGTATTTCTGGGTCACTCCTTTCCCTTGCTTGGAGTCCTGGTGTGGCACTGTGGGCTAATGCGTCAGACTGAAAAGTCATTTGAACTGCAAGGTCAGTGGTTCAAGCTCACCAGCTGCTCCTTGGAAACACTCTACAGGGTCGCTATGGGTCAGAATCAACTCAAGGGCACTTAACAACAACAACCTCTCCCTTTTTTAACCAGTGATGCTCAAGAATTACAAACAAATGTTGCCCTTAACTTTAGCAAAACAATGCTAAATTATGCTGCCTCAAAGCATATGCAGCATTTTCTATTACCCATGACCTGGATGGAACAACTCACTGCTGTTTTCCATTGATTTTGGTTAAATTTCACTTAAAGCAAATGTGGATTGACTTCTAAAGGAGGAATAACTTTACACAAAGATTGACAGTAGGACAGATTAAAACAGAAAGCATTCCAGTAGCAGTTAAACTGTGGTTGTGTTTTAACCAAATTTAGGGGATGCCTACTCAGCTCTTCAGGAAGAAAACGACAAACATTATACAAAGTAAGATATTTACTGTTTAATCCAGTTTATATCCCACCATCCTCAAAATGTTTCCCCAGACATTTCTCAAATGGAAGTAAGTTCTCTTCTTCTTCTTCTTTTTTTTTTTTTTTTAAATATATATAGTGTTGAGACTACCCTTTGACACCCCCTGTCATTCATTTCAGAGTATTCAGAGTATCTCGGATCTATCTCTCTTCCTCAACTTGAACTTAAGCACCCTGGGTAAATCAAACCAGTTGCTGTTGAGACAATTGAAATTTATGGTAATTTATGTGTCAGAGTAGAACTATGCTCCATAGGGTTTTCAATGGCTGGTTTTTCAGAAGTAGAGCTCCACGCTTTTCTTTCAAAGCATCTCTGGGTGGACTTGAACCACCATCCATTTAGATAACAGCCAAGCCCATTTTAGTCCCAGTTCGAGGAGTCAATGTGCCCAGCAACCAATTGTTTGATGGATCTTTTTGCTCACTATTATAGTTTTGCTTACATTTGCTATGAGGCAAACATGTTTTGAGGAAAATAATTAATCAGCCCCAGTGACTTCATGCAGGGACTGAGCTATATTATTTCCAAGTTTAGGGGAAAAACTCAAATCCAGTAACTTGATTGATCATCACCTTCCATGTAGCTTTGCCATGAAATGCTCCTTCTCTAGTTTCTAGTTTCAGTCAAATGCTTATTTTCTATAATCAGACCCCCTCCTAAGGCCCAGCTGTCATCCTGGCCTGATCTAGGACCCTGCAGTCCATCTTGATTAATTTTGCAAATAAGGAAACTGAAGCACAAGGATGTTCGATGATTTGCACAGTCTCCCAGAGTCATCCTGAGCATGCAAGAACTCCAATGGAGTCCTCCCAGCCCCAAGGCCAGTGTTCTTTCCAATAAGTCATCGTATCTCTTCACGCAAAGAGAAGAACACCAAGGGCTTTATGCCTTTTGGCAATAATTCATATGATGAAGTGAGATTATTGTCTCTCTTCTGAATACCCAGAAACCCTAAAACAGCATATCTTTTAGTACCAGAAGGATCTAGTGTGATACTTTTGTTGGTTCATAAAATATTCAAGTGCTCAAGCCATTTGTTTAAGTATAATTCCAACTGATATGTGTTTTCTGATATGAAAAAATGGAGGTTGTGTTTCTTTTTGTTGTTTTTTCCCCTTTTTTAACATTAGGTGGAAAAATAAGCATGGATACTTGGAGAACACAGTCTAAATTTAGCTGCGAGAGTTAATGCTGGAGCAGTGGGAATGATACTGGTTTTATGGCTGTGGCTCTCCAGACTGCAAATCACAGCTCCAAGCTTGTATATTTGCTCAGTAGATAGACGACAAATCACACCCAAAGACATTAGTACACAAACTGTCACTGCTTGTATACAAGTAGAAGAGTTAGGGTATGGTCCAAGCAGTCCATCAAATCAGACAACCCATTTTGCCATCTGAAAATCTATAGCAATAACATGTATTGAGATTCCATGGTTCAGATCAGACTCCATGTGAAAGTGAGAATGAGCTTTTGGTCAACCTTCATGGAACGGGGCTCTTTTCTCAGGACTAGACTGGAGTTCTGATGTGGCACTGTGGGATAAACCACTAGACTGCAAGGTTAGTTTGAATAACAAAGTTGGCAGTTCAAACTCACCAGCCACTTCTTCAGGGTCGATATGAATTGGAAGCAACTCAATGGCACATTACAACAACAAACCAGTGACAATACCTGGAATGAAGGTGTGACTGTGAGACAGGGGCTTGTCCACAAAATCTCTTGTGCTGGAACACGAATGTGGCTCTGACCAATAAATAGCCATGTCAGGGATTTGTTGCTCTCTGGAGTTTTTAATGGTCCTTTTGACTGACTGGAGTCTGAATTTCTGGAGTGAATTTTGTTCATTTTCTACTGAGATGGGGAAAAGTGCACGTGGCAGTTTATGAATTGGGTCTGACAACCAGGCTCTGAAAGGGGGCTGGAGCAGGGTGGTCTGTGTGTGTGAAGCTCACTGGATAGAACTGAAGTCGGGCTTGTGACATACAATAACAGCTGTGTGTGACCCAGCAGCCTGCAAACTACTGCCCTGGAAGGAGACATGCATGCCAAGTGACGACAAAAGGAGACGTTTGTTAATCCTGTTCAGTGTAGAGATCTGGATTGTTAGTCTGCTGGGAGAAATAAAACAATAAGTAAAGAGATTCCTTGCTTGGGTGCAGCCTGGTCTTTGTTTTCCTCTATCCTTTCATTTTGAAGTCTCCAAACTATTGTTTTCCTATAATCCAGGACATTTGTTATGACACGTTTATGTGTAAATATATAAAGCACACAGTCACAGACACCAATTCATATTTCCAGACTCCTTTGACTTTTCCATTCTGGGGGCGACACATAATCAGATGTGTGTGTTTACATTCCCTTTCTGTTCATTTATAGAACTCCCCCTGCGCTCAGAGTACATAGCCAAGTTCTGCATCACCAGCAAAACAGTGCATTTTTAGCAGCCTCCCTAGATAGTTTGCTTAATTCTTTCCGAGCGCCTCTTGTTGACCATTACAAAGGTTAGCTAAAGAACATACTGGATGCTGGGGATCCAACCATGTGAACAAAAAGAGAGCAGGGAGTTCTAGTACAAAGATAGCAGATCAGCTTAGAACATGACACTTGGAATCCTGGCCTTTCCAGATGTAGGTCATCCTTCTCTTGGCAAATCAGCTTTTTGAAGCCCAAGCATAGTCTGGGTAAGCCAAGTTTTTGTTGTTGTTAATGTTGTTTTTGCTTTTCCTGTAGTTTTGTTTTTAGCAGACATTAGAAGCTAGAAAATGAGAAATCTGAACTACAAAGCATATTTTTTTTCTTCTACATGTCATTTTACTTAAGCCCGAAAAGACAGAAGAAAGAAAAAGTGGCATTGACCTGAAAACCCCCACCAAGTAATCCAGGAACATGAGTCCCCTCTGAGGAGTCCCCTGTGTGACTTACACAGTCTAGCACATTGCTAAGCAAGTTGAAGTGAGCCCATGCTGACAGCTGATTACAGAGCAAGGGGAAGAAGACATTTGGTACTGACTCAGGAGGACCTGTTGAGCATTGAAATGTAGGTTTAGAAAATACAGGGTTAGCCAGAATTTTAATTTGTAAAATAAATAATTACCATGGAATCATCAGAGACTTGGTTTGGCGCTGTAGGATAAGCACTGGGCCGCAAGGTCAGTTTGAATCTCAAGTTTGATGGTTCAAACCCACCAGCTGCTCTTCAGAAACCCTATAAGGATGGCTATGAGTCAGAATTGACTCAATAGCACCTAACAACAACAACAATATTGTATCATCAAATAGATACATCAGTTAGTGCTGTTTTTCTCTTTTCTTCACATTGAGAATTCCCAAAAAAGACCCTGAGAATAACTTTTGGAAAAAAAAATAACTGTGAAAAAAATCTCTTCACACCAAGAACACAGACTTCTCATGTTTCTTTGGACCCCCAAAGACTTCGGGAACCTGAACATTTAAATCACATTCTATGGCAGGAGCTAACTTTTCTGGGGTGATTCAAGCACTCCCCTCCCCACCAAGAAGTGGAAGTGGTACTCACCAGTCATCAGAGTGTAGTAATTGGGGTAAGAGAGACTAGGGAAGTCTGGGGTCAAGTAATCCACTTTTACTCCCCTGCTCACAATGTCTTTGAAACCCGACAAGGACTCCAGAACCTCATCACTGATGTAGTCTGAACGAAAACCATCCAGCAGAAACACCAGGAGCTTCCGGTGGGCAGAGGTTGGCTGAGCCAGGCTGAGCCCAAGGACCAGCAGGAGGGCCCAGAACTTTGCTGCCATGCTGCCAGAAGCCTGCCAGAGCCTGGCTGGCACAGCCGTCCCCTTGCAAAGACTGAAGATGGAGAATCTGTAGCTATTCTCTCTTCTAGGGGCTGGACCTTGAGCTGCTGGCCTTACAGAGCCAAGTTCACTTGCAGAATTTAAAGGTACAGCACCCCCTTTTTAATCATCTCTGCTTACTCTCTACTAGGAAATCCATAGACTGTCTTCTTGGGGTGAGCAGGATTCCCAAACAACCCAGAATTAACACCGAGGGAAAGAGTGTAACCTTGTTATTTTTGGTGAACATTCCAGGAATAAATACATGTAAGTGGCAGGGAAGTAAAGTTTTAGAAGAAGACAATAGTCAACACAAACTTTACGGTTGGGCTAACCAAAGGGAGGAGCCAAGGGAAAGGACGATGTTTTAATTTGATGTTATCCCACGACTTTGCCTAATTTAAATTCCCTTAGTGACATTTCCACTTAAAATTTAGTAACACAATACTTTAAGCTCACTATGTAAATGAATTTAAGAAGCCCTACTTGTGACCCTAAGGAGCTCTGGTAGTGTAGTGGTTACAAGTCAGGCTGCCAACTGCAAGGTCAGCAGTTTGAAACTACCAGCAGGTCCACGGGAGAAAGATGAGGCTTTCTGCTCCCATAAAGATTTACAGCCTCGGAAACCCTGTGTAGGGTCACTATGAGTCGGAACCGACTCCACAGTACTTAACAACAACAACAACTTGGGAGCCTGTTTGTGGCCCTATTTGAGTCTACATAGCCATAGCATCTTAGCCACTTGCACCTATAGACTAAGTTCGTTGTTTTGTTTTTCAAATAACAAATTAGCTGCTGGTGTCTGGACCCATCTGAAAGTGCAAGTGGCTTGTAAGACAGCAGTAGATGCAGAAAGGAAGTCCCAGAGTTGGCTCAACAGGAAGTCATTAGTGTATTTCAGTCTGAGGTAGCAATGCCCCAACAAGACAGTAATGAAATCTAGAGTTGAGGGACAAGGTGAGGTGCCCAGCTACTACCACCAACTGCTCTGAAAAGGGTCACATTAGAAGGGCCTGAACAGAATATGAGAAAATGTGGAACAAAACTCAAAATCACAAAAAAATACAGACTTACTGGTCCAATAGAGACTCATGGAACTCCAGTTCTATAGCCCTTGTTCACTCTCAAGTCTGGAACTGAACTTACTGCTATGGCTTATATTTCAGCCAAGCAAAAGCTAGGTTTTTGAGAACAGCAGTACAAGCGAGGTATGCACACCACATCACAGAATGGTTAATGATTTCAGGTCAACAGGGCAGCATTTACCAAGGACAAAATTCAGAAGAGTTGAGAAAGAAGGAGGAATGGAAATAGGTAACACAGGGAGGAAGTGGGATAAATTATGTTAAATTGAGGGGATGGCAATCAGTGAGATGAAACAAAGCGTGTATGAATTGCTGAGTGTCAAACTGATGATCGCTCTGTAAACCTTTACCCAATTTACAATACGATACTTACCACCTTTTTTTTTTTTTTTTAAGTGTCTGACATGAAAAAATCAGAACCAGAAACAATCAGCTACGCATAAAGGGATAAGGTGACATAGTACTAATCCTAGTTGGTTCTTGTATGTGCCGTGGAGTCAGTTCTGACTCATAGCAACCCCTGTATAGGGTTTCCAAGGCTGCAAATCTTCACAGGACCAGAAAGCCTCATCTTGCTCCTACGGAACAGCTGGTAGTTTCAAACTGCTAACCTTGAGGTTAGCAGCCAAACCCATAACCACCACGTTACCAGAGTTCCTTGGTTCTGGAACCCCCTAAACCAAACAAATTGCCATTGAGTCAATTCCAACTCACGCCAACCCCATGTATGAAAGCACAACTGTTCCATAGGGCTTTCTTGACTGGAATCCATTAGGAAATAGATCACCAGGCATTTCTTCCAGGTACCTCTGGGTAGGTTTGAACAACCAACCTTTAGGTTAATGGTAGATCACAAGCCATTTGTGCCACCAAGGGACTTAGAGTGACTCTTTCAGTTGGCATAAAATTAAAATAAATAATTTCTGTAAAGCTTATCAACATACCTGGCCCATAGTAAGTGTATAACAAATGTTAGGCATTGTCTTAGATTCTGATAAAACTTGGAAGGGTTCGGGCCATTTTACAGGAACTGAAGATAGTCTGACACAGTCTAGCCTACTCCTGGTTCATTTTTAATGGTTCTCCACTTGACTCTCTGCCAATGCTTTCTTCTTCCTTTCTTTTATTCTATTGTTTAGAGTTCAAGCCCTTAGATAGACTTTCTAAACTAGACTGCAAAAACAGGAAACACATTTGCCAAATTACCATTCTTGTATCAGATGACTCAGATGAAAATCAGATTAATACTTTCCAATAAAAAGTAATGCTGGACTTCCGGTTTGCCACAGCAGCCAGATGGCACAGGTGAGAGAGGCTCCGGGTTCGGGGGAGGGAAACTCACGAAAGAAACCTTCCTGTGGCGAACCCACACCCTTACAGCCACCATAAGTCTCAGTACTTCAAAATCTTAAACTCGCTTTTTTTTTAAAAATCACTGTACTGAGGAACTGCTGGCTTTTTAAACTTGTGCCCGCCGCTTGGGGGCGGGGGGCGGGGTTGGAACCAGCTGAGCGCTCCCAGTAACGGAGTCTTGAACAGGCGGAGCCACTGGAGACAAGGGGAAGAGAAAGTGAGGGTCATCTGCCTCACCGTATAATTTCGGTGCTTGCAGTGGGCAGAGAGTAGTCAGTCAACAAAGAGAGGAGAAAAAAAAAAAAAGGAAAAAAACAGTGGCTGTCTGACATCATCGGGCAAGGACTGTGTCCACCCAGCCGAGTGGCCTCTACCCCGCCCCATTACCCCCTTGATCTCCACACTCCCGCCTTCCCAGACCCCAACCAGACTGGACCGCGTGCACCCACCGGAGCATGCCCTAACCTTTGGAGCATGCACACACCCCGCTGACCCAGCCCATGCACCATAACAGGCTAGAGCCCCACACGGGCCGCCCAAACCCCCCCTACCCTGAGGCACCCACACTGCTTGCAGGACCTCGTGCGAGTGCCGCCCTGCCCAGGGGACCCACCACTAGCCCCTCACTGCCTGACTGATTTCCCGCAACCCAACCCCACCCAACAGGCCCACTAGGCTTCCCCTGGGATTGTTCCCTCCGCCTTGGACAGCACACCCACACCCCCTGACCCCGACCACACGTCATAACAAGCTAGAGCCCCTCCCAGCCTCTCAGAACCCCTGTGGGAAACACCCTGCTGCAAAGCTTATTGAACTGCAAGGTCAGTGGTTCACGCCCATCAGCCAATCCTCCGGAAACCGTGTGCTCATTCCAGGCTGAGACAAGGGTCTGCCTTTTTGCGCTGGTCTAGAAGGAGTCCTGGCATGGCTCTGAGGGTTGAGATGGCACACTACAGAGACTTTTGAACTTCAAGGTCGGTGGTTCAAGCTCATACCAGCGCTCCTCAGGAACCCTTTCTGGGTCAGCCTTTTTTTGCTGGTTTAGTAGGAGTCCCAGTGTGGCTCTGAGGGCTGGGGCGCCACTGCAGAGCCTTTTGAACTGTAGGGTCAAAAGGTGGTTCAAGCTCACCAACCGCTCCTCAGAAACCCTATACAGGGTCGTTACGGATCACAATTGACTTGAAAGTGCCTAACAACCAGGAAAGAAGGGCAAAGTGACTGAAAGAGAGTTAGGACATTAAAGACATACCTACATTAAGCCACAGATTTTCGTATTATTATTATTATTTTATAATAATTTTCTTTCTTTCTTTCTTTTTTCATTTCTTCTTCCTCTTTTTCTCCTCCAACCCACTCCCTCTTTTTGGTGAGTAGAGAATACGGTATTGAGTCTTGTTTTGGCTGGTACTGCATTATTTTCTTCTGGTTTTATTTTATGTACATATATATGTTTTTCTTTTCTTTTCTTTTCTTCTCTTTTTGTTCTCCCCCACCCACTTCCCTTTTCTGTGATTAGAGAATGTGGTATTAAGCCTTGATCTTGCTGGTCCTGCATTATTTTCTTCTGGGGTTTCTTTCTTTCTTTCTTTTTCTTTTCTGTATTTTTCTTTTTTCCCTTTTTCCTCTTTCTCCCATTTTTGTTTTTGCTTTTGATTCTTACTTTGTTTTTTACC
>NW_006408529.1:15066159-15085816 GCF_000296735.1 Chrysochloris asiatica
GTAGAATTCCCACTGAATAGTTTTCATCTTGTCTAGATGGGTCTGGTGAAAGGAGATGGGGATAAGATTCTTATGATTCAATAGTGAGTAATTGTTATCATGACTAAGTGTGACTGTCACAACTCTATAGGTAGAAGTTTTGTAACAAAAAGAGGGGAGCAGTTAATCTTGCAGTCCAGGAACAGAGGACCCTAAGACTATCAAAGAAGAAGAGCATGAGTGGAATGTGGGACCCTATTCAGAGAAGCAGCAACACCAGAGATGGAAGCAGAGATGAGAGTATGGAGAGAGAGAGCAGCTGAGGACTCTAGACTCATGGAAAGAGAAAGGCTGTGTGCTGGCAGCCAGGTGCTTGTGGCCAGGGGGCAGGCTTGCAGAATGTGTTCTTTGGTTGTTTAAATGATTATATATTCCTGATTGATTTTGTGTACATCCCCCCACACCACCAAAAAAAAGCAAAAGCAAAAAAGAAACAGAGGGAATAGAAGCAAATACTGTTAAATGATGATGCACAGAGAAGATTGTAATGATTGCAATGAAATGATGAGTGTAAAACTGATGTTCCTGCAAGTAAACTAAATACTCAATTCACAATAAAAACTTTTTTTTAAATGAAATTTTGCTTTATAATCAGAAAAAAAAGTAACGCTGCATAGAATTTTAAAAATAAGGGAAAAAAGGGAAGTCTTCATTTCAATATTTGTTCGCGTGAAAGCACATTTGTGTAGGTATTTATTTGAGTTGTAGTGCATTATTGTTCTGATAAAAACAAGGAAGACAGCAAGGTAGAAGGCGTGATGTGTTCATGAGTATAGGCCACCACATCTAAAAGGTGACTTTCTTGTCATGGTGAAGACCCCAGGAGGCAGCAGGGCCAGCTAGATGTCCTCTGCACTGTCAGTTCCTGAGGAGTTGAGGGGCTTTCTAGATGTGGAGATGGTGTAATAATGCAAGTCCAAAAGACTTGGGCCTAGACTCACTGAGAGACATGTTACGTATTTCACATTTTAAAAATGAATATAAAAAGAGCCAAGAGCCTCCAACAGCCAGAAAACTCAATCAGCAGAGCATCATACTTTAATTTGGAAGGTCCAAGGTTCAAGTCTTTGTTTATACCAACATAAAAATGTTACAAAAAGAACTGCCACTTCTCTCTAGTAGGGGGAAAACCCAAAATATAGCTTGCTGAGTGTTTCATTCAGCTATTGAAGATGATGGTTTTGAATTTACTACTCTAACCTAGAAGAACTCTGGTAGCATAGTGGTTACAAGTCGGGCTGCTAATCTCACAGTTAGCAGTTCGAAACTATCAGCAGTTCCCTGGGAGAAAGATGAGGTTTTCTGCTCCTGTAAAGATTTACAGCCTCAGAAACCCTATGCAGGATCGCTGTGAGTTGGAACTGACTCCATGGCACATAACCATCATCACCACCACTCTAACCTAGAGTGTCCACAGATCCCGAGAGGTTCCCAAGGTTCCACTGATATTGTTGTGATGTGTTTAGACTGGCAGCAGGGCAGAGATCGTTCCTGTGCATCATATTTGTTTTTTGATGATGTTGACAATCATAATGGTTAGATCGTTGTTGTTGTTCAGTGTCATTGAGTGGATTCCGACTCACTGTAACCCTGTATAGAGTTTCTGAGGGTTTGAACTGACGACCTTGAGGCTAGCAGTCCAGTGCTTATCCTATAGCTTCACAGGACTCCATTGTTTAGATGTTGGAGTTGTTGCAGTTGTTAGGTGCCATAGAGTTGGTTCTGACTCATAGCAACTTTGCACAACAGAACCAAACACTGCCCAGTCCTGCGCCATCCTCACAATTGTTGCTATGTTTGACCCCATCGCTGCTGTCAGTGTGCCAATCCATCTCATTGGGGGGTCTTCCTCTTTTTCACTGACCTCCACTTTATCAAACATGATGTCCTTCTCCAGGGACTGTTCCCTTCTGATAATACGCTTCTCTAAAGTTTTGAATCAATGAATTATTGTAAGTAAGCATCTCTAATATAAGTACCAATATCTGAAAGAGAAAAATACATTGGGCTAGAACTTAAACAAAATGAGTCCCATTGTAGCTCATGATCATATCCCTTATCTTGTAGCTTCTGGCTTAGAAAGGTTGAAATAAAAACTAAGTATACAATAAATCATAAAATTTGGGTAACATTTAGTTTCCAAAGTCTTGTGGCTCAAGATCTTGTGGGTTTATTATCTAGATGGCCTCCCTTGGGGATAGTTATCAGCATCTAATATTTATGAATGGAGTTCTGGTGTTATGCTGTAGGATAAGCTCTGGACTGCAAGGTCAGCGGTTCAAATCCACCAATCACTCCAGGAAACTCTATACAGGATTGTTATGAGTTGGAATGGACTCAATGGCACTTAACAACAACAATACTTTTGTATGCTTCTGGCACCTACCTTTCAAGGGTTAGCAATTGTGTCAGGCCATTGCCCATAGGACTTTTACCAGATCATGTGGAAAAAAGACAAATTTCCTCTGGACCTTAGAACCACTTTTTCCCTGAAAGCTGTTCCATGTCTTGATAGGGAAACACATGGGCGCTCAGGAATGTGCTGCTCAGATGGGTCAGGTTCTGCTGGCTCTCCTCCACAGAGGGGAGAAGGGGTTGCAAGGAAAGTCTTAACCTTGGAGAAAGAAAACATGATTCCAGAGTCCAGATTCTGGCATTGTGCAATTATATGATTTGGAGCAAATTGCCTTTCCGTGCCTGTTTTTCCCTTTGAAAAGTGATGTAAGCTTCAAATGTTAAGGTCTTTTCTAGCTCTGAAAGCACTGAGATTTGAAAGTGGCAGCTCATATCAGCCCATGTCAGCGTTTGTTGATGCTGTTAATTCCAGATTTTGTCAGTCTGTGTTGGCCTGTTTCAATGCCTGTCTTACCTAGAAATCAGCAGTCTTTGCTTGTCAAAATTCCTGCCACCACTCCTGACTATGGTAAGTATTTGTGTTCCTTATGACCAGGCTCCGGAATTAGAATTTTAATGGCTTTTATAAGCTTCAAATCATACTTAATACAATCTAAATTCCATAAAAGATTATTTTAAAGTAAAGCTAAAATAAGAACTTTTCCAGATAAACAAAATCTGAGGGAATTCATCAACAACAGACTGCACATCAAGAAATTCTAAGGAATGTTCTTCATGATTTAGTGAAAAAAGGAAAGACAAAAACAAGGGGAAAAAAAAAGGAAAGAATAGAGACATTTAGAAATGGTAAATATGTGTGTAAATATAAAAAGTTATATTTTCTTAATGTCATTAAAAACAAATAATTGTTTAAAGCAAAAATTATAGCAATGTTAAGGGGAACTAAGTTTCTTTAAGGATAATGGAAACATTTGGAACTAGATGATTGATAATTGCACAACATAATCAATGTAATTAATGTCACTGAATCACACATGCAAAAAATGTTGAAATGATAAATGCATGTGTGTGTGTGTGCTTACCACACACATAAAAAACAATAGCAGAAGAATTAAAGATAAGAAAGCAATAGCTTAAAAGACACAGGTAGAATATTTAAATTGCCACCACTAGTCAGTGTACTATTATGAAGCATTTTTGTTGTTGTTTTCATTTAATGAAGGGGAAAGAGTCAGGTGTGAAGAGTAAAATGTAAAGTGATAAGATATTAATTCACAGTTGACTTTACCAAAGATGCAATCCCCAGGGCGACCACTAAAAATAATACAAAAAGGTATAGCAAAAAAGCCAATGAAGAAAACAGAATGGAATACTAAAAATACTCAACCCAGAAGAAAGTAGGAAAAGATCATCAAAGGAATAATAACAGGTAAGATTGATAAAGAGTAAATACTTAGAGGCTTGACTTAAACCAAACTATGTCAGCAATTAAGTATTAGATGCAGTTGGCTAGATACGCCAAATAAAAGGTGAAAATAATCACACTGGATAAATAAGCAAGACTCAACTAGGGAGATTGGAATGCCAGGTGGATTTACCGTATCAGACCGACACACCCATGCTTGCATGCTCAGAGGAGTTTTACCATGACGTTGAGGAATGAATTTGTGAGTTGAGTCCCAGCATCCTTGAAGAGCTCTGGGGTTACTCTTTACTGTAGGTATTAAATTTCTGAGGGAAGCTGCTACCATCAACCTGGGATCCCTAAATGCAATGGAGATACTAGGATCTCAGGTTGACTGGGTACAAGTGGCAGCATGAAAAAACTGGATGTAGTTCACATAATGGGCAGTAAAGTCAAAGCAGCAATTCAAAATAGTCTGGCTCCCACAAACCTATGACATTGGCTAGTTGATAATAATATCTCTAGAAAAGGAACCCTGGTAGTATAGTGATTATACATTGGGCTGACCTCAAGGTCAGCAGTTCAAATCCACCAGCCGTTCCACAGGAGAAAGATGAGGCTTTCTGCTCCCATAAAGATTTACAGGCTAGAAACCCTATACAGAGTCGCTACAAGTAGGAACAGCAGCAGAAAAAATAGATGCAAAGATGTCAGTTCTTACTTGATCTGTGTAAGCATATGAGTGTTAGGTCAGATAAGTAGAAGCCTAACTTCTATTTTCTATCTATTTTTGTTTCTGCCATGCTGGGTCTGGGTAAGAAAAGAAAAATGGAATATAACCTAATTACCAAAATAGAGAATTATTGCCCTTCAATCAATTCCCAAGTTTGATTCTGTTTATAGACCCAAATTTCTTGAGAGAAAGGAAAGTCAGCTTCCTTGAAGAAGAAGAGTGCTATACTATCAAAAATTTACATTCTTAATCTTTCTCCAAATCTTCCCCAAAGAAGCTTATAGCTCTTTACTAGAAAAAGGGAAAGAATCAGACTTTTCAGGGATTACTGGACACTAGCTGTAAATTGACACTAAATAACACTGTGATCCACCAGTCAGCGTTGGAACTTCTGGAATTTTAGCTCAGGTTCACAGTGTGTCCAGTTTTTGTTGTTTTTAGATGTCTTCGAGTCGGCAGCAACTCATAGCAACTCTACGCACAACAGAAAGAAACACTGCCTGGTCCTGGGCCAATGTCACAATTGTTGTCATGCTTGAACCCATTGATGTTGCCACTTGGCCAATCTATCTCGCTGGGAGGTCTTCCTTTTTCTCTGACCCTCCACCTTACCAAATATGATATCCTTCTCCAGTGACTGGTCCTTCCTGACACTATATCCGAAGTATGAGAGACAAAGTTTGGCCATCCTGGCCTCCAAGGAATTCTCCGGAATCTGTCCTCTGGTTATTTCCCTAGTTCCAGGAGTCTTAATTGGGACAGACATGCTGACAGAATCCTCAAATTGGATTGGAGATAAGGGATGATACAAAAGTCAATAGAATAAAAGAGATAATAACAAATAAAATTAATAGACCCAGAAGTTGGTTCTTGAAAAGATTAATACAATGCATAAGTCTTTCACAAGACTGATCAACAAAGAAAAAAAGAGAAAACACAGATTAGCAATATCAGAAAGGAAAAATGGGATATTACCTATAGACTCTATAGACATAGTAAGTGTGAAAAAGAATATTGTCAGCACTTTCATACAAAAAAAAACTGATAAATTATATATAATGGGAAAATATTTTCAACTGTACCACTTACCAAAAGGGACACAAGAAATTGAAAATCTTAATACTTCTGTATCTGAAAGAAATTAAATTCATTAGCAAAAATCATTCTACTAATAAAATGTTAGGTTCAACAGGTTTCACTTACAAATTATAGCAAATACTTAAGGAAAAATACCATCAATCATATACCAACTCTTATTTATTTGTTTATTTATTAGTAGAAATCTACTGACATTTAAAGAGCAAATGTGTTGTAGGCATGCATCCAGGTGGGTGCAAGGGGTCTGTCTCCACCCAAGTAGAACTCAGAGGTGGCTCAAAGATCACCCAGGCCTGTGTCCTACAGGTACCAATTACCCTCTAGAACATCTCAGGGCTTGGTGTCCCATCGGGGCTGTGTACCTCCAACAGTGGGTTCTCGCTACCATCAGGGCACCTGTCCAGTCCTACTGTTGACATTTTCCTCCTGGCAACCTACCTCTAGGGGATGATTCGCTCCAGCCCAGCCTTGGGGACCAAAGAGGGGATTGGGTAGAAGAGGGACAGGAAGTGCCGTAAGTTCTGCCCCAGAATGATTGGAGACATGCAGATGAGTAGAGGAGGTTCAGGTGTTCCAAGACTTTCTGACCTGGCCCAGTGCACAGCTCAGAAAGCTGGGTTGTTAATGCCTCTGTGAACCCCAGAATGTTCTTCTGGTCTGAAACTGTGGGGAGAGGGTGGCTCTATTGGTGGGTGGGTGGGGGGGAGAAGGCAGGCCAAGCACAAGCATCTGAATAATCTCGCTGTAGGGGTGTGAGGCCTCAAGGATGAACTTCCTGGTGGGCTCTGGAGTTGAGTGAGGGTGATGAAGGGCAGTGCTGGGGGGCCCTGGAGCTCAGTCAGAGGGCCTGGCTCTGACTTTCTGCAGTTTCCAAAGAAGTACTTGGCCAGGCCACAGATAGACAAGAAGAGCAGGACCATCAGGAAAAAGATGCTAAAGATCCTCAAGGGATTGGAGATCTCATACTCTTTGCCACAGCTGTTACCACAGCATTTGAAGCCTTCAGGGCAAGTGAAGAAGAGACAGCATTTGGTTCCAGCCTTCCAATCTCTTTCTTGCAGGCCAGGAAACTGAACAGCAACATAGGTGGTTAGCACAGGACCCAGGGGTCTGACGTCACACAAACTCTTAGAAATTTTGTGGTAGTGAATTATCTAATATCTCTTCCAGCCATAGTCCATAATTCCCACTGAACAATGTTTCTGTCCTGATGGGTCTGCGTAAGAGAAGGTGGGAGAAGATACCCATAGGATGGCATGATCTGGCTGTTGATGGTAGTAGAGTTCATTGTAATTGTAAAAACTTGAACCCCTAGCATGGGTTTAAAATGAGCCATATCAGAAACAGGAGGAAAGAATCTCACTACCATTGAACCAGGAATTGAATGTGCCCTTTGGACCCCAAGCTCCCTGAACATTGAAACTCTTGGACCCAGGACAGAAAGCTTTGATGCTGAAGTAGGAGCAGAGGATCAACAGCAAAGGAATCAAGAACCAGAGCATGAGAGAGTAGTGGGCTTCCCAACCCATGAAGCAAGTAAAGCTGAGTGACTTTGTAGCGTTGGGTGCTGAGAGCATTAGGTCTGCTGACCCAGTGAGCTGGAGCCCAGTGCCTTCAGGCTGAGGTTTGTAGTGGAGTGGTGTGTCCTATGAGCATTTGCCATCAGCTGACTGGAGCAACCACACCCTGAGCATTTTTGACACCAAACTGTAATCTGTGAACTTCCTTAACAAACCCCATAACTGTGACTGAGGTGCCTTAGTTCTGTGTTTAGCCATTGCCTCAAATTATTGAACCCAGCTGAATAAGAGCATTGTGGGAGGAATGGTTGGAGCCTCATAGTTTTGCAGACAACTTCTTGACTACTCATTTTATATGCCCAGGAAAATTCTGATAGCAAATTCTGATAGAACTGGAAGAATAGAAATTCAAGACTAATGCTCGTCGTATATTTAGATGCAAAAATCCTTATTAAAATATTATCAAATAGAATATAGCCAAATAGATAATACCAGTGATTTAGGATTTAAAACTTAGTCATTGCAATTCACAATGCACATTACCAGAATAAAGAGGAAAAACATGATCAACTCAATAACAGCATTTCGCAAAATTCAAGAACCATTTATACTTTAAAAGAAAAACCTCTCAGCAAACTGCTGTTGTTGTCAGGTGCCATAGAGTTGGAACTGACTCATAGTGACCCCATGCACAGCAGAACAAAACAATGCCCGATCCTGGACCAACCTCACTACTGTTGCCACACTTGATGCCATCAATGATGCCACCTGCCCAATCCATCTCATTGGGGGTCTTCCTCTCTTTCTCTGACCCTCCATCTTACCCAGCATGACATCCTTCTCCAGCGACTGTTCCCTCCTGACAATATGTCCAAAGTATGAGAGACGAAGTTTAGCCATCTTGGTCTCCAAGGAGCACTCTGGCTGCACTTCTTCCAAAACAGATCTATTGGTTCTTTTGGCAGTCCATGGCACTTTTAGTATTCTCCTCCAATACCACATTCAATTCTACCATCTTCCTTATTCACTGTCCAACTTTCACATCCATATGAGGTTATTGAAAATACCATGGCTTGGGTCAGGTGCACCTTAGTCCTCAAGCTGACATCCTTGCTCTTCAACACTTTTTTTAAAAAGTTCCTGTGCAGAAGATTTGCCCAATGCAATACGTCATCTGATCTCTTGACTGCTACTTCCGCGAACGTTGATAGTTGATCCAAGAAGAATGAAGTCTTTGACAACTTCAATCTTTTCTCCATTGATAAGAATGTTGTTTATTGGTCCAGTGGTGAGGATTTTTATTTTCTTGACATTGAGATGCAATCCATACGTGAAGAGAGCAAAAAGTCATTAAGAAGACAAGAAAGAAGGAAAAGGTCAAAATGGATGTCAGAAGAGACTCTGAAACTTGCTCTCCAGCGTAGAGATGCTAAAGCAAATGGAAGAATTGAAGAGGTCCAAGAGCTGAACAGAAAACTCAGCAAACTAGGAAGAGAAAAAATAATTTCCCCAACTTGCCCCTGCAGAAAACCTGTAGTTAACATCATATTAAATTCGTGAAACATCTAAGGTTCCTCCTAAAATTAAAAATAAGGCAAATATTTTCACTTTCACTACTTACAGTCAACACTGTACCAGATGTCTCGTTCTTCATTGCTGTCCAGTCAGGTCCAACTCATTGTGACTCTGTATAGGGCTTCTGGTAGCGTAGTGGTTACGAATCGGGCTGCGAACCGGAAGGTCAGCAGTTCAAAACTACCAGCTGCTCCGCAGGAGAAAGATGAGGCAATCTGCTTCCGTAAAGATGTACAGCCTTGGAAACCCTGTACAGGGTCGCTATGGGTCTAAACCGACTCGACGGCACTTAACAACAACAACAATAGGGCTTCCGAGGTTATGAATCTTTGCAGTAGCAGATAGCCTCATCTTTTTCCCATGAAGTGTCTGGTGGGCTCAAACCACCAACCTTGAAGTTAGCAATCCAGTGCTTATCTTACAGAGCCAACGTACTTCTACTAGAAGTCCTAGCCAATGCAAAAAATCATTGAAACAAAATAGAAAGGTATAACTATTGGAAAGAAAGTAAAATGTATTTGCAGGCAAAATATTATGTAAAAAAGTCTTTATAAAGGAGCCCTGATGGTACAAATGGCTAAGTGCTAGACTACTAACCCAAATGTTGGCAATTTGAACACACCCAATGACTCTTCAGTTTAGCAATTTGTGTCCATTAAAAATTACAGTCAAGAAAACTTTGAGACAGTTCTAATTCTGTCATCTATAGTCACTCTGTGTTGGAATTACCATGATGGTACTCAACAGTCTATAAAAAGCTACTCAAATTTTATATTTTAAAGTTGTACATTCCACTGTATCTACATTTTATCTCAAAACATATAAACACAAAAAAATAGAAATGAAAAAAGGGACCCCTTCCCCACCATCTCCTGGATGATCCCTCAGGCGTCATTCCAACTCTTACAAACGTATCTGCCGGGGGCCAGTCCCAACACTTTTATTAGGGGGGTTCTTGGAGGGATGCATGGTATCGGCGAAGAAATGACAAAATCAATGGGTCTCAATGAATGGTGAATCTTCTTCTCTCACATTTTATTTCTTCTCTTTTCCCTTTTTTTTTTTCTTTTTTTTTTTTCAGATTCTCAAACAGCTTTTACACTTCTGTATACCATGAATCTATTGGTCATTCTTTTCAAAGTAGTGGTCTAAATCATACATATTAATCATTTCAATATAGAACATCAAGAGCATCAAAATCTTCCTTGTTCCCCTTTACGTAGTTAGACAATATCTGATTTCTGTAGGCAAACCTCATTGCTCTAAAAATGTCACATTAACCTTAAAACATAATTCTAAATCTTAACTCCTATTTTTACCTTCATCTATTATTTTCTATAGATTCATTAATCACAACATGTACCTAAACATTATTTGCTATGGTAACTGACAACACAGTTGTTTCTCATGATTGATTAAACAAGAAAAACAAGAAGCATTTAAAGTTTTGTAGTTAAGAAGAAACGGAACAACTTCCTTATAAAAACTTCTCTATACAAAACATCTAGTTAAATTTCTGCTTATGATCTATTACTATTCCCTTAGCTCTAAATTGCATTTTTGGCTAATTTTCTAGAAGTCTTGATGTCCCTGACTGAAACTACATGGAATGTTGAATGTAATCTTAAACTTGGACTGGCAAAAACTTTAGCTGGTTTTTCCTAGTGGTGAAACTTATTGTTAGTGTGAAAGTATTCTTTAGGACTACGCATGGTTGAATATGGTGTGAAGGTGCCTAAAAACAAGTTTCAAATCTTTAATATAGTTCTTACTAAGATTCTACTGAAAACTTTTTTATAAAATCAAAAAAATTAAAAATAAGCTGATTAAAACAAAGAGACAGAAACTGCAAAGTCCCCACATGAGATCCCTCTTGGGGCCTTGCCTTCTAAGGGGAGACCCATTGTGGCCTTGCTTAACAATGAGCCCTTCATGCTTAGGGTCCTCCACCACTTTATCCCTTGGTGACATGGCCTATGCCAAACTACAAAGCCAGCAAGGTCCCCGCATGAAATCTCCTGTTGAGGCTCTGCCAAATCAATGAGGCACCCATTGCTGCTCTGCAGTACAATGGGCTTTCTTCATGCATAGGGTCTCCTGCTGCTCTGTGTTGTTGCAATGTGTTTGTGATCAGAGCCATCATGGCCCCTACCTGTAATATGATCATTGAAGAGTTCTACTAAAAACTTCTATAATAAAATCAAGAAAAATAAAAAATGATTTATTCATAAAAGGAAAAGACAGAGACTGCAAGTCCCCCGCATGAGGTTCCCCCTGGAGCTTTGCCAACCAGGGAGACACTCAATTGTTGCTTTGCTAAAACAATGAGCTTTTCATGCTCAGGGTTTCTCGCCATTCTGTTCCTCTATGACAGAGCTTCTGATGTTGTTGCAATGTTTTTCTTATCAGAGCCATCATGACCCCTGCCATGTAGCCAATATACATGTCATAAAGGATATGCTCTTACTGAACCTGCTCCACATGCAGGCTGTGTCCAGGTTCTGCTCTAAATGTCATGTTCTAGATGAATCATTTCTGCATGTGTGTGAAGCATAGATTGAAGCAGACCTTTATAATGTGGCTTCAGTAATCTGGATGAGAAATAATGAGAACCTCAGTCGTCAGGGCAGTGATTACACAGATGAAAAGGAAGAAGTAGCTTGGAAAAACAAAGTTGAAATAAGTTTGCAAGGAAAAGGTAGGCTGGTGAGATTGTGCTCTTATCTGCAAGTGTGCTTTAAAGGTCCACAGGTTCAAACCGACTTTTCAGTCCAGAGCATTAACCCACAGTGGCACACCAGGACTCCATCTTAATATATTTAGGGATGCACCAGAAATCCTATAAGGGGTTGCTATGGATCGGAACCAACTCTACAGCGCTTAACAACAACAATTCTATATTGTACAGTGGTGGTGCTAGCTGTGTGCCATGGAGTCAGTTCCAACTCATAGCAACCCTGCACAGGGTTTCAGAGGTTGTAAATCTTTACGGGAGCAGAACACCTCATCTTTCTCCCACGGAACAGCTGGTAATTTCGAACTGCTGACCTTGTGGTTTGCAGCCCGATTTGTAACCACTATGCTATCAGAGCTCCTTATATAGTACAGTAGTAAATTATAAAGAAAATCAGTGATGAGAATAAAAGTTAGGAGAGTGGTTACTTTTGTGAGAGGGGAAGGAGTTAGTGATTGGGAAGGGATTCAAAGGAATTTCTGGAAGAGTAAAGATGCTTTATTTCTAGACTTGGATGGTGGTTCCCATTATAACTAAGAGTGGCCAATAATAAGATGTGAACAGAAGTCATTGGGTAGAGCTTTCAGGAATTCCTAAAGGGATCTGACTTATCTAGGGAATACCCTTTATACTCTTCTCCCTATCCTCCTACCAGACTAACTTCAAAGTGATGACTAGAGCTCCAACAGGTATTTAGGGCCATCCCATGACCTTGCAGATAAAGTCATGCTAAAGATGATGGTCAGGAAAACAGAAGGACATTGGTGAGTATGGAGCTTCTTGATCAGCCCTGAACTAGGACTTATTTTACTTGAGAGAGAAATAACTCTATCTCTTATTTAAATTACTATTAGGGTTCTCTGAAAGGCAGCCAAATCTAGTTCTGATCGTTTGCAGCTAGTTTAGAAATTTAATATCCAAGGTAGGATTGCTCCCATGAAGGAATAAAATGATGGACTCATTGAACTGAAACTGCAACCTGGTGACTTCTCCCGTAGCATTTATTTTTAATAATGTATGAGGCGGAGAAATTATGTGTTGGCTAAGTTAATTGGTCCTTTCTATTTCAAACATTAAGTCACATTCATAACACACTTCTGTTCAAAATATTACAAGAGTTCCTCATGTCACTCAGGATAGAGACCAGAGTCTTTGCTGTGATCAGTCACACCCAACACTACCTGGACTCCTGCACCAATGGACTATGGCTGCTAGAACACGTTACCACAAACAGACAACTTAAAACCATAAAAATATTTTATCTCGCAGGTTAGAAATCTGAAACCAAAGTGTTGACAGAGTTGGTTCTTTCTGGGCACCCTGGGGGAGAATCTATTTCATGTCTGTCTCCTCGTTTCTGATGGTTGTCAACAACCCTTGGTATTCTTTGGTTTGTAGATGTATCACTCCCATCTCTGTCTCTATCTTCACATACTCTTCTCCTTTGTAGCTCCCCATCTTCTCTTTTCAAATATCTCTCTGCCTCTTATAAGAATCCTTGTCATTGGTATAGGATTCTCATAGTTAACTCAGGTTGACCCCATCATTTCAGGATCCTTAACTTCATTATATTCACAGATTCTAGAAATAAAGACATAGGCATATCATGTTGGAAGCTACTATTCAACCCACTATATGTGGTTGTCAAAACATTTGAATAGCACCCAAGCCACTCAGAACCATAATATTCTAGGTTCAAACTCACTTTCTTTCCATACTTTTAAATACAACTGTTTTAGGAGTCCTGGAATGGTGCTGTAGGATGAGCAACTGGGCTGCTAACTGTAAGGTCAGTCATTCAAACCCACCAGCGGCTCTTCAGAAATACTATACAGGATTTCCTTGAGTTGAAATGGACCCCACAGCAATTAACAATATCTTCTTGAAGTCAGTGTTACTAAAAAGACTAGTCCATTTTCAAGAGAGGGATTAAACTCCATCTTTTGGAGGATGAAGTATCTGTTATATTATTTGGAGTTTTTCTATAAGAAAAACTTGTCTCTTCTCCTCTATTTATTTCTTGTTGAGCCCAATGAGAGAGTCCTGTTGTAGCACTGTAGGATAAACATTGGACTGCAATCCAAAAGGTCAGTGGTTCAAACCCACTGGTCACTCCTCAGAAACCCTATATAGGGTAGCTATGAATCAGATCAAACTCAAAGGCACTTAACAACAACAACAAGCCCAGTCAACCCCTACACTGTCTAGCCTTCCATTACCTATCACCTCCTTCTTAACTAGCCTCCCTTCCTCATGTGTCCTAGTTATATGAACCTCCTTGCTCATGATACATCACACCAGGCATTCCCTTGCCTCTGGACCTTTGTACTGGCTACTACCTATGACTGAAAGTGCTGATGTATATCCACATGGCTGATATCTACCCCTGATACCCACATAGCTCCCTCATATCATTTAGAAAATGCCATCTTCTCAAAGAGCTTCTCTCTCTCTCATCCTATCAAAAATTGCAACTATATCTCTAAACCCTTGCAAAGCTTGTAATGTTTTTTTTTTTCTTAATTTGTAATAGAACTTATAATCTGCTAACACAGGCATACTGCATAATAAGCACTGGACTGTTAACTGCCAGGTTGGTGCTTCAAATACACCAGCTGCTCCTCAGACACACTATATAGGGTCAGTATGAATTGGAACTGCTCTATGTCACTTAACAACACATTCATATAGTTTACTTATTCATTTTCTTATTTATATTCTATCCTTATTTCTGGATATAATGTCAGCTCAGAGACAGCAAATATCTTTGTTTTATTCATAGATTTCAAACAGCTAAAGCAGAGGCCTGGTGCGATGCTATAGGATAAGCACTGGGCTGGTAACAGCAAGTTTGTAGTTGAAGCCCACCAAGCAGTCTTAGGAACACTATATAGAGGCCTTAAGAGTCAGAATCGATTCGACAGCACACAACAACAATAGAACAGAGCCTGGAGCATAGTGTTGGTGGTGGTGTGTCATGGAGTCAGTTCCAATTCATTGCGACCTGAATAAGGTTTCTAAGGTTATATAATTCTTTATGGGAGCAGAAAGCCACATCTTTCTCCTGCGGAGACGTCCATAATTATTTATTGAGTAAATGAATCTATTAAGGGAACCAAGATCTTTGATATCCAGTGGAATATAGTAGGGTGACCAACTTGTAGTCTGACCTCACTTCTTCATTATCAGGTTGTTTGATAAGTGTCATTGAGCCACAGCAAACGTGTATAGGTTTCTGAGGAGTGGCTGATAGGTTTGAACCACCAACTTGTGGTTAGCAGTCAGTGCTTATCCCACAGCATCACACCAGGACTCCTCACTCCCAGGTAGTATATTGAGATGAAGGCACATCTTGAGCTATATTCTGTCAATGGAGCAGCCATTTATTAGTAAGTAAACTAAAGACAGTTGCATACCTATTCTCATAAGCTTGGCGAGATTGTCTTTCTCTACATGAACTTTGAGATCAACCAACCTTCAGGTAAGAACTGTTGATGGTGTTTTCTGTTACTTGGGGTATACCAGCGTTCACAAGTTCTAGACCTGACTGGCACCTATAGATGTCTTATAAGAAGCTGATACCTCAACTATGCAAAGCACTGAAGCCCATTCCACATTTTTTTTTCAGGTGCCCACATATCTTAAGCACTGCCATTTTATCTTTATGTAATTAATTCTAAATTACTGTATGCTCCTTATTGAACTGACTCTGTAGATTTTAATAAACTGTATAGCAACTTCTGATTATGAATTTCTATTCAAATGCTTGTTGTTGTAGGTGCCAGAGAATGGTACTGACTCATAGCAACCGTATGCACACAAAAAGACAGACTGCCCGGTCCTGGGCCACAATCATTGGTATGCCTGAGCCCTTCGCTGCCACCACTGTGCCAAGCCATCTCGTTGGGGTCTTCCTCTTTTCCTCCAACCCTCCACTTTACCAAGCATGATATCCTTCTCCAGTGACTAGTCAGTCCCCTCTAAGAATATGTCTGAAGTATAAGAGATAAAGTCTGGCCGTCCTGGCTTTCAAAGAGCACTCTGGCTGTATTCTTTCAACACAGATTTGTTTGTTCCTTTGGCAGTCCATGTACTTTCAATATTCTCCTCCAACACCATAATTCAAATGCATTAATTCTTCTATGGCCTTCCTTATTCACTGTCCAGCTTTTGATGCATATGAGGTTACAGTAAATACCATGGCTTGGGTCAGGAGCACATTAGTCCTCAAGCTGACTTTTATGCTGTTTAACACTTTAAAGAGGCCTTGTGCAGCAGATTTGCCTAATGCAATACGTCATTTTATTTCTTGCCTGCTGCTTCCATAAGTGTTGATGGTTCATCTGAGCAAAATGAAATCTTTGACAACTTCAATCTTTTCTCCATTTATATAGATGTTGTTTATTGGGGTGAGGATTTTTGTTTTCTTTACGTTGAGATGAAATCCATACCAAAGGCCGTGCTCTTTGATTTTCATCAGTAAATATTTTAAGTCCTCTTCACTTTCAGCAAGCAAGGTTGTATCATCTGCATATTTCAGATTGTTAATGAGCCTTCCTGCAATCCAGATGCCAAGTTTTTCTTCATATAACCCAGTTTCTCGGATTATTGGCTCAGCATACAGGTTGAATAAGTATGGTGAAAGAATGCAACCCTGGCGCACATCTTTTCTAATTTTTAACCATTCGGTGTTTCCATGTTCTGTTCAAACAACCACCTCTTGGTCCATGTACATATTCCTCATGAGCACAATGAAGTGTTCCGGAATACTCATACTTCGCAATGTTGTCCATAGCTTGTCATGATCCACACAATCAAAAGCCTTTGCATAGTCAATAAAACACAGATAAACATCTTTCTGGTATACTCTGCTTTCAGCCAAGATCCATCGGACATCAGCAATGATATCCCTCATTCCACATCCTCTTCTGAATCCAGCTTGAACCTCTGGGGGTTCTCTGTCAATGTATGCTTGCAATCATTTCTGTATTGCCTTTAGTAAAACTTTACTCGCATGGGCTATCAATAATATGCCCGATGATTTCTGCATTCCGTTGGGTCACCTCTCTTTGGAATAGACACAAACACAAATCTCTTTCAGTCAGTTGACCAGGCGGTTTTCTTGCAAATTTCTTGGCAGAGATGAGTGAGTATCTCCAGTGCTACATCAGTTTGTTGAAAGATTTCAATCTGTATTCCATCAATTCTTGGTACCTTGTTGTTTGCTAGTTCCTTCAATGTACCTTGGACTTATTTGTTCAGGATCATTGGTTCTTGATCATATGCTTCCTCTTGAAAATATTGAACATTGACCATATCTTTTTGGTACAGTCACACTGAGGATTCCTTCCATCTCCTTTTGATGCTTTCTGCATCATTCAATATTTTGCCAAGAGAAACCTTCACTATTGCAAGTCAAGGTTTGAACTTTTTCTGCAGTTCCCTCAGCTTGAGAAATGCTGAGTGTGTTCTTCCCTTTTGGTTTTCTAACTCCAGGTCTTTGCACATTTCATATAATATTTGACTTTGTCTTCTCCAGCTGACCTTTGAAATTTTCTCTTCAGCTCTTATGTCCCTTCACTTCTTCCATTTGTATTAGCGTCTCCATGCTGGAGAGCAAGTTTCAGTCTCTTCTGACATCTATTTTGGTATTTTCCTTCTTATGACCTTTTGCTTTCTTCCTGTATGATGTTCTTGATGTCATCCCACAACTCTTCTGGCCTTTGATCATTTGGTCTCTAATGCATCAAATCTTCTCTTCAGATGACCTGTAAATTCAGGTGAGATATATTCAAGGTCATATTTTGGCTTTTGTGGACTTGTTTTAATTTTCTTCAGCTTTAGCCTGAATTTCCATATGAACAATGTCTATTTCACAGACTGCCCCTGGCCTTGTTTTGGCTGATGATATGGAGCTTTTCATTATCTCTTTCCACAGATGTAGTCAATATTATTTCTTTGTGTTCCCTCTGAAGTCCATGTGTATGGTCATCTTTTCTATTGTTTAAAAAAGGTATTTGCAATGAGGAAGTGATTGGTCTTGCAAAATTCTATCATGTGATCTCCAGCATCATTTCTATCATCAAAGCTATATTTTCCATCCATTATCCTTCCTCTTTGTTTCCAATCCTTTTGTATTCCAATCACCAGTAATTATCAGTAAATCTTATTTACATGTTTGATCAATTTCAGATTGAAGAAATTGGTAGAATTCTTTAATTTCATCATCACTGACTTTGATGATTGGTGAGTAAATTTGAATAATAGTAGTATTAAGTGGTCTTCCGTATAGGTGTGTAGATATTATCCTATCACAGACAACATTGGATCTCATGACAAATCTTGATATGTTCTTTTTGATAATGAATGTGACACCATTTTTCTTCAATTTGTCATTCCTGGCATAGTAAACCATGAGATTGTCAGATTCAAAATGGCCAATACCAGTCCATTTCAGTTCACCGATGTCTAGGATATCGATCTTTGTGCATTCCATTTCATTTTTGACAATTTCCAATTTGCCTAGATTTATACTTTGTACGGAGTCCTTGTACGGCACTGTGGGTTAATGCACCAGACTGCAAAGCCATTTAAACTGCAAGGTCAGCAGTTCAAGCTCACAAGCTGCTCCTTGAAAATTTTATACAGGGTTGGAAATGACTCGATGGCACATAACAACAACATACTTTGTACATTCTATGTTTTGATCATTAAGGGATGTTTACAGCTGTTTCTCTTCATTTTGCATTGTGCCCCATCATCAAATGAAGGTCTGAGGACTTTACTCCATTCACATCATCAAGGTCAACTCTATTTTGAAGAGGCAGCTCTTCCCTAGTCACATTTTGAGTACCTTCCAACCTAAGGGGCTCATCTTCCAGCCCTATATCTGACAATATTCTGATTCTCTTCATCATGTTTCAATATTCAATAATATGATACTGACAGTGTTCCATTGCTATTCATAAAATTTTCAATGACTAAATTTTTGGACGTAGTTCGTCACTCCTTCTTCCTAGTCTGTCTTCATCTGGAAGCTCATCTAAAATCTGTCTACCATGGGTGACTGTGCTGGTATTTAAGATACCTGTGGCATAGCTTTCAGAATTACAGCAACTCACAAGCTACCACAGTACAACAAACTGACAGACAAGTGGTCTTAGGTAGTTGATATTTAAAATGCTTAAAACTTCTGAGATGAAAGTTAATTCATGCACACATGTAGGTTACCCTCTGTGTTCTGAAGTATATTAAGTACTTTACCTCATGGATACTACACCACTTTTGTACTATTATTTTGTAGTCAGTGTTATTATTGTTTAATTTTTTATATGTACTAGTAATGCTATTTTCATATGTTTTTACTGATGGAGCTAATGTTACTACTGAAAAGAAAGTGTGCCTGAAAATTCAATAACTGAAATATAAATGATATATGCTAAAATACTATGCAGATGGTCACATAACTATCATGGTATGCCAGACTGCTAATTTTAAGGTGAGATAACACTAAAAAATATCAGAGTTAAAAGTAAAAGAGAATGAAAACAAAAAACCCACTGCCAGAGAGCCAATTCAGACTCATAGCAACACTATATAATGTTTCCTAGGCTATATGAATCTTTATGAGAGCAGAAAGCCTCATCTTTCTCCCGTGGAACTACTGGTGAGTTTAAACTTCTACCTTGTGATTAGCAGTCCAATGCATATCCTACAAAGCCATCTGGGTTCCTTAAAAAGAATCAAAGACAGTATTAAAGAAGATGCATGCAACAATCATTCCAGATTTATGAAAACTGATTTATATGTATTCCTATCTGGAGAACAGTCTTCATTTATTCATATTTTATATCAAAAAAGTTTTCCAAAAACATGCTCCCCAGTGCAAGTGAGTAGGTTTACATAAATACCAAGTGGAATCTTTAGAAACAGCCTAGCAGACTCCTAGTTTCATGTTTTTTAGTTGAATTGCTATTTTATAGTGGGAAGCAGGGGTCTCATGACGTACTGTCTTTACTGCTATCAACAATCATTGCATGGAACCAGACTTTAGGGAGTGCCCTATGCCCAAGACCCACCACCACCAAAACCAGGTCAATTGTTGTTGTTGTTGTTGTTAGGTGCCATCGAGTCGGTACCAACTCATAGCAACCTTATGCACAGCAGAATGAAACACTGCCTGATCCTGGGCCAACCTC
>NW_006408529.1:15086271-15091165 GCF_000296735.1 Chrysochloris asiatica
GCTGCTTCCATGAGTGTTGTTAGTTGATCCAAGAAGAATGAAGTCCTTGACAACTTCAATCTTTTCTCCATTGATAAGAATGTTGTTTATTGGTCCAATGGTGAGGATTTTTGTTTTCTTTGTATTGAGATGCAATCCATACTGCAGGCTGTGGTCTTTGATCTTCATCAGTAAATATTTTAAGTTCTCTTCACTTTCAACAAGCAAGGTTGTATCGTCTGCATATCGCAGGTTGTTAATGAGTCTTCCTGCAATCCTGATGCCACATTTTTCTTCATAGAACCCAGCTTCTCAGATAGGGCTGAGGTAATATATATCTGTTATGGTGTCCCATAAGGAGCTCTGGTAGCATAGTGGTTATGAATCAGGCTGCGGCCTGCAAGGTCAGCAGTTCAAAACTACCAGCTGTTCCACAGGAGAAAGATGAGGCTGTCAGCTCCCGTAAAGATTTACAGCCTTGGAAACCCTGTACAGGGTCGCTATGAGTTAGAACCGACCACGGCACATAACAACAACAACAATGGTGTCCCATGTGATTTTTATTAATGCAGGCAGCAATGAATACACCTGAACAGTATCCTGCCATTGTCAGACTCTAGAAGCAGTGTAAAGGCAATAATAATACATACTTCCCTTGGTACTAAGAATTTTACATGCAATGGCTCACTTAGATTGTATGCTAACTTTTTAAGGTTGGTGTTTACAGTCCTCTAAAAAAGAAGTCAAGGTCCAGAGAAGCCTAATGCTAATACCTTAATGTGTTAGAACTGAGATTCAAAGCCTGAACTCTTTTAAAACCTAAATTTCAGAGGGATACGTTTAGGTTTTGAAATTAAGAAGAACCAAAGGCTATGCAAAACAGATAATAATAGACCCTAAATATCTTCAGTTTATCTTGATTAAATTGAGCAAGAGAAATGTTGTTGTTGTTGTGTGCTGTCAAGTCGGTTCCGACTCATAATGACCTTGTATAGGGTTTCCAATGAGCAGCTGGTGAGCTTGAACCACCAACCTTGTGGTTCAAACTGACCCACAGCACCACACAAGCACTGTACAGTGATATTTGTTACAGTAGGTTACACTGAAGGGCGCACAAATTAGTATGAGAACCTGAAAGTATGGAAGTGCTCAAAGGATAAAGGGACACAGGAGCCAACCTGAAAAAAGCCCCCAGTGGTCAAAATTGGAGCAACTTGAAATTTAAAATAAATCATGTAATGTTAGAGTGCATGCCAAAGTATAAAATTAATATACATGAATTTCTACTAATAAAAATACAGTGACATATACATGTAAAATGTGGAGACGTGACAGATCTTCCATGTTGTTGTTGTTGTTGTTGTCAGGTGCCATCGAGTCGGAACCGACTCATAGCGACTCCATGCACAGCAGAACGAAACAATGTTCGATCCTGGGCCAACCTCACCACCACTGCCACCCCCGAGTCCATCAGTGATGCCACCTGGCCGATCCATCTCGTTGGAGGTCTTCCTCTTTTTCTCTGACCCTCCACCCTACCCAGCATGACATCCTTCTCCAACGATTGTTTCCTCCGGACTACATGTCCAAAGTAGGAGAGACGAAGCTTAGCCATCCTGGCCTCCAAGGAGCACTCTGGCTGCACTTCTTCCAAAACAGATCTATTGGTTCTTTTGGCAGTCCATGGCACCCTCAGTATTCTCCTCCAACACCACAACTCAAAGGCATCAATTCTTCTACGATCCTCTTTATTCACTGTCCAGCTTTCGCATCCATATGAGGCTATTGAAAACACAATGGCCTGGGTCAGGCGCACCCTAGTCCTCAAGCTGACATCTCTGCTCTTCAATACTTTAAAAAGTTCCTGTGCAGCAGATTTGCCCAGTGCAATACGTCGTCTGATCTCTTGACTGCTACTTCCGCGAGTGTTGATAGTTGATCCAAGAAGAATGAAGTCCTTGACAACTTCAATCCTTTCTCCATTGATAAGAATAAGAATTCCATGTAGAAGTACTCTAAATAATATGTAGATCTTCTCCCCTCTAGGAGATGGAGGTAAATCCCTGTCTGATTCTCCTTTGAGTGTAGGATAGACAATTCCAAAGAATAGAGTTGTTGTTGCTATTAAGCACCATCAAGTTGGTTCCGATTCTTAGTAACTCTGTATAGGGTTTCTGTGGAGCGACTGGTGAGCTTGAACTACTAACCTTGTGATTCAAACTGACCTTACAGTCCAGCACATTAACCCACAGTGCCACACCAGGACTCCAAAGAATAAATAAAGGGAAGACATATGGCAGACAGGACATTAACCAAATGATGAAGGTCAGTGTCAGCAGAGATGGTGAGGTGGGAAGGCACTTCAATCTGTGGTATTCTTTCCAAAAATTCAGTCCCAACATAATCATGAGGAAAATATCAGACAAACCCAGACAGGGAGATAAGGATACCTGGCAAGTATTCCTTAACACTGTCAACATCATGAAAAACAAGGAAAGGATGAGAAATATCTCAGGAAGGGGAGACTAGGGAGGCATGACAAGTGAATACAGTGTGGAATGTTGAACTGGATCCTGAAACAGAAAAGTGTTTGAATGGAAAAATTTGTAAATATAAATATAAATTTGTAAAAATAAATGCCAAACAGAATAAAACACTGTCCAATCCTGTGCCATCCTCACAATTGTCATTATGCTTGAGCCTATTGCTTTTAAGGGGTCTTCCTCTTTTTTTGCTGACTTTCTACTATAACAAGCACGATGTCCTTCTGCAGGGACTGGTCCCTCCTGATAACATGTCCAAAGTATGAGAGGTGAATTCTTGCCATCCTGCTTCAAAGGAATATTCTGGCTGCACTTCTTCCAACACAGATTTGTTTGTTGTTCTGGCAGTTCATGGTACTTTCAATATACTTCTCTAACACCATAACTCAAATGTATCCATTTTTTTTTTACAGTCTTCCTTACTCAATGTTCATTTTCACATGCATAAAAAGCTATTTAAAATACCATAGCTTCAATTTCATTATCACTGACTTTAGTGGTTGGTGAGTAAATTTGAAGAATAGTGATACTAACTGATCTTCTTTGTAGGTATGTGGATGTTACCCTATCACACACAGCATTATACATCAAAACAGATTTTGAAATGTTCCTTTTGAGGATGAATGTGATGCCATTCCTCTTTCATTTGTCATTCCTGGCATAGTATACCATATGGTTGTCAGATTCAAAATGGCCAATACCAGACTTTTTGGCTCACTAATGCTTAGAAAAAAGATCTTTATGAATTCAATCTCATTTTTGCAACTTCCAGTTTTCCTAGATTCACACTTTGTGCAGTCTAGTTTTCTCCTTTTGAGTTGTGTCCCATCAGCAAATGAACATCTAGAAAACTTTATTCCATTTGTGTCATCATGGTCAACTCTTCTTTGAGGAGACAGCTCTTCCAAGTCATATTTTGAATGCCTACAACCTGAAGGGCTCACCTTCTGGCACTATGTCTGACAAAATTCTGCTGCTATTCATGCTGCTTCAAAATTCAATATTCTTTTTCAGTGTTCCACTGCTATTCAGAAGGTTTTCAGTGACTAAACATTCAGACCACCACTCGTCTGTCAGTTTGTAGTACTGTAGTGGCTTGTGAGTTGCTGTGATTCTGAAAGCTATGCAACCAGTATTTTAAATACCAGTAGGGTCACCCATGGTGGACAGGTTTCAGAGGAGCTTCCAGACGAAGACAGACTAGGAAGAAGGAGTGAAGAACTACTTCCGAATTTAAGTCACTGAAAACCTTACAAATAGCAGGGAAACACTGTCAGATATAGTGCCGAATAAAAAAGTCACTCAAAATGCAACTGGGGAAGAGCTGCCTCCTCAAAGTAGAGTTGACCGTGATAATGTAAATGGGGTAAAGCCAGTGGGAGAAAAGCCCATGGGACCTTCATTTGCTGATGGAGCACAATGCAAAATGAAGAGAAACAGCTATAAACATCCATTGAAAATCAAAACATGGAATGTATGAAGTATGAATCTGGGAAAATTAGAAGTTGTCAAAAATTAAATAGAATGCATAAACATCGATATCTTAGGTATTGTTGTTGTTGTTGTTAAGTGCTGTGGAGTCGGTTCCGACTCAGCGACTCTGCACAGGGTTTCTGAGGCTGTAAATCTTTATGGGAGCAGAAAGCCTCATCTTTCTCCCGCGGAACCACTGGTAGTTTCGAACTGCTGAGCTTGCTATTCGCAGCCCGATTCGTAACCACCACGCTACCAGAGTTCCTTAGTGAGCTGAAATGGACTGGTATTGGCCATTTTGAATCTGATGACCACATGGTTTACTACGCGGAAATAACAAATTGAAGAGGAATGGTGTTGCATTCATCATCAAAAAGAACATAACCAGATTAATCATGAGGTACAACGCTGTTTGTGACAGGATAATATCCATGCGCCTACAGAGAAGCCCAGTTAATACCACTATTATTCAAATTTACGCACTAACCACTAAAGCCAGTGAGGATGAAATGGAAGAATTCTACCAACTTCTTCAATCTGAAATTGATCAAGCATGCAATCAAGATGTATTGATCACTACTGGTGATTGGAATGCAAAGGTTGGGAGCAAAGAAGGATCAGTAGTTGGAAAATATGGCCTTAGTGATAGAAATGATGCTGGAGAACACATAATAGAAATCTGCAAAATCAATGATATATTCGTTTCAAATGCTTTATTTAGGTAGCAGATGAGACGACTATATATGTGGACCTTACAAGATGGAATACATAGAAATCAAATTGACTACATCTGTGGAAAGAAAAGATGGAAAAGCTCCATATCATCAGTGAAAACAAGGCCAGGGCAGACTGTGGAACAGACCATCAATTACTCATATGCAAATTCAAACTGAGGCTGA
>NW_006408529.1:15092295-15098429 GCF_000296735.1 Chrysochloris asiatica
GAAAATGAAGAGGACTTAAAATATTTACTGATGAAGATCAAAGACCACAGCCTTTGGTATGGATGGCATCTCAATGTCAAGAAAACAAAAATCCTTACCACTGGACCAATAAACAACATTCTTATCAATGGAGAAAAGATTGAAGTTGTCAAGGACTTCATTTTTCTTGGCTCACTATCAACACTCATGGAAGCAGCACTCAAGAAATCAAATTTGCATTAGGCAAATGTGCTGTACAAGACCTTTTTAAAATGTTGAAGAGCAAAGATGTCAGTTTGAGGACTAGGATATGCCTGACCCAAGCCATGGTATATTCAATAACCTCATATGCATGTGAAAGCTGAACAGTGAATAAGGGAGACTGTAGAAGAATTGATGCTTTTTTTTTTTTTTTTAACTGTTTTAATGTGAATTATGAGGTAGTTTACATGGGAGAACACTAGCTTTACATTCATCCTATACATTACATTGCCATGGTTACAATCCTCTCCATGCATCATTAGCCAACCAAAGTTTACACCTTGCAAGGCTGCCCCCTGGTTGTCGGCACACAGCCCCTCTCCCTCTCTGGGTCTAGAATTCCCAGCTGTTCCATCTCTCCACGTCATCGTCTCTACCTCCATCTCTGACATCACTGCTTCTCTGGGTAGGGTCCTGCACTCTGCTATTCTCCCTTGGTGCTCCCAGGAACCTCTGCTCCTGAATTGCAAAGTCAACTACTCCCTTCCTTTTGCTACAAAATGTCTACCTTTACATTTCCAACCCTCACAGTCAGTTCTGATAGTAATTATTCACTATTGTACCACATGAGTCTTATTCCCATCTCCTTTCATCCGTCCCTCTCAGACAGATTGGATAGTTCTCAGTGGAGATTCTACCTTCCTCCATACCCTCTGGGTCTAGGTTCCCTCTTGAAAGCTTGTAAGCCAGTCACTTCTAGACTTTGTAACCCCCCCACCTCCATTTTGGTTAGCCAATGTCCAAGTTGCCCATCCCTGTCTACCCTGTGTATTGAGGGGGTGGGAATGATCTTTGCTGTAAAGATTTGTTCCCTCTTTTGAGCTACTACATCCATAGGTGTAGGTTAAGTGCATCAAATTGTATCAGATTACTCTTTTTTTCCTCTTCTTTCTTCTAGTTGAGTTCTGATCATCTAGCCAATGATGCCAGGTCAAGTGGGTATTATCTGCAAGTAGGGGTGTTCTTATGCATATGTCCTCTCTTCTTATCAGCTGGATGCTTCACTCTCCACGATAGTCCTCTGTGGTTATGTCACTGACTCTGGGCCCAGGAGTCCCCAGGTCTTGCCAAATTGCTGGCCAGCGAGGTCTCCATCTGGGTTCACAGGAGTGTATTGAACGTGGTTGGACTTAGCTCTCAGCTTTGTTACTGTTTTTCAAGATTGATGCTTTTGAGTTATGGTGTTGGAGGAGAATATTGAAAGTGTCATGGGCTGCCAAAAGAACCAACAGATCCGTGTTGGAAGAAGTGCAGCCAGAGTACTCCTTGCAGGCCAGGATAGCCAAACTTTGACATATTGTCAGGAAGGACCAGTCTTTGGAGAATGATATCATGTTTGGTAAGGTGGAGGGTCAGAGAAAAAGAGGGAGACCCCCAATGAGATGGATTGGCCAAGAGGCAGCATCGATGGGCTCAAGCATGGCAACAATTATGAGGTTGGCCCAGGACTGGGCAATGTTTCGTTCTGCTGTATGTAGGATCATTATGAGTCAGTACTGACTCGATGACACCTAACAACAACAACTAGAATGGAGAGAGAATGAGTCAGAGAGAGGGACACTAAAGTGCAGACTGCGTCTATAGCATTCTATTTATTAAAACTAAAAACAAAAATAAGAAATTATATATGAGGGGTGTTCAAAACGTTTGTGGGAAAATTCCATGATCTTTCATTTCCATTTGTCCACAATTTTTTTTAATCCCTTCTCATATATGACAAAATGCTGGAATTTTACAGACATGGGGGTTGATACATAGGTGATGTTTACATTATGCTCTCTTATTTTCTGTAGGCCAGAAACATAACTTTGAAAAAACCAGTAGGCCTTGGTGATTAATGAGCCTGTGGGTGGTAAGGGAAAAGGAAGGGTCTTGGATGACTCCCAAGATTCTGCCTTAGATGACAGAGTAGTACCATTTGTCAAGATCGGGACTATAGGAGAATTGCCATCTTTAAGCAATCACCTCGTCATATAAATCAATGAAAGAGGGGAAGTTAAGTTAATTCAAACCATGATCCAAGGTAACAAAGGAACTTTATCTTCAAAATAGAACTTGGAAAGTGATCTCAATGCACCCGTCAAAAATGTCCAATTCTGAGTCCTAATCCAAATGCTTTCATACAAATGGCCTAATGTTGTTTCCTTAGGTCTTTGCCTGAGAAATGGAAATCATTGTGTACTCAAAGGGAAGAAAAATGCGTTATTTAGTAATTATGAAATACTGAAATGTAAAAACTCATTTAAAACCAATAGAAACTGTGTTTTGTTTTGTTTTTAAGAAAACCAGAAAAATATGGCTAATCAAAGGAATATGTTTCAATTTACATTTGAAATATGACACAGGAGGAGGAAAAGAAGTGTCATGTAAATGGAAAATACCATGCCAAAGAATTGCCAGGTCTCCATTGCTGCCTAATGTGGCTCTGTGGGTTCATGCACAGGACTGCAAAGTCAATTTGAACCACAAGGTCGATGGTTCAAGCTCACCATCACTCCTTGGAAACCTTATACAGGGTCACTATGGATTGGAACTAACTCAATGGCACTCAACTACAACAATAATTGCTGCCTAGTGGGAAGAACGCTTTTAAAAAATGAACTACAGCTACAGAATAATAGAATTGTAACCATGAAAGGGATTCGATAAATACTCTAGCCCTAGTCACATTATGAAGAAGGAGAATCGTTACATGGTACCTCAGGCATGTTTTTCACCACATAATGGCAGAGTCTACAGTTGGTGGTGGTGGTGGTTGTTCAGTGCCAACAATTCAGTTCCAACTCATAGCGATCTTATTCACAATAGAACAAAACTCTACCAGGTCCTGTGTGTGCCATCTTCAAAATTGTTATATTTGTGCCAATGTTGCTGCCACTATATCAATCCATTTTTTTGAAGGTCTTGCACTATTTCACTGATTTCTACTCTAACAAGCATGAGGTCCTTCTCCAGGGACTGGTTCCTCCTGACAGCATGTTCGAAGTATATAAGATACAGTTTCATCATCCTCACTTCTAAGGAATATTCTGGCTGAACTTCGTCCAAGACGGATTTGTTTGTTCTTCTAGCACTCCTTGGTAATTTAAATATTCTTCACCAACCCCATAACTCAAATGCATTGATTCTTCTATGTCTTCCTTATTCACTGTCCAACTTTTGCAACTATATGAGGCCACTGAAAATGTCATGGTTTGGGTTAAGTGCACCTTAGTCCTTAAAGTGACATTTTTGCTCTTTAACATATTAGAGAAGTATTTTGCAGCAGAGTTGCCTAATATAATACATCATTTTATTTCTTGGCAGCTGCTTCCGTGGGTGTTAATTGTGCATCCAAGTAGAATGAAGTCTTTGACAACTTCAATCTCTTCTCCTTTTGCAATGATGTTATTTATTGGACTAGTTGTGAAGATTTCTGTTTTCTTTATATTGATGTGCAACCCTTACTGAAGTTTGTGGCCTTTGATCTTCATCAGTAAGTATTTTAAGTCCTCTTCACTTTCAGCAAGCAAGGTTGTGTCACCTGCATATGGCAGCTTATTAATGAGTTTTCCTCCAATTCTGATATCATGTTCTTCATGAAATCCATCTTCTCAGATTATTTGCTCAGCACAAAAATTAAATAAGTATGGTGAAATTATGCCACCCTGGTACACACCTTTCCTGATTTTGAACCATTCAGTATCCCTTTGTTCTGTTCTAACAAAAGCCTCTTTGTCTATATACAGCTTCCTCATGATCACAATGAATTGTTCTGGAATTTCCGTTCTTTGCAATGTTATTTATAATTCATTCTGATCCACAACACTGAGTGTTTTGCATAGTCAATATAGCACAAGTACTCATCTCTCTGGTATTCTTTGCTATCAGTCAAGGTCCAGCTGACATCGGTAATGATATCCTTCATTCCACGTCCTTTTCTGAATCTGGCTTGAATTACTGGCAGCTCCAGATGCACTACTGCAACTGTTTTTGAATTATCTTCAGCAAAAATTTGCTTGTATGTGATATTAATGATCTTGTTTGATTCTGTATTATGTTGGGTCATCTTTCTTTGGAATGGGCATAACAGTGAATCTTTACCAATCAGTTGGCCAGGTAGTTGTCTTCCAAATTTCTTGGCATAGAAGAATGAGCACCTCCAGCACTACATCAGTTTGATGAAACATTTCAATGTGTATTCCATCAATTCCTGGTGTCTTGTTTTCCCCAATGCCTTTAGTAGAGCTTGGATTTCTTCCTTCAGTGTCATTGGTTCTTGATCATGTGCCACCTCTTGAAATGGCTAAATACCAACCATTTCTTTTCTTTTTAAAAAAAGGTTTTTATTGTGGATTGAGTGAAAGTTTACAGGGCAGATCATCAGTTTTACATTCAACAAATTATACACCTTGCTTAATTACAATGATTATAATCTCCTCCATGTACCATGAGTTAACAGTGTTTCTCTCTATCCACTTTAGCTTAAAAAAAAAAAAAAAAAAAAACACACTCAGGCATATTTTACATATTTACATATCCAAAAATAATTTACATCTCCAAAAAAGGGCACATTCTGCAAGTCTGCCTCCTGGCCACCAGCTCTTAGTCCCTCTCTTCCCATGAATCTAGAGTTCTCAGATGCTCCCTCTCTCCATGACCCATCTCTGCCTTGGTCTCTGGCATCACTGCTTCTCTAGATAAGCTCCCGCATTCTGCTTGTGTGCTTCTCTCTTGATGGTCCTAGGGTCCTCTGTTTCTGGACTGTAAGATTAATCACTCCCATGTTTTTGTTACAGAACTTCTACCTTTACTATTGTAACAGTTGCAATTAGTCATGATAACAATTATTCACTATTGAATCATACGAATCTTATCCCCATCTCTTTTCACCAGACATATCTAGACCAGTTCCTGTGCAGCAGATTTGCCCAATGCAATACGTTATCTGATCTCTTGACTGCTGCTTCTGTGAGTATTGATAGTTGATCCAAGAAGAATGAAGTCCTTGACAACTTCAATCTTTTCTCCATTGATAAGAATGTTGTTTATTGGTCCAGTGGTGAGGATTTTTGTTTTATTGACATTGAGATGCAATCCACATCGAAGGCTGTGCTCTTTGATCTTCATAAAAGAACCAATAGATCTGTTTTGGAAGAAGTGCAGCCAGAGTGCTCCTTGAAGGCCAAGATGGCTAAGCTTTGTCTCTCATACTTTGGACATATTGTCCGGAGGGAACAGTCGCTGGAGAAGGATGTCATGCTGGGTAAAGTGGAGGGTCAGAGAAAAAGAGGAAGACCCCTAACGAGATGGATTGGCGAGGTGGCATCATTGATGGACTCAAGTGTGGCAGCGGTAGTGAGGTTGGCCCAGGATCGGACATTGCTTCGTTCTGCTGTGCATGGGGTCACTATGAGTCGGGTCCAACTCGATGGCACCTGACAGCAACAACAATCTAGACAAGATAAAATCTATTCAGTGGGAACTTTTTCTTTCCCCCCATGCTCTTAAACTAAACTCCCTCTTGAAACCTTGTAAGCAGTCACTTCATGCCTTTATCGACCCCTCATTTTAGGTAGTCATTGTCTAAGTTGCCCGTCCTTATCTACCCTGTGTACAGAGGGGATAGTATTGATACTTGATGTGAAGACCCCTTCACTCTCTGTTGGTATTTAGAGTAACTACCGCTCTGAGTATAGGCCAGGTTCATCAAATTGTAGCAATTTACCCTTGTTTCCTTTATAAAAAAAAAAGTGAAAAGGGAAGCCCATCTCGGGATCACATCTACCTGGAGACAATCAGAAAGCATAAAAAATACCAAAATACATGCCCATCTAAGTATTAAGGCCACAGATAACTCCTGAATATTCCCATAAAACAGAAGCAGATGACCATATCAGTACATGTTCAGAAAC
>NW_006408529.1:15099554-15108035 GCF_000296735.1 Chrysochloris asiatica
AAGAACAGACAATAACTGCAGAATGACATACATGGCATCATCACCCTGAACTCAATCAACAAATGGAAGAGTCAAGAACAGAATAAAATGATAAGAACAGAGGATCTGAGAGGTCAGTCTATGATCAAAACAATTACAATGTGAAAGAAGGTAAACACAGAGAAACAGAAATCCAGGTGGTGGGAAGGTCAGGTAGATTACAGGATAAAATAGACTGTCTTAAATGGAGGGAAGAACTAATGGAATTTAAGATAACCACAACAATAGGGTTGAGTTCTGATTATCAAGACATCAAGGCTAGGTCAAATGGGTGCTGTCTGCAAGTTTGGGTGTTCTTGTACATCTCCTCTTACTTCATATTGGCTGGATGCTTCACTCTCGGCTCTAGCCCTCTGTGGCTAAGTCCTTGTCCATGGGCTCAAGTGTCCTCAGGTCTCACCACACTTTGGACCAACCAGCCCTTCCCCGTCTCTCTCTCATTTCCAGGTGAACGGCAGTCAATGGACAGTGGTTGAACTCAGCCCATTTCTTCAATGCTGCCTTTCCCCCTCTTCCGCTCACCAGTACACCAATGTGGTCGCCAGCAAGCTTACATGCTTGCTTGTGTGTTCTCTTTGAGTTTTAGTCTTAGAGGGGAGTTTGTCCTGAAGGAATTTGATTGCTTACCTTAATGTCTTCCTGGAGAACAGCTTGCTTATTCTTGTAGTAGCCAGTCATGCTGACATTTTTGTTTGGGGTTTTTCCTGATGATCAAGATGCCACTGTTGGTCATCATAACATAACTCAGGATTTATTTTTCAGACTTTATCCTTTTCAGTCTGCCTGTTCTGCTCCACAATTCCTGTTTAGGCCTTTGTCCTAGTGATAAACAGTTCAGAGCCAGCTGTGGCTATTTGGTTTTAAGTGGAAACTGTCACTTTAAATTTCTAGGCTATCTGTGTGGATGCATAGTAGAATTCTCTGAGGGTGGCGGTGGGTGTGGGGTGTCTACTTACTCAGACACCCTCTCTAGTCACCAGAATGGAGGTACACTGAAAGCGAGAGACCAGTGAACAGATACCAAACACCAACCCTTCTTCTTTGTTTCCAACTTTAGCATTCCAATCACCAGTAATTATCAATGCATCTTGATCACATGTTTGATCAATTTCAGACTGAAAAGTTGGTGGAATTAATCAAATTCATTATTTTGGCTTTAGTGGTTGTTGTACAGATTTAAATAATAGTAGTATTAACTGCTTTTTTGTAGGTGTATGGATATTATCACAGACAGCATTGTACTTCAAGATAGATGTTGAAATGTTCTTTTTGATGATGAATGTGATGCCATTCTTCTTCAATTCTTTATTGCCAGCATAATAAACCATATAACTGACAGATTCAAAATAGTTAATACCAGCTCATTAATGCCTAGATGTGGAGTCCTAGTATGACACTGTAGGATAATGTGCTGGACCACAAGGTCAGTTTGAACCACAAGTTCAGCAGTTCAAACTCACCAGCCATTGCTCAGAAACTCTATACAGGGTTGTTATGAGGCAGAACTGACCAGACAGTCATTAACAACAACAATGCCTATGTGTGGTGCTGTAGGATAAGCACTGGACTGCAAGGTCAGTTTGAACTGCAAGGTCAAACTCACAAGCTGCTCCTTGGAAACCATATACAGGGTGGCTAAGAGTCAGAACTGACACAGGTACATAACAACAACAATGCCTAGGATATCGATCTTTTATGCATTACTCCTTTTCGTTTCTGACAACTTTCAATTTTCTTAGATTCATACTTTGTGGTTCCATGTTTTGATTATTAATAGATGTTTACAGTGGATTCTTCTCATTTGGAGTTGTGTCAAGCCAGCAAATGAAGGTCTTCAAAGCTTTGTTCATCCATATTATTAAAGTCTTCCCCAGCATATTTTGAGTGCCTTCTACCTTTAGGGGTTCATCTTCTGGCACTATATCAGACAATGTTTCATTGCTATTTATGAGGTTTTCAATGGCTAACCATTTGTAAGTAGTCTGTTTCTTCTACTTCCTAGTTTGTTTTAGCTGGAAACTTCCGCTGGAACCTCTCTACCGTGGGTGATCCTGCTGGTTTTAAAGTACTGGTGGCGAAGCGTCCAGCATCACAGTGACACAAGCCATCCTAGTATGACAGACTGACAGAAGAATATTGGCTATAGTATCATACTACACATTAATACTTTTTCAAATGTTAACAGTATTTATCCAGCCTATTCTACTGATCCATCTCTTTTTATTGTTGATTTTCCCATGATGTATTTATTGCTTTTAATGGTTCAGATCCACAATCCCTTATTTAAAACTTGCATCAGACAGGTTTTGAAATTCAGGATTTAATTCTCATTTCAGAAAGGTAACACAGTGAAACACCTGCAGCAGAGTCTGAGGCACGATTTGATAATCAAACCCATTAATTCCTCTACAGAGAAAGTGTGAACGTTCACACCAGTGGAATAACAAAAAAACATTAGCAATCTCACATCAGATCAGGTGAGTATATGACATCCAGTGAGTTCAGTTAAGGTCAGATTTTTCCACCAAATAAATCATAAAAGATCTTTAAATTTTTAGATCTTTTAAAATTCCAGACTTGTGTTTAGGGGCATACATTTTATGTGAATGAGACACTCCTAAATGTATTAGGTAAGGATATATGCAAGAGCGCTTCAAACAATTCGTAGAAAAATCCAATTGTCTTTTAATTCTGCTGGTCCATGAATTTTTTGAGGCCCTTGTCATATTCTGCTATTTGTACATAGGGCTTGGTGAGGCTTTCCTGTCTAGAGCACTGCTAGGCAGATAAATAGAAAGAGCAGGCCCTACCTATATCCCAATGAAATGCTCTGTGGAAGATATAGGAGGTATAGAAGGTAAGATGACTAAAAACAAGCCCAGGAGGGATGAGTTCCTAATTTGAAGAAAAATAAATATGCACTAGTTGCCATGACAATCTATGGACAACATTGCGAAGTATGAGTATTCCGGAACACTTAATTGTGCTCATGAGAAATCTGTAGCTGGACCAAAAAGCAGTTGTTCAAATAGAACATGGGAAATCTGAATGTTTTTAAATTAAAAAAGGTGCGCGGGAAGGTTGTATTCTTTCACCATACTTATTCAACCTATATGCTGAGCAAATAATCCAAGAAGCTGGGTTCTATGAAGAAAAACATGGCATCAGGATTGGAGGAAGACTCATTAACAACCTGAGATATGCAGATGATACAACCTTGCTTACTGAAAGTGTTGTTGTTGTTAAGTACCGTGAAGTCAGTTTCAACTCATAGTGACCCTGCACAGGTTTTCCGAGGCTGTAAATCTTTACGGGAGCAGAATGCCTCATCTTCCTCAGATAAAAAGAGGAAGAACACCCAACAAGATGGATTAGCCAAGTGTCAGCATTGATGGACTCAACTGTGGCAACAGTAGTGAGGTTGGCCCAGGATCAGGCAGTGTTTCATTCTGCTGTGCATAAGGTCATTATGGGTCCATACTGACTCGATGGCACCTAACAACAATAACAGTTGCCACGGAGACAATTCCAGATCAAAGTGGTCAATTGTATCAGAATAGAACTGTGTTCCACAGGGTTTTCAATGGTGATTTTACAAAATAGACCATCAGGTCTCTATTCTGAAGTGACTTTGTTGTTGTTAAGTGCTGTTGAGTAGGTTCTGAACTCATAGCGACCCTGCATAGGGTTTCTTAGGAGTGGCCTATGAGTTTGAACCAACAAGCTTGCAATTGAAATGACCTTGGGGTCCAGTGGTATAGCGCCATATTAGAACTTCAATATATGTTCATGTATCAGTATATCTAAACATGTGTACATATGTACATGATTGTGTGTCCTGTGTATATCCTATAATGCCACACCAGGAGGTGACTTTTGTGGACTCAAATGCCCCATCTTTTGGTTAGCAGTCTACCATATCAATTGTTTGTATCACCCATGGACTCCATAAACAAGTGCACAATTGTTAATTAGGGCATAATCACCCTTCTGTAGGAGTCCTGGTGTGGCACTCTAGGTTAATGCGCCAGACAGCAAAGCTGTTTGAACTGGAAGGTTGGTGGTTCAAGTTCACCAGCTGCTCCTCGGAAACCCTATACAGGGTCGTTATGAGTCAGAACCAACTCGATGGCACTTAACAACAACAACAACCCTTCTATAGGAAATTAGTTTACTTCTCAGCAATAAGCAATTATCAGTTCTAAGAACAATCACCCAGTTCACAGCCTCTCCAGATGGATCTCCTTTATGATAACCATTTTTAATGTCAGTTGGGTCTGTTCTGTGACCTGACCACAAATTATTGGACAAGGATGGGCCCTTCACCCAAGGGCAAATAATCCTGTAGCTTGTGATAGTCCTCCTGGGATATGATGTGCCAGGACCATCACATTCCTGTCTTTTGGGAATTAGAACTTAGATCAACATTGGAGACATAGGTAAACTGAAGCTCTGAAAAAGCACACACTTTAAATAGAAGAATGTTGTTGTTAGGTGCCATTGAATCCATACCAATTCATATCAACCTTATGCACAGCAGAATAAAACATGCCTGGTCCTGCACCAACCTCACAGTTGTTGCTACATTTGAGTCCGTTGTTGTTGCCACTGTGCCAATCCATCTCTTTGGGGATCTTTCTCTTTTTTCTGACCTTCTACTTTACTAAACATGATATTTTCTCCAGGGACTGGTTCCTCTTGATAATATATCTGAAACATGAGAAATATAGTCTGACCATCTGGCTTCCAAGGAGCATTCTGGCTGATTGTTTATTTGTTTGTTCTTTTAGCAGTCCATGGTATCTTTAATACTCTCCTCCAATACCATAATTCAATTGCATCAATTCTTCTATGGTCTTCTTTATTCATTGTCCAGCTTTCACATGCATACGAGGTTATTGAAAATACCATGGCTTGGGTCAGGCGCACCTTAGTCCTCAAATTGGCACCTTTGTTCTTGAACACTTTTGTATTAAAGGAGACTTGTGCAGCAGATTTGTCTAATGCAACATGTTATTTGATTTCTTGGCAGCTGCTTCCATGAGTGTTGATGGTTGATCTGAGCAAAATGAAGTTTTTGGCAACTTCAATCTTTTCTCAATTAATATGGATGCTGTTTATTGGTCCAGTGGTAAGGATTTTTGGCTTTTTACATTGAAGTGCAACCCATACCAAAGGCTGTGGTCTTTGAACTTTATCAAATAAATAATAAGTATATTAAGTCCGCTTGGCTTTCAGCAAGCAAGGTTGGATAAGCAAGATTGTATCATCTGCATATCGCAGGTTGTTAATGAGTCATCCTTCAATCCTGATGTCAAGTTTTTCTTCATATAATCCAACTTCTTGGATTATTTGTTCAGCATACAGATTGAATAAATATAGTGAAAAAATACAACCCTGGCACACACCCTTCCTAATTTTAAACCAATTTATACTAGTTTGCAGTTAAATAAAACCTCAGGAGAATTTGACTTTAAGCTATCCCAAATTGATAGTTTCCTCAGATGCATGGAAATTTCAAAAGCTAAACCCTTTTGCTTTCTTCATATGCAATGTTCTTGATGTTATTCCACAATTCGTCTGGTTGTCATTAGTGTTAATGCATCAAATCTATTCTTTTTTTCTAATGTTTTATTGTAAATTAAGTGATAGTTTACATGGGAGAACATTAGCTTTACATTCATCCTATCATTTCATTGCCATGGTTACAATCCCATACATGCATTACCAACCAACCAAAGGGTATACCCTGCAAGCCTGTCCCTTCAGTTGTCTGCACACAGCCCCTCTCCTTCTCTGGGTCTAAAGTCAGTGGTCAATCCATCTCTCCAAGTCATCATCTCTGCCTCCATCTCTGGCCTCACTGCTTCTCTGGGTAGGATCTCGCACTTCGCTCTTCTCCCTTGACGGTTCCAGGAACCACCACTCCTGGACTACAAAGTCAATCACTCCCCTCCGTTTGCTACAAAACATCCACCTTTACATTTCTAACCCTCACAGTCAGTCCTGATAACAATTATTTACCATTGTACCACAAGGGACCTATCCCCATCTCCTTTCATTAGACCCGCCCAGACAGATTGGCTACTACTCAGTGGAGATTCTACTTTCTTCTGTGCCTTCTGGATCTAGGTTCCCTCTTGAAAGTTTGTAATACAGTCATTTCTTGCCTTTGTAGTGCCCCCTCCCCCCATTTTGGGTAGCCAATGTCCAAGTTGCCCATCCCTGTCTACTCTGTATGGAGGGGGTGGGAATGATCCTCACTGTAAAGAATTGTTCCCTATTTTGAGCTACTGCATCCATAGGTGTAGGTCAAGTTCATCAAACTACCAGATTACTCTTTTTTTTCCTCTTCTTTCTTCTTCTACTTGAGCTTTGATCATCCAGTCATTGAAGCAAGGTCAAGTGGGTATTATCTGCAAGTATGGGTGTTTGTATGAAGTCTATTCTTAAGATTGTCTCTAAATTCAAGTGGTATATGTTCAAGGTTGTGGAATTATTTAAATTTGGAGACAACTTTTGTCTCCAAAGTCTTTTCTTTCTTGTCAACCTAATAAGCTTCAACCTGAACTTGCATATGAGCAATTAATGGTCTGTTGCACAGTCATGGGCTGCCATAAGAACAAACAAAATTGCCTTGTAAAAGGTGCCACAGGAATGCTCCATATAAGTGAGGATGGCAAGACTTCATTGCATGTATTTTGGAGATGTTATCAGATGGGACCAGTCCCTGCAGAAGGACATCATGCTTGGTAAAGTAATGTTGCTGTCAAGTTGACTCCAACTCCTAGTACTCCTGATAAAATGGAGGGTCAGCAAAAAAGAGGAAGGCCCTCCATGAGACTAAGTGACACAGTGGCTGCAATAATGGACCCAAACATAACAATGATGAGGATGACTTGGGCCAGACAGTGTTTCATTCTGTAGTATGTAGTGTCAGCACTGCTGGGTGGCACCTACAAACAACAAGCCTTGGTGGAATAAACTGCCAACCAAATGTTGTCAGTTCTAACTCATCCAGTAACTTACAAGTGATTTGTTTCTGTAAATATTACAAACAGAAAACCCCGTGGGGAAGTTCTACTCATTCCCATGGAGTCTTTATAAATCAGAATCAATTTAATGGTATCTAACAACAACAATAACAATATCCCTCCCTAAAGTAATTCACCTTGACCTTGAAACCCAAAGATTTCCCACATATAAGGTTTCAAGGAATCAAAATCAATTCACACACATGCAAGACACAAGGAAACAAAGCATATTACTGAAAGGAAGCAGAAACAACAAACAAAAGAATCAAATACTGGAGCTTTCAGCTATACAATATAAAATAAAAATAATTATATGCTTAAGATTTTAAAAAGGAGTGAAAAATATAAGTAGGAAGTTAGAATCTATTTCAAATGAAAGGTAATTTGAAATAGAAATTCTGAAACTGGAAAAATAAGCACAATTTAAAATTTAAATGAAATTTTTAATAAAACATTAGATAAAGCTGAATAAGACATTAATGAATTTCAAGATGGATTTTAAAACATGATGCAGAATTCAGGGCAAAGACAATGGAAAGAACATCTACAAGAAGGCGTTGGACCCAATGAAAAAATGGGCCCAAGACATGAACAAACACTTCACCAAAGAAGACATTTGGGCAGCCAACAAACATATGAAGATATATGTTCACAATCATTAGCCATTAGAGAGATGCAAATAAAAAACAACAATGAAATATCATCTCATAAAAGCAATAACAGTGAAGTGCAAAAAAGCAGAAGACAGTACATACTGGCGAGGATGTGGAGAGACTGGGACCCTTCTACACTGCTGGTAGGATGGCAAAATGGTCCAACCCCTCTGGAAAAATAAAACGCATGGTGCTTCCTCAGAGAGTGGGAAATAGAAATATCTTATGATCCAGAAATTCCTATACTTGATATATTTCCACAAGATATATGAGCCATAACATGAGTAGACATATGCACACCAATGTTCATAGCAGCACTATTCACAATAGCAAAAAGATGGAGACAGCCTAAGTGCCCATCAATGGAAGAATGGATAACCAAACTGTAGTACATCCACACAATGGAATATTATGTAACCTTGAAGAATAACAAGGAAGCTGCAAGCCACCACATAACGTGGATGAACCTTGAGAACATTATGTTGAATGAAATTAGTCACAAAAGGAAAAATATTGCATAAGACCATTGTTGTAAAAGCTTAAGAAAAGATACCCACACTAAAAAAAAGAAAAAAAAAAAAAAATCTCTGTTGGTTACCAGTGGAGGTGGGGTAAAGAGGTTTGGGGGAGGTTGAGGGAGGCATCAGTAGAGCACAGGGTAGGGGCAGACACATCATGGTTCGGGTGTTGGGGAGGGCAATACATAAGAAGGAGGAGGGGGTGGAAGAACAAGGTAGATAGGGGAACACTGAGAC
>NW_006408529.1:15108135-15117777 GCF_000296735.1 Chrysochloris asiatica
GGGGATAGACACATTATAGTTAGGGTGTTGTTGTGGGCAATACACAGAAGGGAGAGGGGGCATGAAAGAACAAGGTAGATAGAACACTTAGGCAGGTTTGCATGTGCTAAATGGGACACAGGTAAATAGTGATGTATGCTCAACTTTGGAACAATAAAGCTTTGTGATACAGGAATTGAGGCATAGTATGAATGGGTAAAAGAAGGGAAATATTGTTAAGATGCCTGACTGTCTTATGAATATTGGTTTCCCTTGCCTACTATTGTAAAATAGACACGTGAGGGGGACAGAATGGACTATCCAGAAACATGGTTATAGAAAGCTTATAATCCTGTCTTCAGCCTATAACTGATTGGAAAAAGGGTACTAGAACTTGCACAGTGAAAGAGGCTTCTTGTGGAGCCTTTGTAGTGTATTAGACCCGACGTGTGAATCCTGATCCTCATCCAGAACCTTCTGAGGTGGGACATTCCCAATTGAAAGCATAAGCAGACCAGCTTGGAGCAGCTAGAGGAATAGAAGATATTTCTTAAAAGAAAGACCAGCAGGAAAAAAAAATCAAGAACAAAAACTAGAACAAGAACAAGCAAGTTGTTTGCCAGGGAGCCATCAAGGCAAGCAATAAAGTCCTTCCAGGACAAACTCCCTTCCAAGACTGAAACTCAAAGGTAATATATGAGCAGACTTTTAAGTTTGCTAGCGACCATGATGCACTACTGATAAGTGGAAGTGGGGGAAAAACAGCAAGGAAGATGTGGGCTGAGTTTGACCATGATACATAGATTCCTGATGACCTGGAGTATGATGAAACCTGGTTGGCCCAAAGTGTGGTTAGATCCGGGGACTCCTGAGCCCATGCACAAGGAAATAGCCACAGAGGGCTAGAGCTGAAAGCAAAGAGTCCAGCTGACATGAGGTGAGGGGAGATGCACTAGAATGCCCAAACTTTATGATAGTACACATTTGACCTAGCTTCAATGGCTGGATGATCAGAAGAGAATTGTTGTTGTTGTTAGGTGCCATCGAGTCAGTACCAACTCATAGCGAACTTATGCACAGCAGAACGAAACACTGCCTGATCCTGGGCCAACCTCACTACTGTTGCCACGCATGAGTCCATCAATGCTGCCACTTGGCTAATCCATCTTGTTGAGGGGTTTTCCTCTTTTTCCTCTGACCCTCCACCTTACCAAACATGATATTCTTCTCCAGCGACTGGTCCCGCCTGACAATATGTCCAAAGTATAAGAGACCAAGTTTGGCTATCTTGGCCTCCAAGGAATAGTCTGGTTGCACGTCTTCCAAAACAGATCTATTGGTTCTTTTGGCAGCCCATGGCACTTTCAATATTCTTCTCCAACACCATAACTCAAAAGCATCAATTATTCTACAGTCCTCCTTATTCACTTGTCCAGATTTTGCATGCATATGAGGTTACTGAAAATATCATGGCTTGGGTCAGGCGCACCTTAGTCCTCAAGCTGACATCTTTGCTCTTCAACACTTTTAAAAGGTCTTGTGCAGCACATTTGCCTAATGCATTTCGTCGTTTGATTTCTTGACTGCTGCTTCCATGAGTATTGATAGTTGATCCAAGAAGAATGAAGTCCTTGACAACTTCAATCTTTTCTCCATTGATAAGAGTGTTGTTTATTGGTTCAGTGGTGAGGATTTTTGTTTTCTTTACATTGAGATGTAATCCATACTTGACAGTATAAAAGATGACTATACACATGGACCTCACCAGATGGAAAACATAGAAATCAAATTGACTACATCTGTGGAAAGAGACAATGGAAAAGATCCATACCATCAGTCAAAACAAGGCCAGGGGCAGACTGTGGAACACACCATCAATTACTCATATGCAAATTCAAACTGAAGCTGAAGAAAATGAAAACAAGTCCACGAGAGCCAAAATATGACCTTGAGTATATCCCACCTGAATTTAGGGATCATCTGAAGAACAGATTTGATACATAAAACACTAAAGACCGAAGACCAGAAGAGTTGTGGGATGACATCGAGAATATCATACATGAAGAAAGCAAAAAGTCATTAAGAAGACAAGAAAGAAGGAAAACGTCAAAATGAATGTCAGAAGAGACACTGAAACTTGCTATCCAGTGTAGAGATGATAAAGCAAATGGAAGAAATGAGGAGGTCCAAAGATCAGCTCGAGAAGATAAAGCCAAATATTACAACAAAAATGTGCAAAGATCTGGAATCAGAAAACCAAAAAGGAAGAATATACTCAGCATTTCTCAAGCTGGGGGAAGTGAAGGAAAAATTCAAGCCTCGACTTTCATTATTGAAAGTACAGAATTAGAAGAAGATTAAAAAGAAAAAAAATTTTTTTTGATAAACAAGTGTAAATTGCTACACTTTTATGAACTTGACCTATACTTATGGATGTTGTTGTTGTTAAGTGCCGTCAAGTTGATTCCAGCCCATAATGACCCTGTATAGGCTTTCGGAGGAGTAGCTTGTGAGCTTGAACCACCAACCTTGCATTTCAAATGGCTTTGCAGTCTGGCTCATTTACCCACAGCGCCACACCAGGACTCCATAGTTATGGATGTAATAGCTTAAAATACCAACCAAGGGGGAAGGAATCTTCACAGCAAGGATCATTTCCATCCCCTCTGTACACAGGGTTGATAGAGTTGGGCAACTTAGACATTGGCTACCTAAAATGGGGGGCTATAAAGGCACAACGTGACTGGCTTACAAGTTTTCAAGAAGGTGTTTAGTTTTAAAGTGTGCAAGGGAATGTAGAACCCCACTGAGTGGTTATCATCCTGTCTAATCAGGTATGGTGAAAGGGGATGGGAAGAAGACTCTTACGATTCAATAGTGAGTAATTGTTATCATGATTAATTGCAATTGTTACAACTGTAAAGGTAGAAGTTTTGTAACAAAAAGGGGGCCATGGGTGATATTACAGTCCAGGAATGGAGGACCCTTGAGCCATCAAGGAGAAGAACGGGAGCAGAGTGTGGAACCCTATCCAGAGAAGTGGTGATGCCAGAGATGGAGGCAGAGATGAAGACGTGGAGAGATGGAGCAAATGAGAACTCTAGACTCATGGAAAGAGAAAAGTTGTGTGTTGGCAGTCTGGGGGCTGGCTTGCAGGGTGTGCCCTTTGGTTGTTTGAATTATTGTATATTCCTGAGTGTTTTGGTGTACATCAAAAAAAAAAAAAAAAAAGCCAGAAGGGATAGAAGCAAATACTGTCGAATGATGACGCATGGAGGGGATTGTAATCATTGCAATGAAACAAAATACGATAGGATGAGTGCAAAACTGATGTTCTCACATTTAACCTATCACTCAATTCACAATAAAAGCTTTAAAAAAGGAGAAAATAAGGCTTAGGAGACTTGGAGGATATACTGATGATGTCTAACAAACATTTAAACATGTTTAAACATGATTCCAAATTAGAAGAGTAAATGAAGCAAAGTAATGTTTGAAAATATAACAGTTAAGAAATTTTCAGAAGCACTAACAGACAACACCCCAACCCACCCGCTTCCTGATTCAGGAAACTCAATAAATACCATAGTGAAACTGCATAACCCTAACAACAACAACAACAACAACAACAATTTTTTAAGCTGACACAGTGAAAACAGAGATTATTAAATAAAAGCAAAACGTAGAATAGCAAATTACTTTTCAAAAGTAACATTGAAAGCCAGAAGAGAATGGAGCAATATCTTCAAGCTGCTAAATAAAAAATAATGATCAACCTAGAATTGTGTGCTCAGGAAAAAAGTCTTTCAAGAATGAGAGCAAAATAAAAATATTTTTAAACAAATAAATACACAGAGTTTTTCTCATGGGCCCTCATCAAAGGAAATTGTAAGAGATGTGCTTTAGGCATAAGGCAAGGTAGTCCAGTGAGAAGATTTAAGGTGCAAAAAGGAATAAAGAACAAAAAAAAATACTGACTATGAAATGAAATTGAAAGAAATATTGGATGGAGAAAACAATATTGATTATAAATTCTCATGGGATTAAAACTAGAAATAAAATATAACACAATAATTTTATATATGTTGAAAAGTTCCTTATTGTTATTGTTTCTGAAACTAACAACTTTTTGTTAAATGTTTCAATTATGCATTTTGAATGTATATCTCTCAAAGTGGCAAGGGAAATAAAGAAGTACTCAACTCAAACTAAGATAAAAAGGGAAAAAAGTAAGTTTGAACAATAAATCAAAAAACAAACCAAACCCACTGCCATCCTGACTCATCCTGACTCATTTCTGAGACTATAAACCTTTATGGGAGCAAACAACCTCATCTTTCTCCCTGGGAGTGTTGAGCAGACTAATAATGCCTAACCCACAGAACAAAACAAGATGAGAGAAATCAATCTATGTGTATTACTACTTACAGAGTCCTGGTGTGGCGCTATGGGTTAATGCACTGGCCAGCAAAGTCAGTTTGAACTGCAAGGTCAGCAGTTCAAGCTCACCAGATGCTCCTCAGATACTCTATACTGGGTTGCTAAGGGTCGGAACTGACTCAACAGCACACAACAGAAACAACATTACTACTTACAACAGTGACGGACTAATTTCTCCACTTTAAAGACAAAGATTATCAAATTGGATTTTAAAAATCCAACCATATATGGTTTATAAGAATACCATTTAACATGCAAAGTTGAAAAAAAAAAAAAAAGATGTGACTGTCATAGCAGGTAGATTCTAAACAAAAGGTAGCAGATATGACCACATTAATATCAGACAAATAGAATTTAAGGGAAAATCATAATAGCTATAGAGGTTGCTTAATGCAAAATGTTAAATTTACTGGGAAAACGTATTAATTCTAAACTTCTAATAACTTTATAATATAGTACTTAGTGAAGAATATATAAAAATACAACCATCAGTGTGAATTGCACCGCAATGTAAACAAAAATATCATCCTCAAAGCTGGACCAATAAATAATGTCTTGATAAGTGGAGAAAAGATTGAAGTTGTCAAAGATTTCATTTTCTTTGTATCCACAATCAACACTCATGCAAACAGCAATCAAAAAATCAAAGGACAAAAGATCTCTTTAAATTTTTGGAAAATTACAGATGTTACCTTGAGGAAGGTGCGCATAATCCTGACTCAAACCTCAAAACTTTGTATTTTAAATTGACTCATGTGCATACAATAGCTGGACAATGAATAAGGAAGACTGTAAGAGAATTGATGCATTTGAATTATGCCATTGATGTAGAATAATGAAAGTACTTGGACTATCAGAACAAACAAATCTGTCTTGGAAGAAGCACAGCTAGAATACTTCTTGGAAGTCAGGTGTGAGACTTCAACCCCTATACTTTGGAAATGTTGTCCCTCCTGGAAAGGGACACCATGTTTGGCAAAGTAAAGGGTGATTGAAAAAGAGGAAGACCCCCAACAAGATGGATTAACACAATGACTGCAACAGTGGGCCAAATATGACAATTGTGAAGATTGTATAGGAAATGGCAGTGTTTTATTCTATAGTGCATAGGGTTGCTATGAGCCAGAAGTGGGGCTATAGGATAAGCACAGGACTATTGACTACAAGGTTGGCAGTTCAAATCCTCAAGCAGCTCCTCAGAAACCCTATACAGTGTCACTATGCATTGGAATCAACTCAACTGCACTTAACAATAGCAACAAATAGTTTCAAAAGATATGGGGCAAAGACTAACAGAGCTACAAGGAGAAATTGGGAAATCGACCATCAAAGAGGGTGATTTTAACACAGCTCTCTTAGTAATTGATGGTGGGTACAAAATCATTAAAGACGAACATTTGAACAGCACATTCTAAGGGAATAATTTCATGGACATTAAACATTGCCCCTAACAAACAGAGAATTTATATTCTTTTAAAAAATACATGCATCTGTGCAAAATGAACCATAAAAGACCTCAAGAAATTTCAAGCATTGGCACCATATAGACTATTCTCTCTCTTCTCGGATCTAATTAAATTTTAAATCAAGCAAAGAAAGAAAGAAATTCAGCTTTCTAATTTTTCTAAAGTTAGCTTTCTGAGTCTCATATGTTTGATTATTTTTTAAAGCATTGATAAAGAAAAGGAGAAGTCAAGGTGAAGGAGACATTGTATTGGGAATGAGAAGATATTTAGAATGTAATGGTAATTATAATACTCCCCATAGAATGTGTGGAATGCAGCTAAAGTTATACCTCAAGGCATGTTTACGACTTTAAATAGTTATCTTATCAAATGAAAAAGTAGGAAGTCAGAAAGTTAAGTATTCAACTTGAAAAATTAGAACCAGAACAACAAAAAAATTATTAAAACCAAATGAAATGAAACCCAAAGTTTAAGAAGTAGAAAATGAACATAGAAAAGATCAACAAAACCAAAAATTGACAATTGACAAATACAATGGAAAACACAAAGGAAGAGGGAGAAAGAGAATGAGATGGAGAGTGAGTAAACCACGTAGGTGCCATCTCTGACTTCCCTGGGCTTCACAACGAGGAAAGAGAATCAAACTCTAATTCAGTCCAAGGTTGATTCCTATGAAGCAGAGGTCAGACATGCTCCCACCCTACAACCTTCCTTACCCTATTCTGACACCAACCATCCCTCCAATAGCACTCTCTGCTTCACATCTGGGTTTGACAATCCATTGCAATGGCCACAAAGAAATCATAATACTCACAATTATGGAATTTATTCAAGAAAAGGGTACAATTCAGGATCAAAACCAACTCAGGATGTAGCAGTTCTCCAGTCAGGAATGCCTCTTGTCTGCCATACTGCAGGCCTGCCTCACTCTTGTCTTCAGCCTCTCAGCCATGTGGCCGCTTGCCTCTGTGCCCCACAGCCTGCAGCTGTTTTGTCTTTCTGCACCATTGCCTCTGCTCTCACCTCTGCTATCGCCATTTTTCTAGTAGGGATCTTATGCTCCACTTATGTTCTTCCTTCTTGATGATCCTGGGACCGTCAATCTCTGCTTCTAATATGTTGTTGTTGCTAGGACCCATCAAGTTAGTTCTGACTCATAGTGACCCTATGCACAACAGAACAAAACACTGCGCAGTCCTGGGCCAACCTCGTTGCTACACTTGAACCTATTGATGCTGCTAATTTGCAACCTATCTCACTGGGGATTTTCCTCTTTTTATCTGACCCTCCACCTTACCAAACATGATATCCTTTTCCAGTGATTGGTCCCTCCTGACAATATGTCAGAAGTATGAGAGACAAAGTCTGGCCATCCTGTCGTCCAAGGCGCACTCTGGCTGTACTTCTTCCAACACAGATCTATTTGTTCTTTTGGCAATCCATGGTACTTTCGATATTCTCCTCCAACATCATAACTCAAATGCATCAATTCTTCTATGGTCTTCCTTATTTATTCACTGTCCAACTTTCACATGCATATAAGGTTATTGAAAATACCATGACTTGAGTAAGGTGCACCTTAGTCTTCAAACTAACATTTTTTTCTCTTCAACACTTTATTTAAAAAGGTCTTGTGCAGCAGATTTGCCTAATGCAATACACTTTGATTTCTTGACTGCTGCTTCCATGAATGTTGATAGTTGATCCAAGCAAAATGAAGTCATAAGTTCTCTTGGTTCTCAGCAAGCGAGATTGTACTATCTGCATATCACAGGTTGTTAGTGAGTCTCCCTCCAAATCTGATGCCACATTTTTCTTCATATAACCCAACTTCTCAGACACTCTTCCTAATTTTAAACCATTAGGTGTTCCCTTGTTCTGTTGGAACAATGGCCTCTTGGTCTATATACAGGTTCCTCATGAGCACAATTAAGTGTTCCAGAATACTCATACTTCACACTGTTGTCCATAGCTTGTCATGATCCACATAGCTTTTGCATAGTCAATAAAGCACAGGTAAAGATCTTTCTGGTATTCTGTGCTTTCAGCCAAGATCCATTGAACATCAGCAATGATATCCCTCCTTCCATGTCCTCTTCTGAATCTGGCTTAAACCTCTGGAAGTTTGTGTTAATGTATGGTTGCAACCGTTTTGGTCTTACCCTTAGTAAAGGTTTACTCACATTGGACTTACTCACATGATGATTTCCACATTCTGTTGGGTCATCTCTCTCTGGAAAGGGCACATATATGGATCTCTTCCAATCAGTTGGCCAGGTAGTTATCTTCCAAATTTTTGGTATAAATTAGTGAGTACACCAGTGCTACCTCACTTTCTTGAAAGATTTTAATTTGTATTCCATCAGTACCTGGTGCCTTGTTCTTTGCCAATGATTTCAATCATTTGTCTCTTCATAATATGCCATCTCTTAAAATGGTTGAATATCGACCATTTCCTTTTGGTTGAATAACTCTTAGTATTTCTTCAATCTTGTTTTGATGCTTTCTGCATCATTCAAGAATTTGCCCAGAGAATCCTTCAATAATGAAAGTTGAGACTTGAATTTTTTCTTTAGTTCCCTCAGCTTGAGAAATGCTGAGTATGTTCTTCCCTTTTGGTTTTATAACACCAAATCTTTGCACATTTTGTTATAATATTCGACTTTGTCTTCTTGAGCTGACGTTTGAAATGTTCTTTTCAGCTCTTGGACCTCCTCGTTTTTCCCATTTGCTTTAGCATCTCTACCTGGAGAGCAAGTTTCAGTGTCTCTTCAGACATCCATTTTGGTCTTTTCATTCTTTCTTTTCTTCTTAATGACCTTCTGCTTTCTTCCTGTATGATATTCTTGATGTCATTCCACAACTCTTCTAGTCTTCGGTCTTTAGTGTCCAGGGTATCAAATCTGTTCTTCAGATGATTTCTAAACTCAGGTGGGATATATTCCAGGTCGTATTTTGGCTCTTGTGGACTTGTTTTCATTTTCTTCAGCTTCAATCTGAATTTTCATATGAGCAATTGAGGTTCTGTTCCACAATCTGCCCCTGGCCTTGTTTTCACTGATGATATGGAGCTTTTCCACTGTCCCTTTCCACAGATGTATCAGTTTGATTTCTGTGTATTCCATCTGGTGAGGTCCATGTATATAGTCATTTTTATGCCATTTTTGCAATGAAGGAGTCATTGCTTTTGCAAAATTCTATCATGAGATGTCCAGCATCATTTCTATCACCAAGACCATATTTTCCAACTACTAATCCTTCCTCTTTGTTTCCAACCTTTGTATTCCAATCACCAGTGATTATCAATACATATTGATTGCATGTTTGATCAATTTCAGACTAAAGCAATTGGTAGAATTCTTCAATTTCATCCTCACTGACTTTAGTGGTTGGTGTATAAATTTGAATAATAGTGGTAGCAACTGGTCTTCCCTGTTGTTGTTGTTGTTAAGTGCCGTCAAGTCGGTTCTGACCCATAGCGACCCTGTACAGGGTTTCCAAGGCTGTAAATCTTTACGGGACCAGAACGCCTCATCTTTCTCCCACGGAGTGGCTGGTAGTTTCGAACTGCTGGTCTTAAGGTTCGCAGCCCGATTTGTAACCACTACGCTACCAGAGCTCCTTGTAGGTGCGTGGATATTATCCTATCCCAGACAGTGTTGTACTTCATGACAGATCTTAATATTTTCTTTCTGATGATGAATGTGTGTCGGGGTTTTCCCTCGACATAGTTGTCACGAGTGTTTGGTTCACGAGG
>NW_006408529.1:15118872-15126917 GCF_000296735.1 Chrysochloris asiatica
CTTTTCTCCCACAGGCTTTACTCCATTTGCATCATCACGGTCAACTCTACTTTGAGGAGGCAGCTCTTCCCCAGTCACATTTTGAGTGTCTTCCAACCTGAGGGGCTCATTTTCTGGCACTATATGTGACAATGTTTCTCTGCTATTCATAAGGTTTTCAGTGAATAAATATTCAGAAATAGTTTCTCTTTCCTTCTTCCTAGCTTGTTTTCAACTGGAAGGTCATATGAAACCTATCCACCATGGGTGATCCTGCTGGTATTTAAAACACCCAGGGTTAGCATCCAGAATCACAGCAACACACAAACCACCACAGTATGACAAACTGATAGATGAGTAGTGGGCTTCTGATATAACTCCTTTTAAACCTAGCTTAAGGCCAAAACTAACCAATCCCAGTCTTAGAGTCCTGTATATCTTATTTCCTTGGTTCCACCCAATCACTTGGTTGGAATTAAGAAGATTTTGAATAGAAAAAGCCATATCAAGTAAATTCAAGGCACCAAAGTGAGAGAACAAATAAATAACAATAGAAATGAAAAGATATACATACATTTTGCAGGGATCAGAAATCTGTTAAAATGTTCTGAACAACTTAATGTTAATAAGTTTAAAAAGAAGAAATTGCCAAACTCCTAGAGACCATAACCTTCCAGAATGGACTCAGGAAACTTACTTTCTAATATTGCTATTGATGGTGGCAGTGGTGTTAGAAGCCATCAAATCAGTTAAAACTCATAAGGAGCCTATGTGTAGCAGAACCAAACACTGCCCAGTCTATGCTGTCCTCAGAATTATTGTTAAGTTTGAGCCCATTGTTGTAGTCACTGTGCCAAACCAGTTTATAAAGTTTTTTCTTTTTTTCAATGACCCTCTACCAAGTCCGAGGGACTGGCTCCTCAGATAACATGTCCAAAGTACATGAAATGAAGCACCACCATCCTAGGTTTTAAGGGATATTCTGGCTGTACTTCTTCCAAGACAAATTTGATTATTCTTTGGCATTCCATGATACTTTGAATATTCTTTGTCAACACCATAATTCAAATGCTTCAATTTGTCAATGACCTTCCTTATTCATTATCCAGCTTTCATATGCATATGGATGATTGAAAATACCATGGCTTGGGTCAGACATGTGGTGACGTTTTTTATTTTCAAAACTTCAAGGAGGTCGTTTGCAGAAGATTTATCCAATGCAAGACGTCATTTGATTTCTTAACTGCTGTTTCCATGGCCACTGATTGTGGATCCAAGTAAAATGAAGTCCTTGACAACTTCGATATTTTCTCAGTTTATCATCATATTGTTTATTGGTCCAGTGGTAAGGATTTTTGTTTTCTTTATGTTGAGGTGTTTTATTGACTATGCAAAGGTATTAAACTGTGTTCGATCATAATAAACTATAGATAAAATTGTGAAGAACGGAAATTCCAGAACACTTCATTGTAAACATGAAGAACATGTACATAGACCAAAAGGCAATTGATAGCACAGAAGAATGGGATATTGCATGGTTTGAAATCAGCAAAGTGTCCCTTCACCAAGCTTAGTTCATCTGTATGTTGAGCAAATAATCCAAGAAGCTGAATTATACAAAGAAGAATGTGGCATCAGGATTGGAGGAAGACTTATTAACACCTTGGATATCTGAGAACTCCACTAGAATTACGTAGCATGCTAGCAGGATGCAAACCCTCAGTGACTGATCAGTGATGGCTACACATAAAGTGCATGGGCCAGGAATTGAACCTGGATCTTCCCCATGGAAAGCAAGAATTCTACAACGGAGCCACCATTGCTCCCATATGTTACACATAGCACTAAGTTATAGTAACTTCACTCCATTACTACCTGGTCCTAGAGTCACTATATTCTGCTATACCACCATTTGACATTTGTGGCTGATTCTTCTCTTTAGAGCCTTAATTGTACTCACATGGTTTCTCTGATAGGCATTTTATTTCATGAGAAGCAGCCACTTTACTGTATAAGTTGCCTATTTAAAACTGTGAAAGATCAGGAAAAAGTCTTGTGTCAGTGAGCCCAGACTGAGAAACAGAAAATACACCCTTGTTCCCATTTTAGGACATTATTAGTCAGAAGGAACACAGTTACAGGAAGGCTTGTCTGGGTTAGCAACATCCACTGTGTTAAACTCTACATAACAGCATTTTTAGTTGCCTTAGAATCTTTGGAATGTTATGTTTTATAAACAGAAATGATCGTTTCTGATAATGTGTTGGGTTCTCTTTCCACAAAGTTTGTCTTCAAGAAGAAAAGACTATTTAAAAAAAAAATTTTTTTTTTTTTTTAAATGTTGAGCTGTCAGTGACTAGGTATTATAGCCCCTTGCTTTGAATGGCATGGATGAGTCTGGAGACACTAATCAGGATGGTGATGGTTGGACTTACTCACTGAGGTCTGTATTGAAGAGTGGGTGCAGGAATTTACCCTTCACTTGTCAACCTGTTAGGTCACCCTGAAAACCATTTTAAAGCATAAATAGGCCATAAGATCACTATGAATTAGAACCGATTTCACGGCACACAATAGGCACACTAACAAGAGTGAGAAATGTTCTTAGTTCTTCAAAAAGTTGTCTCCCTCTAGTGGCCAAATTTTTCAAAAGGAGATTTCAAGGTCAGCAAGGGAGCTTTCAAGGAGTCCTGGTGTGGCGCTGTGGGTTAATGCACTGGACTGCAAAGTCAGTTTGAACTTAAAAGGTCAGCAGTTCAAGCTCATCAGCTACTCCTCAGAAACCCTATACAGGGTCACTATGAGTTGGAACTGACTCGATGGCACTTAACAACAAGGGAGCTTTGGTCACTAAAGACATAAAACCTTAATACTTTTGTGGAGCATGTATACATGAATCCTTGAATTTGAAAATATCATTATTGCTGTTGCTGTTGTGTGCCATTGAATTGGTTCCAACTCACAATGACCTTGTAGAGGGCTTCTGAGGTTGTAAATCTGTATGGGAACAGAAAGTTTCATCGTTTTTCAACAGAGCAACTGGTGAATTCCAACTGCTGACCTTCTGGTTAGCAACCCAGTGTGCAGACCACTGTGCTACCAGGACTCCCTACCTTAACATTTTTTTTTTTTTTTTTGACATTTTATTGTGACTTGAGTGAAGGTTTACAGAACAGATTATCAGTCTCACATTCAACAAATTATATACTTTGTGTCATTACAATGACTGCAATCCATTCCATGTATCATCAGTTAACAGAATTGGCCTCTGTTCATTGTATTTTTCCCTCCCTGCAACCCCATCTGTCCTGCAACCATCATAGAATGTTTTGTTTAGCTTAATATTTTTGTGGAACATATATACATGAATCCTTGAATTTGGAAATATCATTGATGTTATTAGGTGCCATCGAGTTGATACCTACCCACAGCGACCTTATCACAGCAGAGTGAAACACTGCCTGATCCCGGGCCAACCTCAATACTGTTGCCATGCTTGAGTCCATCGATGCTGCCACTTGACCAATCCATCTCGTTGGGCGTCTTCCTCTCTTTCTCTGTCCCTCCACCTTACCAAAGATGATATCCTTTTCCAGCGACTGCTCCCTCCTGACAATATATCTGAAGTATAAGAGACAAAGTTTGGCCATCTTGGCCTCCAGGGAGCACTCTGATTACACTTTTTCCAAAATGGATCTATTGGTTCTTTTAGCAGCCCATGGCACTATCAATATTCTCTACCCACACCGTAAATCAAAGGCATCAATTCTTCTATGGTCTTCCTTATTCACTGTCCAGCTTCCGCATGCATATGAGGTTATTGACAATACCATGGCTTGGGTCAGGCGCACCTTAGTCCTCAAGCTGACATCTTTGCTCATCAACACTTTAAAAAGATCTTGTGCAGCATATTTGCCTAATGCAATACGTTGTTTGATTGCCTGACTGCTGCTTCCATGAGTGTTGATAGTTAATCCAAGAGGAATGAAGTCCTTGACAACTTCAATCTTTTCTCTGTTGATAAGAATGTTGTTTATTGGTCCAGTGATGAGGATTTTTTTTTTTTTCTTTACATTGAGATGTAATCCATACTGAAAGCTGTACTTTTTGAACTTCATCAGTAAATATTTATAAGTCTTCTTCACTTTCAGCAAGAAAGGTTGTATTATCTGCATATTGCAGGTTGTTAATAAGTCTTCCTCCAAACCTGGTGCCACGTTTTTCTTCATAGAACAAAGCTTCTCGGATTATTTGCTCAGCATACAGGTTGAATAAGTATGGTGAAAGAATACACCCTTGTCACACACCTTTCTTAATTTTAAACCATTCAGTGTTCCCATATTCTGTTCGAACAACTGCCTCTTGGTCCAGGTACAGACTCCTCATGAGCACAATTAAGTGTTCTGGAATACTCATTCTTCACAATGTTTTCCATAGCTTGTCATGATCCACACAATCAAAAGCTTTTGCATAGTCAATAAAGCACAGGTAAACATCTTTCTGATATTTTCTGCTTTCAGCCAAGATCCATCGGACATCCCTCATTCCACAGCAATGATATCCCTCATTCCATGGCCTCTTCTGAATCTGGCTTGAACCTCTGGAAGTTCTGTCAATGTATGCTTGCAGCCATTTATGTAATACCTTTAGTAAAACTTTACTCTCATGGGATATCAAAGAGATTGTCCAATGATTTCCGCATTCTGTTGGGTCATTGTTTTTTGGAATGGGCACAAATACAGATCTCTTCCAATCGGCCAGATAGTTGTCTTCCAAATTTCTTGGCAGAGATAAGTGAATGCCTCCTGTGCCGCCTCACTTTCTTGAAAGATTTCTATTTTTATTCCATCAATTCTTGGTGCCTTGTTCTTTGCCAATTCCTTTGATGCACCGTGGACTTCTTCCTTCAGTATCATTGGCTCTTGATCATATGCTACCGCTTGAAATTGTTGAACATTAACCATTTCCTTTTGGTACAGTGACTCTGTTTATTCCTTCCATCTTCTCTTGATGCTTTCTGCATCATTCAATAATTTTCCCAGATAATCTTTCAATAACGAAAGTTGAGGCTTTAATTTTTCTTCAGTTCCCCCAGCTTGAGAAATGCTGAGCGTGTTCTTCCTTTTTGGTTTTCTGATTCCAGATCTTAGCACATTTTTTTTTGTAATATTTGTCTTTATCTTCTCGAGCTGATATTTGAAAGTCTCTGTTCAGCTCTTGGACTTCTTCATTTCTTCCATTTGCTTTAGCATCTCTATGCTGGAGAGCAAGTTTCAGTGTCTCTTCTGACATCCATTTTGACCGTTTCTTTCTTTCTTGTCTTCTTAATGACTCTTTGGTTTCTTCATGTGTGATAATCTTGATGTCATCCCACAACTCTTCTGGTCTTCGGTCTTTAGTGTTTAATGTATCAAATCTGTTCTTCGGATGATTTCTAAATTCAGGTGGGATATATTCAAAGTCATATTTTGGCTCTCATGGACTTGTTTTCATTTTCTTCAGTTTCAATTTGAATTTGCATATGAGTCTGCCCCTGGCCTTGTTTTCACTGATGATATGAAACTTTTCCATCTTCTATTTCCGCAGATCTAGTCAATATGATTTCTATGTGTTCCATCTGGTGAGGTCCATGCTGTCTAAAGAAGGTATTTGAAATGAACAAATCATTGATTTTGCAAAATTCTATCATGCATTCTCCAGCATAATTTCTATCACCAAAGCCATATTTTCCAACTACTGATCCTTCCTCTTTGCTCCCAACCTTTGCATTCCAATCACCAGTAATGATCGCTATATCTTGATTGCATGTTTGATCAATTTCAGATTGAAGAAGTTGGTAGAATTCAATTTCATCCTCACTGGCTTTAGTGGTTGGTGCATAAATTTGAATAATAGAGGTATTAACTGTGGTTCTGTGTAGGTGCGTGGATATTATACCATCACAGACAGCATTGTACCTCATGACTGATCTGGATATTTTCTTTTTGACGATGAATGCAACACCATTCCTCTTCAATTTGTCATTCCCGGTGTAGTAAACCATGTGGTCATCAGATTCAAAATGGCCAATACCACACCATTTCAGCTCACCAATGCCTAAAATATTGATGTTTATGCGTTCCATTTCATTTTTGACAACTTCCAGTTTTCCCAGATTCATGCTTTGTACATTCCATGTTCTGATTTTCAATGGATGTTTACAGCTGTTTCTCTTCATTTTGAGTTATGCCACATCAGCAAATGAAGGTCCTGTGGGTTTTACTCCATTCGTGTCATCACGGTCAACTCTACTTTGAGGAGGCAGCTCTTATCCAGTTGCATTTTGAGTGACTTCCAACTTGAGGGCTCATTTTCCAGCACTATATTTGACAGTGTTTCTCTGCCATTTATAAGGTTTTCAGTGACCAAATATTTGGAAGTAGTTCATCACTCTGTCTCCCTAGTCTGTCTTTGTCTAGAAGCTCATCTGAAACCTCTCCACCATGGGTAACCCTGATGGTATTTAAAATATTGGTGGCATAGCTTTCAGAATCACAGCAACTCAGAAGCCACCACAGTACAACAAACTGACAGATGAGTGGTGGGGAAATATCATTAGAGCACATAATTTTCTAATTTCCCTTACTATAAATAGAGATAATAATATCAATTCCAAAAGGTTATTATGAATAAGTATAATATACTTTGGACATATTATCAGGAGGGACCAAGCCCTAGAGAAGTACAGCATGCTTGGTAAAGTGGAGGGTCAATGTAATAGAGGGCCCTCAATAAGATGGATTGGCACAGGGGCAACAGCAATGGGCCCAAATGTAACATAAATTGCAAGGATGGTGCCGGATCAGGCAGTGTTTTGTTCTGTTGCACGTAGCATCACTATGAGTCAGAACCTAACAACAACAACAACAACAATAACAGCAAAAACAGCCATTAATGCTAATATGAAAGCTAATCACTAAATAAGATTAAGCAAGGAGTACTGAGATGTTGAAGCTAGGAGAGTGGCTCAGCTCAAAGCTAACAAGTTGCTGGTTTGGGCACAGTACTATATGTAGATTTAAAAACTTTGATATCATGGGTCACTATTATCTCTGCAAATAGTGGGTACCAAGAGCCCTCAATCCTCAGAAAGCAAAACTATGAAAAGCCCTGTGATGATGCCTTGTAGTAAACATAATAATGCTCCCTCAAAGATGACCACATCCTATTTCTGGAACCTTTGAATAATATTGGTTACATGGCCAAAAGGGGTTAAGGTAGCCGATGGAATTATGGTGATTATTATTGTTGTTAGTGCCGTAGAGTCAGTTCCAACTCATAATGGCCCTGTGGAGGGTTTCCGAGGCTTTACATCTTCGAGGGAGTATTACTAGAAGATTATCCTGGATAAACAGGATGGACCAAATTTAATCGCAGGGGTCCTAAAACGTGGAACAGGGAAGCAGACTGAGGTCCTTCTGGCACCTTGGTTTTAGTCCTATGAGACCCATTTCAAACTTGTAACCTCCATAAATATAAGAAAATACATTTGTATCATTTTAAACCACTAAATTTTTAGTAAGTCCCATGATTGGAAGCATCATTGTAATTGGGTAGTAATGACAGCTCTGGCCTGAGTATATTATGTTCAAACAATAAATTAGTTTTAGCTTTGTAGGCATATTGATGCAAAAAGCTGGGTTTATAGAAAATTTAAAATTATTCTTATAACTACAGAGATGTTTTTATAAAAATAATACATATTTGCTGAAGCACTGCAAAAAAAAAATATATAGACCTTTTGATGTCACCCTCTCTGACAGTGGCATCCTGTGCTAGCCACACCCCTATAGCCTTTACACCACCCTAGTGATGCCACTGGAGGTTTGAACCCACCCAGAGGTTCCTTAGAACACAGATCTGATCATTTGTTTATCAATGTTCACAACCTTGGAAACCCTATAGAACAGGCTTACTCTGCACACATAAGATCATTATGACTCATAATCAACTTGAGGGCAATTAACAACAAGAAGATAGTCTAGCCAAGTTAACATATAAAACGAACCATTGCACATGTTACATAC
>NW_006408529.1:15127017-15152468 GCF_000296735.1 Chrysochloris asiatica
ACCCTATAGAACAGGCTTACTCTGCACACATAAGATCATTATGACTCATAATCAACTTGAGGGCAATTAACAACAAGAAGATAGTCTAGCCAAGTAAACAAATAAAACGAACCATCGCACATTTTTTTTTTTTTTTTCGTTTATAGGATAAGGGGATTAGATTTTAAAATTTCATTGGTCCTCTTCAGCTCTATAAATTCCATGACTCTATGAATTTTTACACCTGTCTTGGAAGAAGTACAGCAGTAATGTTCCTTACAAGCAAGGATGGTGGGACTTCATCTCATGTCCACTGAACTTGTTACCAGGAGGAACCAGTCCCTGGAGAAAGGTATCATGATTGGTGAAGTAGTAGATCTGCAAGATAGAAAAAACCCTGAGCGAGACGGACTGACACAGAGACTCCAGCAATGGGTTCAAACAGAGCAACGATTGCGAATATAGCTCAGAACCAGGCAGTGTTTTGTTCTGTTCTATATAGGGTCGATATGAACAACTGACTTGATGTCACCTAACAGCAACAACAGAAATTCCTTACATTTCCAGCATTTCACATAACAGGGACACTTATTCTGGCAAAAAAAAAAAAAAAAGCTTTTCCAGCTACTTGACTGGATGGGAACCCAATCTTCACCACAGCAAGAAGGAAAGAAAGAGGAAACAGTGAGTATTCTTGCAAAGTTTGTCCAGCCACCCCAAAAGCCTCACTTCCTCTCCTTCTCGTGAAAGGTTGGTGCCATGGCTGACAAGTTTACATGTGTGCTGCCCAGAAGAATGTGTGAGCAGAAATGCCCTCTACTGCTGACAAAAAACAAAGGCTGTAATTCAAGGAGGCAAGCTTCTTGGTGACTGCTCACAAAGTTTCCCCTGGGAGCATCGCACCTTTGACTTGTTTAACTGAGTTTTCAATAAACTGGAGACGTTTGACCTGCAAAGTGTGATACTGTATTTTATTAAACCCCAAAGACCCCAAATTAGTACCCCTGTGTTTATTAAGTATTTCTTACTGGATGTATTTTTCCAGGATAAGTTACAATAACTTTTATTCTACATGCTGGACTACTCTCAAGCATGCTGGGCTAGTGGCTTATGGTACATGAGATGGGAACTGGAGAGCCCACACATGATTTGTGGGAATCACTGAAGTTTGCTTTGGCTGCGTCTTTGTGGAAGACTTTTCTGTCAAAACTCTGACCTCCTGCAAGGTAGTTAAGTACCCTATTCCAGTTTCATTCCAGGTTTAAAACCAGTGTGGAAAAGTTTGCTCAGGGGCTTGATTCAACTACACCATATTTTTATGGAAACTTACCCAGGCTCCCTCATAAGCCCATTTCTATATTCCCACTGCCTAGCTCAGCTTGCAGTAAATCCCATTGCCTTTGATATTCGCAGAGCATAGTTCAGCAAGCATTAAAACCCGTTACCACCGAGTCAATTCTGACTCATAGGGATCCAATAAGACACTTGGGAGCCATAGGGTCCCCAAGGCTGTAATCTTTACAGCAGCAGACTACCACATCCTTCTCCTACAGACTAGGTAGTGGATTTGAACTGTCAGGATCTCAGTTAGCCATTGTGCTACCGAGTTGTTCCCAGCTTGTACTTGTTGTTGTTGTTGTTATGAACTGTGGAGCGGTTCCGACTTATAGTGACCCTGCACAAAGTTTCCGAGGCTGCAAATCTTTACGGGAGCAGAAAGCCTCATCTTTCTCGCGCAGAACAGCTGGTGGTTTGAGGTTAGCAGCCCTATTTGTAACCACTACGCTACCAGAGCTCTTTCAGCTTGTACTAGCAACTTTAAAGTAGATTTTTACCTCTGTAAGTTTCAGAGGTTGGTATTCAGAATATTCTATGCAAATAACTCAGAAACAGCCAAATCCCAAATAACCAATTTATGTCTTCATACATGTAGAGTCCTGGGTGGTGCACATGGTTAAGGACTTGGCTACTAATTGCAAGGTTAATGGTTCAAACTCACCCAGGAACACCTTGGAAGAAAGAATTGGATACATGCTTCCAAATGTCACAGTCACTAAAAATCCTCTGAATCGTAGTTTTACTCAGCAACTCATGGGGTTACCATGAATCAAAACTAACTCTACAGCAATTGGTCAGGTAGGCATAGAGAACAATGCATTCTGAAAATACTCAGCGAATTCTCCAAGCCAGATCAACTAGACCAGAAAAAGGAATGCCTAGAGCTGGTTATAATGACTCTGAGGCTATACTCAAGTTCAACAGTGGAGTGTTATGATAGATTGGTAAGACTGGCAACAGACCTTGTAGGAGGCCATGGAGACACATAGGCGGGTGTTTGCCCTTCCTGATTTAAACGTTGTGTATATATATATATATCCAGGCAGCATATTTAGTCTATTATTCACATGGGCTTCTAGGAGGTCACTTCCAATCCACATAGAGTGTGTGATGTTTAAGGCTATGTGTCAGCTTGGGTTAGGCCATGATTCTTAGTGGTTTGCCAGACATTATGCAATCATCTGTCATCACTCATCTGTCAGTTTGTCATACTGTAGTGGTTAGCATGTTGCTATGATGCCAAAAGCTATGCTACTGGTATTTTGGAGTCCTGGTGTGGCACTGTGGGTTAATGCACCAGACTGCAAAGCCATTTGAACTACAAGGTTAGCGGTTCAAGCTCACCAGATGCTCCTTGGAAACCCTATACAGGATTGCTATGGGACAGAGTCAACTCAACAGCACTTAACAACAACAACAACTGGTATTTTAAATACCAACAGGTCTACCCATGGTAGACAGGTTTCAATGAAGCTTCCAGACTAAGACAGACTAGGAAGAAGGAGAAGTAGACAACTTCTGAATGTTCAGCTACTGAAAACCTTATGAATAGCAGTGGAACATTGTCAGAGATAGTGCCAGAAAAGGAAAGCATTATGAACAACACCAGAATATTGTCAGATACAGTGCCAGAAGATGAGCCCCTCAGGTTGGAAGGCACTCAAGATTCAACTGGGGAAGAATTGCTTCCTCAAAGTAGAGTTGACAGTGATGACGCAAATAGGACCTGCATTTGCTAATGGGGCACATTCAAAATGAGGAGGAACAGCTGCAAACATCCATTAATAATCAGAACATGGAATGTATGAAGTATGAATCTTGGAAGTTGTCAAAACTGAAATGGAACTCATAAAGATCTATATCATAGGCATTTTGTTGTTGTTAAGTGCCGTCGAGTTGATTCCAACCCATAGACACCCTGTATAGGGTTTCCAAGGAGTGACTGGTAAGCTTGAATCACTGACCTTGCAGTTCAAATGGCATTGCAGTCTGATGCATTAGGCCACAGTGCCACACCAAGATTCCTACCATATGCATTAGTAAACTGAAATGGGCAAATATTGGTCACTCAATTCACAATAAAAGCTTTAAAAGATATAAATATTGGTTATGCAATCATGTTTTATCAATAGGATTAAATATTCAGAAATTATTAAATATTATGCTTTCTAAGCTTAATGGTTTGGGAATACACAATACAATATTCTTAAAATAAGCAAAATATAAAATTGTGCTTCTTGTTGTTGTTGGTAAGTGTTGTGGAATTGGTTCCAACTCATAGCAACCCTGCATAGGGTTTCCAAGGAGCAGCTTATGAGTCTAAACCGCCAATCTTGTGGTTCAAACCAACCTTGAGGTCGAGTACTTATTCTATGGTGCCACATCATAACATATTAAAATACCATCTTGCATAAGATAAACATTATAATCTATTTAACATGTATTTAATTTATTTAACACTATGTGATATATACATATATGTGCATGTTTCATAGGGAAGAAATAGCAGAAAGGATATGTACTAAAACTACTAACTCTAGTTATCTCTAGATGGTGGGACTTTGCGTGGTTTTTGTTTTCTTTATATTGCTTTTGTTTTTTTCAGGTTTTCCACATGAGCCTGATGATCTGCCAAGAAGGAACAAATGTATTTTCCAAGGGAACACAAGTCTGTAGTTCTTGTGACAGTTATATATAGAATTCTAAATAACAAGCCACATTTTTTTTTATTTCTTAAAATAAGTATTTAAGTAGCATTTTTTAAAGCTACCTTTAAAAATGTGGTGGAATGTGGCAAGTACAGAAAGTAAAAGAATCAGGAAAAGAATTATCCACACTCCCACCAATCAGAAGGAAATACTGTTATTAATATCACAGAATTGATTGTCAGTGGCTTTGGAACTGCCCCAGAATCCTACATTTGGCATGACCTTCATAGTGGAGAGGTGGCGATGGGCAGGTCACCTGGTCTAGGACAGGTATTAGAACAGAGTCTCCTTCCCCACTTCAGCCCACCTATTTGTTTGTTACACTTTCATGTAATATTACACTTGAAGAAATCTTCAATGTCAAAATAATTACAAAACTATCACTTGAAAGCACTTTGCGAAGCTCTCCCCTAAAGTTAAACGTTTGGGTTGTTTACAAATTTTCTCTAGCATAAGAAGCTTGAATGAATCGCTCTGTATAATAAGTCCTTGCCCACATTTCTGCCCCTATGATTGAAATTCCAAGAAAAAGCTGGCCTCTTTGCTTTCCCATCACCTAGCTTTCCTGCATTGAAGGTTATATTCCACAAATTCAGTTTGCTAGCTTGATAGACTTTAAGTACAGTCCCTCGTTGTGCTTGCTACATTTTAAAGATTGTGTACCTCATCCAAGAACTATCAATAAAGTTTGTCACCCCAGTGCATACCTGTGGAGAACACCTGGAAAGCCCTCAACCTCCCAACTAATATCTCTAGAACTGTGTAAGCAGGCATTTCCTTGCATATTCCTCTCACAATGCTCTCAACCCAGTGACACAAGTTGACTTCAGAGCAAGCTGGTCTTGTGAAATAAGGCACCTATGAAAAGCAGCGGCAGATGAGGTCTGAAGTGCCCCCAAACACTCTAAAACCACAGGACAGCAGAAACTGAAGGTGCAGTAGGGTGATGTCCTTCAGGCAATTTGAATCCTTTGAACCCTAGAATAGGAGCAACTTTCCATGGGTCATTCAGGCAGTCAGTGGCACTGTCAGGACTGAAATCTGGGTGTCTTGGGAGTCTCAGGCCAGTGTTCTTCCATTAGTAGCCTTTGGATGCCTATAATAGCCATTTAGTGGCAGCATAGTGAGTCTTCATGCTTCATCTTTCTATTTGCTCATAAGCACTCTGGGAAGGGTCTATCCTTGTCTTAAATACCCAAAAAGAACACTCAAGGTGAGTGACTGAAAGGGCAAACCATAGGCTGGAATCTAGTTCGAGTACCCATTGAATCAGTTCTGACTCTTGGCGAGCTAGAGCACAGAACTACAAAATAAAATAAAAAGAAAGCAAATTGGGGGAGACACTTTCCAGGAAAATGGGAGCAGTCTTAGAATTCGATTTTAGAAGTTAGTATGAATAACCACAAGGTGGAGCTCTATTTTAAAAATAGTCAGTCTCTGAATCCTGAACTGGTTTTCAGCTCCAAATGCCTTAGTTTAAAAATATCAAAACTTATTTAAAAGGTTCTCTTACTAAACTCACTGGTTTCCATTCACATTTCAAGCCAATCTCTAGTCTATAATCTCTGTTGTTGTTGTTGTTAGGTGCCATCGAGTCGGTACCGACCCATAACGACCTTATGCACAGCAGAACGAAACACTGCCCCATCCTGGGCCAACCTCGCTATTGTTACCACGCAATCTCTAGTGTTACCAAAAACTAAGTATTTTCCTTTCTGGCCCTAGACTATTTTCAGAAAATATTGAAGCTTTCACGAATTTAATTGAACTTGGCTCCAAAATCAACACCCATGAAAGCGGCAGTTAAAAGATAAAACAACATACTGCATTGGGCAAATACCGCTTCAAAGTGTTAAAAAACAGATGTCACTTGAAGGAATCAGGTGCATTTGACCCAAACCATAGATTTTTCAATGGTCTCATATGCATGTGAAAGTTGGACAATGAATAAAGAAGAATTAATGCGGAGCCCTGGTGTGGCGCTGTGGGTTAATGCGCCAGACTGCAAAGCCGTTTGAACTGCAAGGTCTGCGGATCAAGCTCACCAGCTTCTCCTCGGAAACCCTATACAGGGTCGTTATGGGTCGGAATCGACTCGACGGCACTTAAAAACAACAAGAAGAATTAATGCACTTGAATTATAGTGTTGGCAAGGAATATTGACTATTCCACGATCTTCCAGAAAAATAGACAAATCTGTCTTGGAAGAAGCAGTCAGAATGCTTCTTAGAAGCAAGACTGGCAAGAGTCCATATACCTTGGACATATTTTAAGAAGAGACCAAGACTGGACATCATGTTTGATAAAGTAGATGGTCAGCAAAAACAGAAAGACTTTTAACAGATGGATTGACAGAGTGGGCTTTAAAACAGCAACAATTGTTGAGGATGACGCAGGATCACATCGTGTTTCCTTCTGTACATCAGGTCATTATGAGTCGAAATGGATTCAATGGCACCTAATAATAAATAGTCATAATAGATTATTATTTTTAAAGTACATACAGTGGAGTTACACACACACTGTCTTTAACTCTGTTGTGGAGTGATAAACACATGCATTGTAGCTGGTTAGTTTTAAGTTATAGAGCATGTGTTTACCATTCATCAGTAGAGATAACTCAAAACATTTATTTAAAATGTAAAAACTAAGATTTTAGATCAGTCTAAAATATATTTAACATTTCCATTATATGTATTTCATTTACATTATATTTATTTAATATATTATGAGTCTGATGTGGTGCTATGGGATAAAGCACTGGACCATAAGGTCTGTTTGACCCACAAGGTCAGTGGTTCAAACTCCCTAGCCACTCCTTGAAAATCCTATACAGGGTTGCTGTGAGTCAGAAACAACTCAACAGCACTTAACAACAACAACAATATCACTAATATGTAAACTTATGTTTTATATAAAATATTTTATATGCTATGAGGCATATTTTAAACGATCTTGATGAGTGACAAATACATGCTTATAGCTCCTATTTAAAAAATATATATTAAATATATTTTACATTTTATTTATATGTAATATTCACAATATATTTTCTATATTAAAATATTTCTATGTATGTTTTTAAATCCCTCTCTATTGCTGAGTGATAAATCCATGGTTTATAACTCTGGGTTCTATTTTCCCCATAATAATCAAATAATCATCAAAAACTCTGGGAAAAAAACAACTGACCTAGAATATTCTTTTTTAAAGGAGCTCTGGTAGCGTAGTGGTTACGAATGGGGCTGCGAACTGCAAGGTCAGCAGTTTGAAACTACCAGCTGTTCCGCAGGAGAAAGATGAGGCTTTCTGCTTCCGTAAAGATTTACAGCCTCGGAAACCCTGTATAGGGTCGTTATGAGTCAAACTGACTCCACAGCACATAACAACAACAACAACAATGACTTATTTAAGATATTTGATTCCATGTCATTCTAGTCTATATCGATCTGTTCACACACAAGTCCTAGAGAATCCCAAAGCCACATTGACTGCTCGCACTTTAATCCATAACTATCACTGTGGCGCCAGACTGCAAAGCTGTTTGAATGACAAGGTTGGTGGTTCAAGCTCACCAGCTGCTCCTCGCAAACACTATACAGGGTTGCTATGGGTTGGAACCAACTTGATGGCATTTCACAACAACATCATTGTACCATTGACCTAAACCAATCACCCTCCTGCTCTGATCTCGCACCTTCTCTCTTCACAAACCATCAGTGCCTACTCTACCGCTATAACCTGCGTATCATTTCACTATATCGTAGAAGCGATTGGAATCAAGCTTCCACAAGCACATATCACCCAGAACCAGCCTGGCTCCTTCCCAGTGCATGCTTCTTCACAAGACTTTTGCTTCACCTGTGTGCTAAATCCATGACCTCCTTTGACATACTCAAAGACACCAACCACTCCAGCAAATTTCCAGTTTCTCCCCAGGACCTCTACAGAAACATCACTATCAGGGTAAAAACAGCTGCCATTTATATCATCATCAATCTGTCTTCTATCTTTCTACCTAGAATCTGTCATGAGGTATCTGGGAGGCACAAATGGTTTGCACTTGACTGATAACTGAAAAGTTGAAAGTTTAAACTTCACCAAGAAAATCTTATGGAACTCAGATCTACTCTGTATGATTGAGTTGGAATTGATTGACTCAGTGGCAGTGAGCTTGGTTCGGTATCATTGGTCTATGTTGTTGTTGTTATGTGCCGTGGAGTTGGTTCCGATTCATAGTGACCCAGTACAGGGTTTCCAAGGCTGTAAATCTTTACGGGAGCAGAAAGCCTCATCTTTCTCCTGCAGAACAGCTGGTAGTTTCGAACTGCTGACAGTGAGATTAGCAGCCCCATTCGTAATCACTACGCTACCAGAGCTCCTTACCATTTATCTATAAATCTCTCTTTTCTCCAAGTTACTGCACCATTCTTATGTCTCCCTTTACAACAAAATTCCTTCAGAAAGTTATCTATGCTTAATTCCTCCCATTTGCTTCTGCTCGAATCCAGTTTCCCCCATCACTTTACCCAAATTGCTGTGGTCAAAGTCACCAATGCTTTATCCTACTTGACCAATCAGCTGCAGCACCTTACCCAGTTCATCACTCCTTCCTCCTTGAAACATTCTATTCACTTGGCTTCCTGGATGTAACTTCCTGGGTTTTCTCCTTCTCTGCTTCCTCAATCTTTCCATGTCAGATGAAACCAAGACTTGCTCATTAGACCTTCTCCTATCTACATTCACTCTTTTAATAATCTCATCCAGAGTCCTGACATTAAATAACATGTATTTGCTCAAAAACCCCATGTTTTTCTTCTGTTCAGCCTGGACTACTCTTCAAAATTCCAGATTCAGATATGTAATTATTTGCTCAGCATCTCCACCTAGATGTCTAACTGTGAGTTCTTGATATCCCTTCATCCCCCAATATGCCCATCTACAGTTTCCCATCTCAGTTAGTAAGAACTTTGTCCCATGGAGCCATGTCCTGAGGAGGAGCCATGTCTTCTCTAGAAACCCTGCCCTGCCCCATGCCTACAAACTCAAGACTTCATGCCAACTCAGTCCCTTATTGTGGCACCCCATGCAAATATAAACCATGGGTCAGACTTTCCTAGACCTCAGCTCCCGTCCCACTTCTGACTTTCCTATTTCTTGTTTATACAGGGACAATTTCTACATCTACAACCCTGTTCTTAACAAATTTACCATAGGGTAAAATGAATCCCTACTGCACTTTATGTGAAATATTTGAGAAAAAATTTTATATATAGATATGTGCATCCTTGAGGAGAAAATGGGATGCTGGGAATTTCCAGGTACTTTTTTCAGTGTTCACAGAGAGATTGTGATGATCACCCTGAATGTCACCAAAGTAATAGAAAGGCATCAGAAATCCATAACCAGGCAGCAGGCAGACCTACCCTAGCGCTCACACTTCAGATAGTGTGACTTTCAGACACTGAGACTCTGCCCAAGGCCCTGCAACACAAGAGGAATGCCCTGACGGACAGCTTGGTCAAGTAGCAGTACATGGTCGGACAAGCCACTGAGTACTTCCTGTGCATTTTCTATCTGTATCCTCACAAGAACACTGTGAGGCTGGCATTGTTACTTATCCATTTCACAGGTGAGGAGACTAAACATTAGATTGGTTAAAGGACTTGCACCTAACCACAAAATTACCAAGTAGAGGAATCAGGACATGAACACAGGTCTAAAATTTGTTCTCTTAACTTGAACAGAAAAGTCCAGATGTGGTTGAGGAAAACTAAGCACAGGTGCTTGAGTTTTGCTTTCTCAGGAAGAGACACCACCATCAGCACACTTCAGAGAACTGACACCTCTCTCTGTAAACATCTGGCACATAGAAACAGCTGGCAAAATCTTGATTTTTACTTCTACACTATTTGCTATCAACATGTAGCAAACCAGCTATATTTAGCATGCATGTTTGTGACTGATTTTGGAAAACTAAATATAATATCATAATACACTTTTAAGTTACAAACAACCAAATTACAAGGGGAATTTTGTTTTTCTGGCCTGTTTATTAAGCCAGGCACTTTCTGGACTTTCTTGTAAAGGAGGAAAAAGGAAGAGCATTCACTGACAGTTCCTTATGTGCACTGCGTGCTATGGAGCAATTCCAACTAATCCACCAGCCCAGGGTGAAGCTTAGATACGTTTGGAGGGATGAATTCATCTGCCCACAGTACATGGCAGAATCCAGCTCCAGACCAAGTTCTAATCGCCAAACCTGACTGTTTCCATAGCACCAAGCATCCCCCCTCAACCCAACTCCACCCACTCCCATTTACCCTCAAACCCTGCCTTCTGTTTCTTTTATTACTCTTCATTGGCTTCCATCTCTGATATTCAAGTGAAAAATTAGGGGTCACTGAGTCTGTAGTAATAAAGGCATGAAAGAGAAGAGGTGCCCTAGTCACTGAAATAACCCATCCAAACCCGATGATCTCAAATTTTACAGAGCAGTTTATTAAAGGGATTGGGTGAAAGCAACACACTTCTCAAAGTTCAATAACTGGGTGCTGCAGAGAAAAGAGATATTACTGGAAGTTCTTCCTGGTGCTATTGGGTGACAACAATTCAGAGCAGTTTGTGTAGGGGTCAGCACCCACTGTTGAAAAGACAACTCCATTCAAGAAGGAAGCAGAACTGCCCAACTCTTGGCTACTCTGGAAACAGAGGAGGAATTCTTCAGGGCATTCTTCACCGCTTATCTGCCAGCTCTGGAAAACTGTATATTTGTGTATATTTGCAGTGTATGGGGTGTAGATGGGGAGTTTCCATGGGAGTTGGCCATTGCAAAATAGCTAAATATTTCTTCCTAAGCTGTATATCGGAGTCCTGATATGATTCTGTAGGCTAATGAACTGGACAGCAAAGTTGTTTTGAACCACGAGATCAGCAGTTCAAGCTCACCAGTGGCTCCTCGGAAAACCTACACAGGGTCGCTATGAGTACGAACCAACTCGACAGCACTTAACAACAACAATAACAAGTTGTGTATGAGGCCCAATGTGCATGCATGTAATATTGTAAAATTATTATGATTTTAGTGGCATCTGAGTGTGTTGAGAATATAGCCCAACATCTGACTCACGATCCTCCTTGTGAATTTGGACAAATACTTTGATTTTCTCAAGTATATTTTCTGTATCAAGAATCATTGGAGTTATTATTTATTTTATCTTTAAGCTGCCAAATGATCTTTGATCATCTTGCTTTTAAAACAATATTTTCCTAGCACTATACATGGGACTTATGACTTATGGTGTGGCACTGTAGGATCAGCACTGGACTGAGGACCACAAGGTCGGCAGTTCAAATCCACCAGCTGCTCCTCAGAAACCTTATACAGGGGCACTAAGAGTCAGAACTAACTGCATGATACTTAACAACAATATGCATGGGCCAAGGAGTCATGGTGGCACTGTGGTTTAGCACTCAGATGCTAACTGGAAGGTTGATAGTTCTAATCCACCAGCTGCTACTCCACAGAGGCATATATGAGAGACGGCTTCCATAAAGATTACAACCTTGGAAACCTATGGGCCAGTTCTACTTCATCACATTGGGCCACTATGAGTCGGAACAAACTCAGTGGCAACTAACAGCAACATGTTATAAAAGAAGTGATAACATGAAAAGTTGAGTAATGGAGAGATTATGTATGAATCCTGGGGAATTCTTCCAGCTTCTGGTAGCTCCAGGGTTCCATTCTCTACCTCAGTCTTCAAAGGACCACTTTTTTTTTTTTTTTTTTAACGTTTTTATTGTGAATTATATGATAGTTTACATGAGAGAACATTAGTTTTGCATTCATCCTATCGTATATTGTTTCATTGCCATAGTTACAATCCCGTTCATGCATCATTAACCAACCAAAGCGTATCCCCTGCAAGCCTGCCCTTCCCCCCTCCCCTGGTTGTCAGCACACAGCCCCTCTCCCTCTCTGGGTCTAGAGTCCCAGCCATTCCATCTATCCACAACATTGTCTCTGCCTCTATCTCTGGCGTCACTGCTTCTCTGGGTAGGTTCCCCGACTCAGCTCTTCTTCCTCAATGGTCCCATGGACTTCTGCTCCTGAACTGCAAAGTTAATCACTCCCCTCCTTTTGCTACAAAAGGTCTACCTTTACATTTCCAACCCTCACAGTCAGTCCTAATAACAATTATTCACTATTGTACCACAAAAGACCTATCCCCACCTCCTACAATCAGCCCCACCCAGACAGATTGAATACTACTCAGTGGAAAGTCTACCTTCTTCCGCGCCCTCTGGATCTAAGCTCCCTCTTGAAAGCTTGTAAGCCAGTCACTTCTAGACTTTGTAGCCCTCGCATTTTGGGTAGCCAATGTCCAAGTTGCCCATCCCTGTCTACCCTGTGTATCTAAGGAGTGGGGGGGGGGAATGATTCTCACAGTAAAGATTTGTTCCCTCTTTTGAGCTATTGCATCCATAGGTGTAGGTTAAGTTCATCAAATTGTATCAGATTACTCTTTTTTTCCTCTTCTTTCTTCTTCTAATTGAGTTCTGATCATCTAGTCAATGATGCCAGGTCAAGTGGGTATTATCTGCAAGTGTGGGTGCTCTTGTGCATATGCCCTCTCTTCTTATCAGCTGGACACTTCACTCTCCACGATAGTCCTCTGTGGTTATGTCACTGACTCTGGGCCCAGGAGTCCCCAGGTCTTGCCATATTACTGGCCAACCAGGTCTCCATCTGGGTTCATGGGAGTCTGTTGAACGTGGTAGGTCTTAATTCGCAGCTTCATTGCTCTTTTTCCCTCACTTCCCCCTATGGGTGACCAATGTGGTCAACAGTCAGAGCACATGTCTGCTCGTGTATTCCCCTTGAGTCTTCGTCTTAGGAGGAGATTTGCCCTGAAGGGACCAAAAGACCATTTTTCTTCTGTGTCTGTGTAACTTTTCCTTTTATAAAGTCACAATTATATTGGGTTAGGGTCCATCTTAATCTAGTATGATCTCATTTTAGCTTATTATATGTGTAATGAAGTCCCTTTCACGAGTGCTGGGGATTAGGACTTCAACATATCTTTTGGGGGTAAAAAATTCAACCCACACCAATGACACATCTTCAGTGTTGCATCCAAAACAAATGTAATTCCAGCTCCAAAAGCAGTGAGGGGATGCCATCACACATTTCTGCAACATCTTACTAAAGCCTCTCATCCTAGAAGCTGTTCTGCCAAAATTTATTTCTATCTCCTTCCCACTTCCCAAGTTTGTGATCCGTTCTTTGCCACCCAAGGAAACCTCCTCTCCCATTCTTTGCCTGTGCTAAACTTTCTTCATTCCTGCATATTATCTATCACTGAAAGAGAGGAGCAAGAAGAGAAGAATCTTTGTATATTTTTTTGTATGTGAATCTAAACTGACAGATAGAGAGCTAGTACTATAAAGCCTTGACTTTTCAAGGCATATTGTTGTTCCATGTTATAGAGTTGATTCTGAGTCATAGTGATCCCCTGGAACAGAGTAAAATTGTCCCATGGACTCCTGGTGTGACACCAGGTCTATCCCAGTAAGATAATCACTGGACTGCAAACTAAAAGGTCTGTGGTTCAAACCCACCAGCTGCTCCTTGGAGACCCTGTACAGGGTTGCTATGAATTGGAATCCACTCAGTGGTACTTAACAATAACAACAGAATCATCCCATGGGATTTCCTATGTTGTAATCTTTTCTCCTGCGGAGCCACAGGTGTGTTCAAACCGCTGACCTTTCAGATAGCAGTCACTAGAGTTCCTTATGCGCAGGTAGAAGTGTTAGGATTTACATAGCTTATTTTTGGAGGACACAATAGAATCCATAGCAGGTAAGGCCTGAGAATCTGCATTTTTAACAAGCACCCAAATCATGACCAATGATGTTCTGAGAACTCACTTTGACTAGAGGGGTTTAGAGTAGTTCTTTTTTTTTTTTTTTCTCATAGTGCCTCTGGGGAATCTTCAGTGAAGTCACCAAAATGATTTTCACTATTGCAGGTCATAACTGGGCAGCCTAACTCATCCTGCCTAGCTGTAATTTCACCTGCTTAGCTTTGAAGCCAGGGCTGGAGTACTCTGGTCAACACACAGACAGTCTGCTGGAAGCAACAGTTTGTGGGGCCCTATCTAAAAGACAGACATGTTGACAGGGAGTTGAAACATTTGTTTTCAGATCTTTAATGAATCAAGGATCTGGTTACTGTTTAAAGAATGTCTTGAGTGTGAATTTGTCAGACGATACAAGGAAACTATTTTGGATAGTTCTTAAGTGATATGGCAGCAAGAGACAGGAAGAACATTAATGGCTTTTTCAGTAGACAGGAAAGAGAAAGGATCATGAAGTAATGGGGAGCTGGGGTAATGTCTTGGTTAAATCTTTTGAGTTCTATTAGTATATCCTCCTTTACCTACCTACTGAGAAGGAATGTAGAGCATTCAGCCTCTGGAGGGCAATGTGGGGCTTGTAAGCTGAGAGATGTTCAGTATAGAACAGGAATCAGACACGGCACACCAGTGTTCACTGCAGCTCTGCAGCGCAATAGCCAAAAGATACAAATAAACTCAATGTCCATCCACAAGATGAATGCATAAACACAAAGTGATGAACTGGTATGGTACTCTGGGTTAATGTGCTGGACTGCAAAGTCAGTTTGAACTGCAAGGTCGGCGGTTCAAGCTCACCAGCTGCTCCTTGGAAACCCTATACCAGGTTGCTATGGATAGGAACCAACTCGGCAGCAATTAACAACAACATACATACAATGGAATATTGCTTAGCAATAAAGAGAAACTAAGTTCTGATACAAGCCACAGCATGCATGAGCCTTGAAAATGTTATGCTGAATAAAATAACTCAATCACAAAAGGACAAATAATGTTTGATTTCACATATATGAAATTTGTGTGTCTAGAATAGGCAAGTGCGTGGAGACTGAAGCGTATTAATGATTATCAGAGGTGAATGGGAGAGAGAGGAAAAAGGGGAATCATGCAATAGGGGGCATCGAACATCTTAGAGTGATAAAAGACTTGGAAACAGATCAATTGGTTGTGGCTGAACAATATAATGAAAACAGTAAATGTCACTGAATGATACATGTGAAGACCATGGCAATGGTAGATGTTTTGTTGTATATGTACTTGCCACAATTAAAAGAAAAAAAAAAAAAAAGAGTCAGTGATCAAACTGCTGGCCAGAGAATATGAGAAAGGAAAAAATATCAGGCAGCTGCATTCGTGACATTGTTAGAAATCAGAGCATGATACAGCTGAGAGGGCCTTGGAGACCATTTATTCTAATCCTCCATTTACAGATAAAGAAACTAACATTCAGGACATTGAGTGATTTGCTCACAGTCATAATCTTAATTGGGGCTTTTTGCTGGTTTTCCAACTCATGGTTCTGAACTCTTTGTAGTCAAATAAGTTGTTGATCACATTAATTAAATCAAAGTAGTGAAACTGGATATAAAAAAGTTGTTTCTAGGAATTCATTTAAACTCTGTTTTTTAACCATTCAGGCAGTGAGCAGGGAAAAGCAACAAGGACCAACTGATGTATCAAACTCTGGGCATGTCTGGGTTGTTCACAGAAGAAAATGAAACGCCAACAGAAATTTGATTACAACCCTTTGTCATTGTTAGTTGCCACTGAGTGGATTCCAACTCATGGGGATGCGGCATGTACAGAGTAGAAATGGTTAATGCGTTTTCAAGGCTGTGACCTATGAGAAAGATATCTCCAGACTAACTTCTGAAGCACCTCCGGGTGGATTTGAACCACTGGCATTTGGCTAGTAGATGAGTGCTTCAGTGTTTACACTACCATCTCACCAACATCCCTTTACCATCAAGTCAATTCCAATTCATATCCCCCTACATCTTCAGGTTACACGTGAGCAAATTGAGACTCAGATAAAATCATTTGCACAAATTTTTGGTGGACTGAACTGGGATTCAGAGCCTGACCTGCCTGCTTCACATCCTATGATTCTTCCATTCTGCTGTTCCCTCCTTGAGTGGGTCAGGAGCACTGCCAAGGGCTCTGAAGACAGGGCTTGCTTCTCCAAACAAGGGGTGGGGGGCTTGAAATTCAGGATAAATGGGATCTTCAGCTTATCTGCTAAGAAAAGCAAGATAATGGGGGGGTCAAAGATGGAACCATTCAGGGGAGAATGTTTGCATGGTACTCAGCAGTCACTGTACTTCCAGTGACAGTTTTTTTTTTCTCTACTGCTGTTTCTATGAAGAGATTGTTCAAGGTACTTTCCAGAAACGGTGTCAGATTCTTGTTTTGATGAGCTGGAACAGTACCAGATATGTGGGTGGTGGGATGCCCCTTTCTCACTTTTCTTTCCTTTTACCTTGGCCTGAAACCAGAAACAATATGTCACCCACATAACATACAGAGTGTGGCAGGTCTGGGCAGTTCCCAGGCTTGAGTTATCTTTGCTGGGGAGTAACTATTCAAGATTTCCTGCTCTTTGACAAAATAGATTTGAGTCCTTCAGGGTAAAGGCAAGTACCTACCAGAGCAATGACATCTTTGCTCAACTTTAACCATCAAATCGCATTTTTGTCAGTGTTCACAGATTTCTGTTGGGTGAGATCTTTTTCTTAATTTTTTTAGTAGTCCAAAAACGAAATTAGAGGAATGAGATCAAAGCCTTGTTTCCATATGGGTAGAGAGAACATTTCCATTCTTCAGCGGAAATTAAATCAATAAGCAGCAATCCTTAGAGGATGTCGCTACAGAACAAATGAAAAACATGGAGCTTCCCCCTCTGGAACTGAAGAGTTGAGGGAGGCATGGAGAAATAGACTAAGGAAGACTAACTCTAGTGCTTCCATTTGCACATTCTTTGGGACCTAGTCTTTGACCAGGGGGAAAGTGACTTTGAACGTAAAGCACTCAAATCAATAAGGGGAATTTGGTGACCTCAGGGTTGGCAATCCACTTATCTCGGTTCTTAACACCGTATTCAAATAGTAGCAAAGCACAGACTCAGAGTTCCCACTCAATGTAAGGGAGGGCTGCTGAAGGTACAGGGCCTGCCGTTGGCATGCTGGCATATAACAGTTTCCGTGTTTCATGGTGAGAATGATATCAGCTAACATAGACCTCAGATTAGATCAGAAAGGGCTCAGTGAATCCGTACATAAAGATCAGGAAGATGGTCCCCAGAGGGAGCTACAGCCCATCAGCCCAAAAGGCCAGATGGGACAAGCAGTACATCAGAGGGTCCTGTTGAAATCAGTAGCCCAGAGTAAACACTCTGTTGCACAGACAAGCATGTAAACATTATTGTTGCTAGGTGCTGCTGGGTCGACTCCAACTCATAGTGACCTGATGAACAACAGAACAAAACACTTCCGGGTCCCAAGCCATCCTCACAACTGTTTTTACACTTAAGCCCATTGCTGCTGCCACTGTTAGAGGTCTCCCGCATTTTTGCTGACCCTCCACTTTACCAAGCATAAGGTCCGCCTCCTAATGTTATGTCCAAAGTATAAAAGACAAAGTCTTACCATCTTGTTTCTAAGGACCGTTCTGGCTGTACCTCCTCCAACACAGATTTATTTGTTCTTCTGGTAATCCATGGTACTTTTAATACTCTCCTCCAACACCATGACTCAAATGCATCCATTATTCTCCGTTTTTTCTTTTTCACTGCCCAACTTTCATGTGCCTATATGGCAACTGAAAAACCATGGCTTGGGTCACTCACACATTAGTTCTCAAGCTGACATCTTTGCTGTTGAACACTTTAAAGAGGCCTTGTGCAGCAGATTTGCCTAATGCAATATATTGTTTTATTTCTTAACTGTTATTTCCATGGGTGTTGATTTGGGATCTGAGCAAAATGAAGTTTTTGACACAAAATGGACCTACTGGTCTCTATCATGAGATTATATAACAAGTTTCACCCATTTACACCTATGGTTTTGGCATAATTATTAATGCTGTTCCCTTTCTCTTTCAAACATGTCCTGGTTTCATTTGACCTTAGTGATTATGAAACAAATATATGATAGTATGCATATGTTGTGGTTGTTGTTGTTAAGTGCCATCAAATCAGTTACAACTCATATTGACCCTGTATAGAACTTCCAAGGAGCAGCTGGTGGGTTTGAACCACCGACCTTTTAGTTAGCAGTCCCAGTACTTGTCCTAGAATGCCACACCAGGAGTCCAATGTGCATACAGTGATTCCGCTTCTAGTCAGGAAAAATTAACCCATCAGTGTAAGGTCTGTTTGAATGACTGCAGAGAACATGTGCTGAAGTATTCTGCTAACAGTTGTTGTTATTGTTAAGTACTGTGGAGTCGGTTCCAACTCACAGTGACCCTGCACAGGGTTTCCGAGGCTGTAAATCTTTATGGGAGCAGAACGCCTCATCTTTCTCCCACGGAACAGCTGGTAGTTTCGAACTGCTGACCTTGAGGTCAGCAGCCCGATTTGTAACCACTATGCTACCAGAGCTCCTTTCTGCTAACAGTGGAGACTTGGAAATTAGTAGAGATACGGGAATTGTTCTGTTACCTTTATATGTATTGCTTGTTGTATCTGGAAGGTGATTTTAAAAGGGAGGGAAATGTCCAATGTGGAGGATGAATTATCACCCAAAATATATAAATCATCTTGAATAGGAGTTCGGGAGGGCACTTTCAGAGAGCCTGAACATTTCTGCTAAAGAGACTAAGTCAAAGTTTGTCTTCAACTGGGACAGTTTATGCTAATGCAAACAGACTATTTACCAGATCAAACTAAACATGGTTTTGTTTGTTTTTCCTGTTAACCAGTGGTTGTGGGCTAATGAGGATAAGTGGATCTGACAGAGGAAAATAGGTAAATCATTCTCTGTGTCATCTGAGGGTAGCAGGAGTATTTTTGTTACCATGCTATGGCTGAACTCTGACTAATAGTTTTAAAATTTGATTACTCATTGATTCCAATAGACGGAACTTATACTTTTCTTTTGCAAGAGTATAACCTATTCTATTTTTCATTTTAAGTTTTGTTCTTGCTTCCCAAGTAATGAGAGTGCTGTTGTTGTTGTCGTTAAGTACCATCAAGTCAATTGCAACCCATAGCAACCCTGTACAGGGTTTCCGAGGAGTAGCTGATGAGCTTAAACCGCCGACCTTGCAGTTCAAATGGCTTTGCAGTCTGGAGCATTAACCCATAGCACCACACCATAGTAGCACCCTGCTGAGCTACTAGTGAGATGGGGTACTGAGTGCAGGCGCTGTCCTTTCAACCTTGGAAGGCCAGTTGTGACTGAAGTTGTGACTGACTAGTCACTTCCAATCTTGAAAAGCCTCATTGACCCCAGTAAAGAGTCAGCACACACACACAAAGGAAGAGCTTTCTTTCCCCCTTGTTCCTTCCCATCCTTGGGTCACTAATAATTTTTGGTTTTGCTATATTTGCTTATTTCATATAACTGATATTATACAATATGTGTCCTTTTGAGTGTAGCTGGCTTTTTAAGTATTTTATTATTTATTTTTTTATATTTTGTTACCATGTTTTCTTGAATACTGGAGTGGAGAATCTAGTTTAACAGCAATTAAATTTTGAAAATTTATGGGAAAGAATAAATTAATCTCAGTTTCCTAGCAGTACTATTGTGAGAGCAATCTCTGGCTGAAGATAGGCTACAAACCTTCAACAACTAACTGATTCAACAGAATTTAGTTAGTGTTTTCTATGGATAAGACACTGTACAGTTTCCATGTATCAAAAAAAGCTGGCTGTAAGAAACAATTAGATTATGTCAAATTTCTTCAGAGAACTGCTTCATTTTATTCTCTTGATTTATTGTTTACCCTTCCTTGGACTATTTAAAAATTACACTGTAGGCATTGATGCAGAATTTAGGTGACATGGAATTTCTAACAGTAGTTTTTTTATTATTATTATTTGATGGTTTTATGCTTATAAATTATCATTTGACTACTTACTTCATGATTAAGAATTATTCAAAATAAGACCTCAAGTTAAGGAAATTTTTCTAGGAATCTACCAAATTCAAATTTCTTACTTTTTCTGCCATGTCTATAGTCTGTTGAATCTGCAAACATGAATTTCAACCAGCTAGAAACAGCCCAGGAGCTCTGGTAGGGTAGTGGTTACGAACTGGGCTGCTAACCTCAAGGACGCCAGTTCAAAACTACCAGCCATTCCATGGGAGAAATATGAGGTTTTCTGCTCCCGTAAAGATTTATAGCCTCAGAAACCTTGTGCAGGGTCACTGTGAATCAGAACTGACTCCACGGCACATAACAACAACAACAACAAGGATCATCCTACATTACGCAAAACAAAAAGCAAGGTGGTATCACATTTGGCCAGGCTGTTGTCATTTCCAAATTCTGTATTGAAAGGGCCACAAGAAAGCAATCCAAGAGAACCTCATCAACAAGAAGTTGGCTTCATCTGAGCTGGCGAGTCCGTGGCAAGTTGCAATCAAGGTATTTGATTGGTATACTGCAACTGGAATTAGGGGAAAATGAAAAGTGAGATTAACTATGATCAATTTTCCTTGGTAAAGTGTATTTTCTCTACAAGATAAACACTGGGTTATGAAACACAAGATCAGCAGTTCAAACACACCAGCTACTCCTTGGAAACCTATGCAGAGTCGCTATGAGTCTGAACTGACTTGACAGCACTTCACAACAATATTAGAGAATATTAGCCAGCTTATTCAGATGGATTTTTATATAAGACATCATCCCTGCAGATTTAGTAAGAAAGAAGAGGTAGAGCTGATAGGGGAAGCTCCTGTTTTGTAGATTTACAATTCAGGGAACCATTTGAAAATGTGGATACTTCACTTCCACTTGTGGATAGAGTCTGAAAACCTGCTTCATTAAGGGTCCCCTTTTTTTCAAAAAGTAGTGTAATTTTTGTGACTCTTGTTGAAAATATACACAACAAATCATACACGGATTCAACAATGTCTACATGTTATCATATAATTTCATGATACTGATTGCATTCTTCCAGATGTGCTAAAATTTTCACCCTCCTTTTCCAAATTAGTATTATTTCTCCACCATTAATATAGCTCACTAACCCCTTACCTTCCAATTTAACCTTTCAAGTTGTCATTGTCAATTTGATCCATATGTTGTTGTTGTTGTTAAGTGCTATCGAGTTGGTTCTGACCCATAGAGACCCTGTATAGTGACTGGTGAGCTTGAACCACTGATCTTGCTGTTCAAACAGCTTGCAGTCTGGCGCATTAACCCATAGCGCCACACCAGGACTCCTTGATCCACATAGATAGTTTTTTTTAAAGTTCACAGTGTTCAAGGCAGAATTCTTTACTAACTGAATTAAACAATTGTTTGGGTTAAAGACAACCTCAGGGGATGTTTCTGGTTTAAGGTTTAAAGACTGTGTTAGGGCAATAATTTGGGGGGTTCAAATAGACTCCATGGCTCCAGAAAACACAATAATATCAACTTTATGGGTTTGATTTACATATTTCTGATGTTGAAAGACACATTGTAACATACCAAAAAGACAAACAACACACACACACACAAATGAGCAAATAACTTAAACAGAAGCCCGTGGGAATTTAAAATCCTGTTCTGCATTTTCTGCCTTTTGATCAGTATTATTCTACAAAGTATCTAATCAAAACATTTAGTAATGGCCACTGGACACCATCCAGTCCTTTTGGTCTCATGGCAAAGCAGGCAATTGTTCATGGTAGCAATTAGCCACACATTCCATTTTCTCATATTCCTCATTCTCATTCTTCCTCTGTTGTTCCCGGTGAATAGAGACCAGTTGTTGTGTCTTGATGGTCATTTGCAAGCTTTTAAAGTGCCAGACACTATGCAACAAATTAGAAGGTAGAAGAGAAGCACTAGAAACAATATTTGGACAATTCACTGCGATGTCCCTTAAAACCATGACCCTAAGTCCCCAAATCAAGAAAATAAATCTCATAGTTATATAGAAGCATCAGCAACAGCTGCTTTTCCTTATTGTTGTAGAAATATGAAAGAGAACTTCAAAAAGCTTGTGGAAAATGGAATTAAAAGATAATGGTATTTTTACATGAACTTTAAAAAATGAGATCATATATGTCAGCATTTTTTAATTGAACAGGTATACATCAATTACATGAATCAACCCATGACCAATAACAAATTTTTATCACCTTGAGCAGAAGCTCAGTGTCCTATAAGCAATGACTTCCTTTTTGCTTTCCCTCCTGCCTCTGGTAACTACTAATAAATGTTGGTCTCCATTTGCCTACTCTTGTCATGTTATCTAAGTAAGATTAAAAACCAGTATTTGTCATCATGTGATTGTCTTATTTCACTCAGCATGATGTGTTATAGCATTTATTTTTCTGGCTGAGTAATATTCCACAGTATGCATTTACCACAATTTGTTTATTCATTCATCTATTGATGGCCATTTTGGTTATTTCTATCTTTTGGGTATTGCCAATAGTGCTACAGTGAACATTGGTATATACGTTTGTTTTCTCTTTGTGTTCCTGTTTTCACTTGTTTGGGACCTAGAATTGGGGTTGCTGGGTCATGTGATAGTTCTGTGTTCAATTTTCTAAGAATCACCAAACTGTTTTCCACAGTGGCTGTATCACTTTATGTTCCTACCAACAATGGATTGAGGTTCCAGCTTCTCAATGAGATGGCATCTCATTGTGGTTTTGATACGCATCTCCCGGCTGCTCCTTGGAAACCCTATACAGGGTCTCTTCTCTGTGAGTCAAAATCTAGGCAGCACTCAACAACAACAGCTAATGAAGTTAATCTTTTCATGTGATTACTGATCACTTGAATATCCTCTTTGGTGATATGTCTGTTTAAGTTATTTGCTCATTTGTGTGTGTGTGTGTTGTTTGTCTTTTTGGTATGTTACAATGTGTCTTTCAACATCAGAAATATGTAAATCAAGCCCATAAAGTTGATATTATTGTGTTAGGTTTCACAATAATATGCATTTACTTGAAAAATTGTGGAAAAAATCCATTAAGTTTAAATTCCATTTTTCATGAACTTTTGGAAGCCCCCTTCTACTGACAATGAAAAGATCATCTTCTCTATCTTTTGGAAGCCCCCTTCTACTGACAATGAAAAGATCATCTTCTCTATCGAAGGATCTAGCCAGTGAGTTTTGTGATTCCAATTGAAAGTGTGTTTTTGTGTTACTTGCACTTTTGATTTTAAATGTGAAGAAACAAGATGATTTTAAACTTCAGAATATCATTTCAGCAATTTAACAAACTGCCCTATTTCTAAGTTTATCTGATTTGTAAAAAGTTCTCTGAATATTTCAGAAGGTTTGACAGTTAGATAACTTAAAAGAAATCAGATTTATAAATGAAATTTAAATGGTTGAGGAGATCTCAATGACAATCATTTCAAGTCCAATTTGACATTTTTTGAGAGGTGTGTTTTTCAGTATTTAAATTTCTGATTCCTGACTTCCTCAGATGGTATTGACATATGATTGTTGAGAATATTGTTGTTGTTGTTGTTGTTAAGTGCTGTTGAGTCAATTACAACTCTTAGCGTCCCTTTATAGAGTCTCTGAGGGGCAGCTGATGGGTTTGAACCATTGACCTTTCAGTTACCAATCCAGTGCTGATAGCTTTAGAAGTTAACTACTTAAAGAAGAACTAGTTTATATTTGAAATTTTTTAATTTAGATAAATTGAGTAGTCATTCACAAAACCAAACACTCCCTGAAAAATCTTTTCTGTACATGTAAGGGTTCTCCCAGACTTCACTCTATGCCACATTCACATATGGGAAGGCCAAGCCAAGTATGGCCTAGAGGACAAAGAGGACTAGACAGCTGGTAGTGATTTAACCTTTCTGAGCCTCGGATTCTTTGGAGAAACAATGAACAGACCTTCAATAAAAGAGCAATTATATTCAAGATCCCTCTTTTCCCCTCCCTCCACTTCCTCTTTTTGCCTTTCAGGCCTAGAAATTCAAACACTTGGTGTCACTATTGCTCAAAAGCACAGACATATTCTCAAATTTGAGGTGTAACTGTTTTAGTACACCACTGGATGAATCACCCAAGAAAGCTTTCAAATATGTTTGCAGGCTTCACCGCAGAAGAAAGCAGACTGTTATTTACCTCTCTGAAACCAGTGTACAGGTTGCACCAGTTTTTCCACTTGGCTGAGGTTCTGTTAGGAACCATGTGGAAAGTAGCTGCCTTCCAATCCACCTCTTCTGTGAGCCTCCTTTTCAGTCAAAGGTCTGCTTTTAAGAATACAAATGTCAGACTCTGAACTCTCAGTCCCCTTCATGGTAATGAAATACTTGGAGCAGGTGTAAATACAGGAGAGAGAAGACATCTAAATGTAACTAAGGAAAATGAATATGAATTGAACTCACAGTTTCATAGTATCTGGAAGCATTCCAGGTCCCTGACTTTTACTTCTAGGATCAGAAATGTTTCTTCCCTTTTTCTTCCTCCTTTTCTTCTTCTTTTTCTCCAAACTCATGTAACAATTTGAATTTTTATATTTCTTTGTTTGTTTAGTTACTTTGTTTGTTTTAACACAATTCTCTAGTGTTTAGGACCCAGATTATAAGTATATTCCATCTGAGATTTCAAACTGTACTCTCTACTTTGCCTCTAGGTCCCTGGGTAACACACAAATGGTTTGTGTAGCACTGTGCGTTAATGCACTAGACTGAAAAGCTGTTTGAACTGCAAGATTGGCGGTTCAAGCTCACCAGCTGCTCCTTGAAAATCCTATACAGTGTCACCATGGGTCGACATTGACTCGACAGCAATTCACAACAACAACAACAACTAACCTAAAGCGGTCCTGGTGTGAAGCTGTAGGATCAGCACTGTACTGCTGACTATAATGTCGGCACCTCAAACCCACAAGCTGTTCCTTGGAAACTCTATATAGGGACAGTAAGAGTTAGGACTGATTCAGTAACACTTAACAACAGTAACAACAACTAACCTAGAGGGGTCCTGGTGTAGCACTGTCAGATAAGCACTGGACTGCTATCTGTAATGTCAGTACTACAAATCCACTAGTCCCTCCTAAGAAACCCTATACAGGGTTCCATTGAGTCAAAATCGGCTCAACTGCACTCAACAACAACAATTAACCTAAATGTTTGTTCAGTACCATGTAATAAAGACCTGGCAATCTGCTTTCATGAAGACTAAAGTAAAGAAAACCTATGGAGCAGTTCTACTATGTAACTTTGGGGGTTGCTATAAGTCAGAACCATAGCAACCCTGTGTAGGGTTTCTGAGGAGCAGCTGGTGAACTTGAACTGCTGAATTTGCAGTTCAAATGGCTTTTCAATCTGGCGCATGAACCCACAGTGCCACACCAGGATT
>NW_006408529.1:15157823-15164649 GCF_000296735.1 Chrysochloris asiatica
CTTTAAATTTCGATGTCAATCTTGATACAATCCTGATATAATCAAGATACAATCAAGATGTTCTCTCCTGATACTATCAATCCTGATACAATCAAGCTGTTCTCTCCCAAGATGGCGGCTCCGTGAACAGCTGAGTGTCTTGATCCACTCATAGCAACTTTGTATAAGGATTCCCAGGAGCATCTGGTGGGTTTGAACTGTTGACCCTGTTGTTTGAAGCGCAGTGCTGATCTTACATGCCACGTAAACACATAAACAACAAAGAAGGATCTGGCTATCTACTTCTAAAAAAATTAGCCAATGAAAATCTTATGAAACATTTCATTCTATATGGATCTGTAATTAACACCACGAATGCATCAGTCAAGAAGACAAGTGACATATTGCATTAGGCAAATCTGGCAAAACAGACTCTTTAAAGTGTTAAGAACAAAGATGTCACTTGGAGGACTCCAGTATGCCTAACCTAAGGCATGGTATTTTCAATTGCTTCAAATGCATGTGAAAGCTGGATAATGAATAAGGAAAGCAGAAGAAGAAGAATGGCTTATGGTGTTGGTAAAGAATATTGAATATACCATTGACAATCAGAAGAACAAACACATCTGTCTTGAAAGAAATGTATAGCCAGAATGCTCTGTAGATGTGAGGATGGCGAGACCTCTTCTCCTGTTTTTTGAAGGAACCTGTCCCTAGAGAAGAGTGTCATGCTTGGTAAAGTAGAGAAAGAGGAAGCCTCTCAATGAGATGGATTCAGCCCAGTGGCTGCCAACGATGGGCTCAAACATAGCAACAATTGTGAGACTGGCCCAGGATTGGACAGTGTTTTGTTTTATGGTACATAAGGTCACTGTGAGACCGAATTGACTTGATGCCACCTAACAACATTTGTGAATGAAGCCCTGGTAGCACAATAGTTAAGTGCTGGTTTGCTAATCAAAAGTTGGATGATTTCTACACACCCAGCAGCTCCCCAAAATAAAGACCTGGTGATCTCCTCCTGTGAATATTAAAAATAACCAAAATCTGTTCCTATCAAGTTGATTCGGACTCAAGGAGACCATATAGGACAGAAAACCCATTGGGTTTTCAAAGCTATAATCTTTTTGGAAGCAGACTGCCTCATCTGTTTCCTTTTGAGTTGTTAGTAATTAGTTAAAGCCACTGTTAATCATTTGGCTAACAGCTAAGTACTTAATAACTGAGTCACCATGGTTCTTTTTATAGCACTCTACAGTCTACAAAACCCTATGGAGTAGTTCTCTGTCACACCATGGGTTAAAATCGACTCAATGGCACACAACAGCAATACTAATCATTTGTGAAGGCAGGAACCTCTCTGATTGTTCTTTTTCTGCCTTTCCGTCTTTGTCTTTCTTTACATCCTCTCTCCTCTTTTCTACCCACATCTCTCTCTCTTGCCTTTCCTATTCACCCCTTTTGTTCTGTTATCTTTCCTTTTCTCTGTTCTTTTTCCATAATGCAAAATCTATCTATTCCATTAAAGGGTTTCTCTTTGACTAATTCTGCTACCTAATTTTCCAACATTCACACATGCCTTTCAAAGGGCACAATTCCTATTATGTGTGATATTTCTCATGTTTTGATGACTATGAACCAGTTTCTCGATGAGTCAAAGGAAAAGGGCCTGCTGTTGTTGCTGTTGTTAGGTGCCTCCAAGTGGGTTCTAACTCATGGTGACCTTATGCATAACTGTATGAAATGCTCCCGGTCCTGTGCCATCCTCACAATCATTGTTAAACATGAGCCCATTGCTGCTGCCACTGTGTCAGTCCATCTCATTAGGATCGTCCTCTTTTTCCGTGACCTTCTTCTTTACCTAGCATGATGTCCTTTTCCAGGGACTGGTCTCTCCTGATAATATGTCTGAAGTATGAGAGATGAAATCTCACCATCCTGACTCATAAGGAAAATTGTGGTTGTCCCTCTTCCAACATAGGTTTATTTGTTCTATTGGCAGTCCATGGCACTTTTACAATTCTCTCCAACAACAGAACTCAAATGCATCAATTCTTCTATGGTCTTTTGTTGGGAGTGATTTGAGCTGAAGGTCTCAGACTTGGGGGTAGTTCAACTGAAGGATTGCAACTGAACAGTTGTGGTCCAGAAATTTGGGCTACTCCCAGGTCAAGCTGCCCCCTGAGGAACTTGCAGGGCTGCCCTGGGGGACAGGGAACTTATAAGGTTTAACTTGTATGACCTTCAGTTCAAGTCTGCACAAACATCTTGCTGCTCTATCTCTGTTTCCCTAGCAACTACAAGTTACATTCTTCTGATAAGGTCCCGCTTACTGCATGCACAAACATTACCAGATGTTGCACTCTTTTCGTTGCCCCCAGCACCTCTTTTGATTTGTGTATAAAATAAGCTTTTGGCACTTGGTCTGGGTCACAGTATCTCCATCAGAGTGCTATGTCCCACCTGATCCCAAATTTTATTTAATTCTTTTGTGTTCTGTGTCTTCTTTTTTTTCTAATCTCCCATTGCCCCTACTTAGGTTTAATATCTCTGTGCGGATCACGAAGAATAGCTGATGTCAGACTCGGCAGTCTTTCTTATTCACGGTCTAACTTCACATCCATATGAAGCTATTAAAAATGTCATGACTTGGGGCAGAACCAACTTAGTCCTCACACTGACATCTTTGCTCTTGTACACTTTAAAGAGGTCTTGTGAACCAGATTTGCCTAATGCAATACTTCATTTAATTTCTTGATTGCTGCTTTCATGAGTGTTGACAGTGGCTGTAAGCAAAATGAAGTCTTTGAAACTTTCAATCTTTTCTCCATTTACCACCATGCTAATTATTGGTCCACTGGTGAAGATTTTTGCTTTCTTTACACTGAGATGCAATTCATACTGGAGGCTGTGGTCTTTGATCTTCATCAGTAAGAATTTTAGGTCCTCTTTGCTTTCAGCAAGCAAGGTTGTATCATCTGCACATTGCAGCTTCTTAATGAGTCTTCTTCCAGTCCTGATGCCATATTCTTCTTCATATAATCCAGCTTCTCAGAAGGTATTAATAAATTAGTTTTGCCTTACTATAGAGCATAAAATTTGTTGGTTGTTTGCCTGTAAATGACTGCAGTCAAGCAGATTTTAATTCCATCTTGTGACTAGGTTAAAGTGTCCAGATGCCCAATTTTCTTGAGTGCCTTATGTATTATGACAGCTGCAGTGCCAGGGTTAGAAACACAATAAATTTTAAAATGGGTTTTAGGCCACTTCCCCCAGCCAGCCCCGGGAGGAGCATTTCTGGACAGACCCTTTAGTGGTTGCCTGGTTGGGATGTCATACTCTCAAAAACTAAGTTTGCCTATTTGCAATCATCTCCGCCCCACCCCCACCCCCCTGCTTTCCATGGGCCAGGCATGCATATGTGACATCAAGTATGGCTACTGCCATTAGTCATGGTTGTGGGAAGAGTTTCCTTTGTTCTCTGTGCCCTATAAAAGGTCCCCATGTGGAGAGAGAACTTTGGATGTTCTTCATGGTGGCTACAATTTCCCTCACCCTCGTGATGTATGCTTGTCTTTCTTTTGTGCTTACTCCTGTTTAAGACTTAATAAAAAGTGAGTCCTGAGGTGATGCTGGTGATTAATGAGCTAGACTGCAAGATCAGTTTGAATTGCAAGGTCAGCAGTTCAAGCTCACCAACTGCTCTTCGGACACCCTATCTAGGGTATCTATGAGTCAGAACCAACTCAACAGCACTTAACAACAGAAACTGTATTTATATATTTGATTAGTCTCTTTACTCCCCTATAACAAATGATGTAGTCAGCAGGATTCAAAGTTTGTTCCCTTGTGGAATCTCTGGGGTCCATGGACAGATGTTGTTGTTGTTGAGTACCGTTGAGTCAATTTCGACCCATAGCGACCCTATATAGGGTTTCTAAGGAGAACTGGTGAGCTTGAACCATCGACCTTGTAGTTCAAACGACTTTGCAGTCTGACGCATTAGTACACAGAGCCAAACCAGAACGCCGCTTGGACAGATGTTGTTGTTGTTGTTGAGTGCCGTCGAGTCGAACCGACCCATAGCGACCCTGTACAGGGTTTCCGAGACTGTAAATTTTTACGGGAACAGAAAGTCTCTTCGTTCTCCCGCAGAGCGGCTGGTAGTTTTGAACTGCTGAACGCAAGGTTCGCAGCCTGAATCGTAACCACTACTCTACCAGAGCTCCTTTTGCTTGAACAGATAGGTACCGAAAAATCAGTACTTAATCCTACCATATTCCATGGACCTCTAGAGAAATCCTTAAAGTAAGCACTCTTGAATTTCAAACCTATGTTTTGGGGCTTCGTGTGACTCCTTAATAAGTCTCGAGTCTTGTTTATGGGTTTCTCTACACCTAAAATTCTGCTTCTATTTATTCTGTTTGTAATTTCTGTCTGCTCTCTAGTGGACACTTTTGACTGATATTCCAACACTAGGGCTCCATGTGGACACTTTAATGGAAGTAATTTTATTTTTCTTAGAAAGCTTGGAGTCATTTGTGTACATGTTGGTGGGAAAGTCATGGGAATTTGAAGCAATCTTGCTGAGAAACTGTGTTCTGCTTCACTGTCTCAGGTCATGGTGTGCATTTCTGATGAAATCATCAAGTCTTAAGAGAGGAATTGACAGGAGAGGCAAGCAGCAGTACCTGACCTGTTTTCGAAACACATGTTCGTTCAGAGAGTCCTCTGTAACTTTAATATGGCTTGTTGTTTTTGTTGTTAAGTACCATGGAGTCTTTTCCGACTCATAGTGACCCTGCACAGGGTTTCCGAGGCTGTAATCTTTACGGGAGCAGAAAGCCTCATATTTGTTCCCCGGAACAGCTGGTAGTTTCAAACTGCCGATATTGCGGTTAGCAGCCCAATTCGTAACCACTACGCTACCAGAGCTCCTTTTATGGGTTAACGTTAAGTTAAAACACCTCGAAAATTATGTAGCTACTTTTTTTTGTATATGTATTATTATGTGTTCTTTTGTGTCATACTTTTTGTGAATACTTTGCTGTTACATAGAATATCACAAGTAGAAACATAAACCTATTTAATCTTATGCTAAAAGCATTAGTGATGGTCTCCCTCCTCCATAAATTTAACATGGGATTCATTTGCCATTTAACTGCTTTCTGTTAGTTTTAGATAGCCAATTCCTTTCAAGTGTCCTCTATAAGGGGGAAAATAATCACTTACTTTGATATTATATATAAAACCTTTCTAAAGTAACAACTTCTGGTGTTAAAGGACTCCTGGTATGGCGCTGTGGATCACCACTGGACTGCAAATCACAAGGTCGGCAGTTCAAACCCACTAGCTGCTCCTTGGAAACCCTATACAGGATCAGTATGAGCCAGAATCTACTGGATGGCACTCAACAACAACAAAGTAACAGCAGAAGGAGTACTGGTGTGGTGCTTTTAGAATAAGCAATAGGCAACTAACCACAAGGTCAGTAGTTCAAACTCACCAGACGCTACTTGGAAAACCCTACACAGGGCCACGATAACACGACAGCACTTAACAACAACAACAATAAAAAAGTAACAACAGAAGCCTAGACTGGATTGCTAACTGAGTGGTTGGCGGTTCAAGTCCACCAGCCACACTTTGAAAAATTTGAACAGGGAAACTGTGAGACAGAACTGACCCAACAGTGCTTAACAACAACAAACAACAAAGTAATAGCACTCAGAAAAATATGATTTCTGTCTTCAGGTGGTATTATTAGATTAAGAATTTTTTTAGCTCTGTTGTTTCATACAAGTGTGCTTATATCTTGATATTATAGAAAATTAATAAAATGCTTTCATTTCAATGAGTCTTTATATTTATAACAACCAGAATTCAAAATTTTCAAAAGTAAATTCAATTAGATATTATATAAAGAATAAACCTAGCTTCTATAATTTTTTCTTAAATCCTAATATAGAAAAGGCTTCCCCTAAAATAATTTATTTTCTAAAACAACTAGGCCAATCTAAACATGCAATTAGCAAACCTTGGTTTTTGTCTTTAGTTGTGAGCCAAATGTGGGGGGAGGTTACTTAATCTGAATTTATATGGTGCAGACATAACTTTAAAGATAAATAAGAATTGAAAAGATCCCTGGTGACTTCATGTGTTAAGCATTGGACAGTTAATCACAAGGTGAGCAGTTTGAGCCCACCAGCTGCTTCTAAGGAGAAAAAAAAAAAAAAATGAGGCTATCTGGTCCCGTGGAAATTTTTAGTCTCAGAGATCCTAAAAGACAGTCCTGGCTTTCCTCCATCGGGTCCCAATGAATGGGACTAGACTCACTCGCAAAAAGCAGATTGTGTTGTTGTTAAGTGGCATTGAGTCAGTTCTGACTAATAGCAAGCCTGTACAGGCCATCCTAGGCTTTTAAAATCTTTGTAGGAGCAGAAATCTTCGTCTTTCTCCCAAGGAGCAGCTGGGAGGCTTGAACTGCTGACCTTATGGTTCACAGTCCAGTACTTATCTTTTATCCTGCAGAGCCACTGTTATGCTTCACAAGTTGATTGTTGTTGTTAAGTGCCATTGAGTCAGTTCTGACTGATAGCAACCCTGTATTGGATTTCTGAGGAACAGCAGATGGATTTGAACATTATCCTACAGCGCCACATGTTGATTAGGAGTGTGATTTTTTTTTTTTTTTTTTTAAGTTTTTATTGTGATTTGAGTGAAAGTTTACAGGGCAGACCAGAAGTTTTACATTCAACAAATCATGCACCTTGTTTCATTACAATGGTTATAATCAGTTAGCAGTTAAAATAAATAAACAGCTATTTATTTTAGCTCTTTTTTTTTT
>NW_006408529.1:15164749-15166960 GCF_000296735.1 Chrysochloris asiatica
CTGGCGCATGAACCCACAGTGCCACACCAGGATTCCTTGAAGTTGTCAAGGACTTCATTCTTCTTGGATCAACTATCAACACTCATGGAAGCATCAGTCAAGAGATAAGACGACGTATTGCATTAGGCAAATCTGCTGCACAAGACCTTTTGAAAGTATTGAAGAGCAAAATTGTCACCTTGAAGACTAAGGTGCACCTAACCAAGCCATGGTATTTTCAATAACCTCATATGCATGTGAAAGCTGGACAGTGAAAAACAAAGACCACAGAAGAATTGATGCTTTTGAGTTATGGTGTTGGAGGAGAATATTAAAAGTGACATGGGCTGCCAAAAGAACCAGTAGATCTGTATCAGAAGAAGTGCAGTCAGAGTGCTCCTTGGAGACCAGGATGGCCAAACTTCATCTCTCATACTTGGGACATATTGTCACAAGGGACCAGTTGCTAGAGAAGGATATCATGTTTGGTAAGATGGAGAGTCAGAGAAAAAGAGGAAGACACCCAGCGAGATGGATTGGCCAAGTGGCAGCATCAGTGGGCTCAAGCATGTCAACAATAGTGAGGTTGGCCCAGGATCAGGCAGTGTTTTGTTCTGCTGTGCATAATGTCACTATGAGTCGGTACCGACTCAATGGCACCTAACAACAACAATAAGTCAGAAATGACTCACAGGCAACAGGTTTGATTTATTATTGTTATTATTTATTCCTATTATTTGGCCCCTTATCTTATTGATATTCTAACACTCTATCGCATGGAAAGGTCTGACGTCATTCAAATTTCAGTGCTGCGGAGGATAAAATAGTTGTCTTGAAGTCGACTCTGACTCAGCAGTCCTATGTGTGTCAGAGTGAACTGTAATCCATAGGGATTTCTGTGGCTGTGTTTTTCAGAATTGGATTGCCAAGCCTTTCTTCAAAGATACCTCTGCATGCATTCGAGTTTCCAAACTTTTGGTTAGCAGTTGAGCAGTAACTATTTGCAACACTCAGGGACTACACCTCTACAGATGTTATTGTTGTTAAGTTTCATCCAAAGACCATGTGGAGACCATTTTTGACTCCCCTTGGCTTCACAAGGGGCAAAGATAATCAAACACATAGGAAGGCTGATTCCTATGAAGAGGAGGTCAGACATGTTCCCACTCTACAACCTTGGTGACCCTATTCTGACAACAACCATTCCTCCCACAGCACCCTATGCTTAATATCTGGGTTTAATAATCCATTGCAATGACCACATAGAACTCCTAACAATACTCATGGTTATGGGGATTATTAAGGAAGTAAGCAGGGTACAATTTAGGGTCAACTCAGGACACAGCAATTCTCCATTCAGGAACACCTCTGCATACTGTGAGGTATGCCTCATTCTTGTTTTCAGCATCTCAGTCATGTGGTTCCATATACTCTGCCCTGCTCAAGCACGTGTTACAAAGTTCTTTTAGCCAGTCTATGAATGCCAAAAGGGCACATTCTTCAAACCAGTCTCCTGCCCGTAGGTACTCAGCTTTACTCGATCCGTAAGCCTAGAGCCCGCAGCTGCTCTGTCTCTCCACACCATCACCTCTGCAGTCACTATTTCTCTAGGTAAGGATCTCACATGTCACTCATACTCTTTTTTCATGGTAGTCCTGGGATCTTCCATCTCTGCTGGAGGGTAAAACTAACCAATTCCAGCCTTGCTGTTGTTGAGTGCCACTGAGTCAGTTCTGACACACAGCGACCCTGCATAGGGTTTCCAAGGAGCAGTTTGAACTACCGACCTTGTAGTTTAAACTGGCCTTGCACTCCAGCTCATTATCCTGCAGAGCCACACCAGGATTCCAAAATCCCAGTCCTCTATACCTTATTTGCTTGGTCCCACCCAAACACTTGGTGAGAATTAAGAAGACTTTGGATAGAAAAGCCATATCAAGTATATTCAAGGCACCACAATTCTTATGAGTCTGTTCTGACTCATCTTGTTGTTGTCAGGTGCCATCGAGTCGGAACCAACTCACAGAGACCCCAAGCACAGCAGAATGAAACATTGTCCGATCCTGGGCGAACCTCACTACCGCTGCCACACTTGACACCATCAATGAGGCCACCTGGCCAATCCATCTCGTTGGGGGTCTTCCTCTTTTTCTCTGACCCTCCATCTTACCCAGTATGACATCCTTATCCAGTGACTATTCCCTCCTGACAATATGTCCAAAGTATGAGAGA
>NW_006408529.1:15167646-15168253 GCF_000296735.1 Chrysochloris asiatica
GCTTTTCAGAGAAAAGATGTATGCTTTGGAGGTCTGTTAAATTAATGAGTTCATTTCTTTTTCTTTTAAAAGATTTTATTATTGATCATACAAACAAAATAATGTTTAAAAATTCTGAAAGAAGTAGATATCTGGTATAATCAAAGTTATATGCTTCTGACTAAAATTTAGCAATTTAATTTTATATATTTTAAGTATCTTTAATGTTAACAATGTAATACAAGAATTGAATTCCTTGTCATTAAAATAACAAGATTTATTTTTAATTATTGACCTGCAGGTTTAATTCATTCTGTAAATAATGTGGCTTTTAGGATAAGAATACATTAAATTTTGCCAAGCTACATGCTTTTTAAAGAAGCTAATCCTCAGTTTATTTATCATCAAATTAGTTAGGATTCCAGTAAAACAATTTTGCTAAAGATGTTCAAAATTCTGCTTATTATAAATTGATCACTTAATCATAGCTACTTCTTTTAAATCCAGAAGCTTATCTACAAATTTAATTCAAGTATTGTTAATTTTATAATATAGTACTTATCTAAAGCTTTTTAAAAAGGTAAATCATAGCATTTTAAAGTATTAAAATTTTAAATTTTAATGAACT
>NW_006408529.1:15170180-15170899 GCF_000296735.1 Chrysochloris asiatica
TAGAATAATTGATGCATTCAAGTTATGGCGTTGGATAAGAATATGAAAAGTATCATGGACTGCCAGAAGAAAAAAATAATTCTGTGTTGGAAGAAGTACAGCCAGAATATTCCTTAGAAACCAGGATGATTAGACTTCATCTCTCATACTTAGGACATATTATCAGAAGGGACCAGTCACAAGAGAAGGCCACCATACTTGCTAAAGTGGAAGGTCAGCAAAAAAGAGGAAGACCCCAATGAGATGGACTGGCATAGTGGCAGCAGCAATGGTCTTACTCATAACAATTGTGAGATGACACAGGGTTGGGCAATGCTTTGTTCTGTTGCGCATAGGGTTGCTATGAGTCAGAACCAACTCCAGATCACTTAACAACAACACAGTTGAAGAGGAAGGTTATTTTCTCTATTTCTGAAAAAAGTAAGTCATTACTGTTAGTAGGGAAGGGCAGTTTGCCCACAGGAAAAATATTTGGGATGTCTAAAATAGACCCTATGTTATATGTAATTTTAGCTGAATTCTAGATTTGTTTTTGCAAAGTGTAACATTTTTCGTAGATGAGAAAAATTTGATCCCCAACTTTACCTGGTTTCACTCTAAATTATTACATATTGGAAGAGACATCAGAAGAATTCTATCGAACTCTACTAAATTGAACCGAACTTTAGTATTTCTTACTCTAATCACATTTGTCATAGACTAGAGGAATTAAAGGAGTC
>NW_006408529.1:15170999-15172308 GCF_000296735.1 Chrysochloris asiatica
GGGTCGCTATGGGTCGGAACCGACTTGACGGCACTTAACAACAACAACAAAACAAATTAGTCAAGAATAAAAATAAGCCACTGAGTAAACTAAGATGCTACAGTGAGTTTTTATATTAGAATATTATAAGTGTTTCTAAGGTTAGATTTTTCTAAGTATAAAACACCATATTTCTCCTAAATTATCTAACTAAGGGGTTTAGATGAAAACTTTTTTTTTTTTTAATAAACTTAACAAGATTATAATAACCATGACTAGAAAAGGGCTGAAGTTCTAACTATTATCTTATAGAGTAAATGGACAATGAGTTCTTCCTTAGTGTCTCCAAGAAAACAGTTTAATATTTTAATATGTGTTTCTGTGTTCATATTCATATAGATCCTGAGATTTAATAAATGTAACTGTAACTAGTACTGCTTAAGTATAGACAACGCCTCAAAGTACTTATTATTTCTACAGTGTTTCAGATTATAGTTTCACAATCATTGTACACAATTGGCCTAGTGTTATTAATAATACTACTCTATACTCCTTTTGAGGAGTCCTGGTGTGGCACTGTGGGCTAATGCGTCAGACTACAAAATCATTTGAACTGCAAGGTCAGTGGTTCAAACTCACCAGCTGCTCCTTGGAAACCCTATACAGGGTCGCGATGGGTCGGAACTGATTCAATGACACTTCACAACAACAACAACAACAACTCCTTTTAAACTTTGAGTCTTAGAAATAAATTAGTACCTAAAATTCATTTTAATTTGAACTATAAACTAGAAAAACTAGAGAAACAGACTCTAGTCAAATAAATCAATAATGAGCATTCAGTTACAATAACAATAATAATAATTTCATTTAGCCTGCAAAACAATATTATTATAGAATTTATCATAACAGAAATCTCACCCCCTTTTTACACATTCTGAATTCCAGCTCCTCAAGAGATCCAAATTTCTCATGAGTCTGATTTTAAGGAAACCAATGACTTTGCACTACAGTTTCTATGGAAATTCATGACCAGAGGAGGAAATGATATCTGGGAAAACTAAAGAAAATTAAAAAAGTACTACAACAGTACATTAAGATGGAGCTACCAGAGGTTCAAGTTGGACTCAGATGAGGATGTGGAATCCGGAATAACATTGCTGATGTCAGATGGATCTTGGCTGATATCAGAGAATATCAGAAAGATTTTAACCTGTGTTCTGTTGACAATGCAAACGTTTTTGACTGTGTGGATCATGACAAGCTATGGATAACATTGTGAAGAATGGGTATTCCAGAACATTTTAATGTGCTCATAAGAAACCTGTAC
>NW_006408529.1:15174633-15175588 GCF_000296735.1 Chrysochloris asiatica
TTCTCCTATACAGATTTATAGCCTCAGAAACTCTATACAGGGTTGCTATGAGTTAGAACTGACTCTATGGCACATAACCACCACCACCATCATCATATTTATATAAGATGGGGTCTCTTTGTCCACTATAACAGCCTTCAGAAAGTGGTATGGGACTTTGTGTACATTGCTTACAGTCCAGTAAGCAGATGTGCCCTGAGTAGTTGAGGGCTCGTTCTCCAGTTGGAAAGGATCTTCCAGCCAGAGAAGACCACGATCTTGGCGTTACCAACATCATGATCAAGCAATTTGAGGGAGGAGACCAGAACTCCTCCAGTTTGATGATAATGTTTGAAGGATGAGATTCTCTGGGAACAGATGGATACAACTCCAGAAGAGTCCAGAGCCAGGGAGTTAAGATAGGATTTCCCATCAGAAATATAATCAGCAACTTGCCTCGGTCCTCAGCTCAGCTGCCTTACAAGGTTTTCCTCCTCCTCAGCGTCTCAGTATTTGGTCCTCAGATATTCCACTGACCCAATGATATAATTATTTTAATCATTATTTTACTTTGTTGTTAGTTGCTGTGCAGTCAGCTGTGGACTCCTGGCAACCCTATACACAACAGAAGGAAACAAGGCCTGATCCTCCTCCATCCTTATGATTGGTTGCAGATAAGACCATTGTGATCCACAGAGCTTTTATTGGTTGATTTCTGAAAGTAGATCTCTAGGCCTTTTTTCCTAATCGGTCTTAGTTTAGAAACTTCATTGAAATGTGTTCAGCATTAGGGCAACATGCCAGTCTCCCTATAGTTGGATGGTGGCAGCACATGAGGTACATTCACTGTGCATTGAACCTGAGCCTCCTGCACAGAAGATGAGAAATCTACCACTGAACCACCAATGTCTGCTACTTGAATATTGCTGAAACTTTATTAAGACTTTTGGCTAGCAAACTCAGATTTTGGAATCTG
>NW_006408529.1:15175688-15180921 GCF_000296735.1 Chrysochloris asiatica
GAGAAATCTACCACTGAACCACCAATGTCTGCTACTTGAATATTGCTGAAACTTTATTAAGACTTTTGGCTAGCAAACTCAGATTTTGGAATCTGTTATCTCTACTTTTTATCCATCTGTTGACAAGGAATTAATAATGTATATATTGTTTGGCAATCTAGTTTTTCCCTTGTTATTTTTGTGAATATTTCCTCTTATGATTTAGTCAACTTCTGAGTATTATTTACTGGTTATGTTGCAATCTATCATGAGATCTCCCATAATTCCCTTGCTGTTGGACAGTTAGGTTATTTCCAAATTTTTACTGCTCCAAATAATGCTTTGATAAGTATGAGTGGTACTAAATCTTGGCAACCATTCTTTTGAATATTATAAAACTGTATCTATAATGAATGAGCACAAATTTTGGTAAAAACTTGAAACAATACAGATAAGACCGAAGTCCCCATTAATCATGAGTTTAGAACTATACCGTCATGTTATTAAGTGCCGTTGAGTAGGTTCTTATTCATTAGTAATCCTGTACAGGGTTTCTGAGGAGCAGTTGGTGGGCTTGAACTGCAGACCTTGTGGTGCATAGTCTGATGCTGATCTTTGAGTGCCAAGATGTTACAGAAGTCTTGGTGTCACAGTGTGTCATTTAGCACAGCAGTGTTTAACTCACCATGTACCAGGGATCCTGTAACATGCTCTATGACAACAGAATTTGAAGCATAAAGAACCTAATGTAACTCTGTAATGGTTATATAGGAGTCAATAATAAGGATAAACAACTGTTTGCTTCAATATTTCCCTATTGATATGTATTTAGGCTGTCATGGATTTGTTTCTGAGACAGTGTTACATTATGACTTCTCCTTATAACACATGTGCAAATGTTCCTCTGGGTAAGCTCAGAGAAATGGAATCTCTGGGACATTGAAAATGCACATTTAAAATTTTAACAGCTACCGACAAATTGTCCAGAGTGTAGCACTGTAAAATGAGTACTGGACTGCTAGCTGCAAGGTTGGCAGTTCAAACCCAACAACCATTCCTGGGAAACACTATAGAGGGGCTTTGACTCAACTCACTTAATAACAACAACAAAACCAAATTGCCCACCAAAATGGCTGCACATCACACTTGACCAGAGAACACACTTAAATGACACTTTGTATGATCAAATTTCTACTAATTTGATTACTAGGTTGTACTAATTTGATTAAAAATGGTATTTTATTGTCCTCGTTTGGCACTGTAGGATAAGCACTGGACCGTTAATCACAAGGATGACGGTTCAAATCCACTAGCTGCTCCTCAGAAATCCATACAGAGTCACCATGAGTTGGAACCAACTCGACAGCACACACATCACTGACAACATTTTGCCCATCCATTATTTCTAGTGAGACTGAGTGAGCATATTTCAAGTTTCTTGGCCATACATTCTTAATTATCTCCTTAAGTTATGACTGTGAAAGCTTAGTTGCTGGGTAAAAAGATGTGTACAAATATATGCACAACATATTGTTGTTATTGGGAGCCATCATGTTGATTTTCATCCCATAGTAATCCCATGTGTTTAACTAGTCCTGCCCCCAGTTAGAGGAGATTTCCAGGTCTTTCCTATTATGGAGTTGCTGGTGGGTTCCAACTATTGAACTTTCCATTAGCAGCAGAGTGCTGAAGCAATGCACCACCAGATACCTTTATATGAAGGGACTTCAAAAAGTTTGTAGAAGAATTCTATGATCTTTTCATTCCATTTTTCCACGATTTTTTTTGAAGCTCCTCATATAATATATATAACTTGGTCATAAGTAGGCCCTGAATTAAGTCAAATACCTCACTTAAAAGTTTTTTTTCATTGTTATTGCCTTTTATTATCATTATCTCTATAAATCTGATCTTTATTTGTCTTTAGGGTTTGGCATGAGAATGATAACATCAACAAATTATATGATAAGATTTTTTTTTTAAATGGTAATAAGTGTGGTTCTGGTAACTCTAATATGTTAGTCGGGGACTTCAAAATTCTGTAATGATTGAATCAAATCATACTTTCACTAAAGAGTATGCAAACTCTCTTTGATACCCTCTACAGTGTAGTGGTATAGAATCAGCACTGAATTGCAAACCACAAGGTCGGCAGTTCAAACCCACCAGCTGCTCCTGGGAAACCTAATACAGGGTCGCTATGAGTCGGACCTGACTCAACAGCAATTAACAACAACAATATTGTTGGGGTTGTTGTTTGCTTGTTCAGTTTTAGGTTTCTTTTTTTACAGTTTGGTATCTTATTTTTTAATTCATTTGAATTATTTTTCTAAGGAGCAACTAGTGAGTTTGAACTGCCTACCTTGTGGCTCAAACCAACCTTGCAGTCCAATACTTATCTTATAGCTTCATGCAGAACTTATTAGATGTCTTTAAAAAAACAAGGTTCAAAATAATGGCTTCTGAGGAGATCTGCCAAGCCAGTTCAACTCAAGGCAGAGAGGTCACCTCAGAAGTTTGTGGCGACTGTATTTTAGAATTCCAAAAGGATATTCTTGATAGATTTTCTCAAAGGAAACAGGGCAATTACAGGGGCTTATTAGAAAGAAGTTTTAAGAAAATTGAAAGCTACATTGGTGAGAAAAAGGCCGTGAGAGTCGTGCCAAGGAATTTTGTTTCCATCAGGAGGATGCACCTGGTTATTCTATGAGGGTGGCATGGGCTCTGCTATGAGAATTTCATTGGGAAACCTTACTCTAGTCATCCTATAGCCTTAATCCTGAGCCTATAAATTTATTTTTGTTCTCCAAGCTCAAAGAACACTGAAAAGGAACACGATTTGAGTTCCTTGAGAATGCCCAAATTGCCTATTCAACATGGTATGAACAAAAGAATGCAGAACTCTGCAGGGTAGGAAGGGTTAGAGAGATAACAACACTTCCTTCAGAAAGTATATAGATGTAGATGAAAGCTATGTCAAGAAACAATGCTTTCCATTTTGCTATTACTGTTTATCAAAGGCTTCTACGATTTTGTTGTAGTACTTTTTGATTAACTCTCATACTTCCAAAAATTCAGCCAATGAAAACCCTATGGGTTACAATGGTCCAATCCTACTCTGTGTGGAGTCACCATGAACTGGGGGCTAACATCAGTAAGACATTAAACATACGATAGATTAGCAAGAGTGTTATGGCACAGACACGAGTCTAGAATCAGACATAGTGGGTTCAAAGCCCAGCTTCATAATGTACTGAGAAACAGCTTTGACACAGAGCTCAGCTTTCTAAATTTTGACTTTCTAATCTGTAAATGGCACTTAACAACAATAACAATCTGCAAAATGACACTAATATTAGGCCCTACTTCCTTAAGGAGCTACAAAGATTATATAATATAGCCCACTTAAAGGTCCTGTGTGGAGCTGCGGGTTAACAGCTTTGACACAGAGCTCAGCTTTCTAAATTTCAACTTTCTAATCTCTAAAATGGCGCTTCAAGGTCGGTTTGAACCGCAAGGTTGCTATGAGCCAGAACCGACTTCATGGCATTTCACAACAACAAAGACCCTGTACCAACAAGTATTTCATCCACAATATCACTAATCTTTATTGCTTCGTCATATTCCAAAATAGAGATAGATATCTATTTGTGAATTATTCCTTCCATAGTAGTTGGAAGGGGTACACTTGGTCATACAAATCTCGTCTCAAACACCATAATTTTAAAGGAGTCTACTTCGGTGAAAAGGACTTTTCTAGTTTGTCCTGGTTGTGACATCGGGTTTTTAAAAACCTTATTACAGGGGAGGGGCCTCGTAACCATGGATTACCCTACAACAGTTACTATGGCTGCAAGAAGAAAGCAGAAAACAAGCCTCCCAGCAGTGTTTACTGAAAAACAGGGAGTCACTAGCTCATGTAGTTAAACCATGGTTGATCATATGTCTTTGCAGACTCTTAAGACATGAGTGATAGTGAACACCTAGATGGTTATAATCTATAAAATGGGGTGTAGAGATTTATTGCAGGAATATGAGCTTTACTCAGGCACATTTGGCTTTGAATTCTGTATCCTTAGAGACTATGCAGCCCTATTAGTCATTTAATGTCTCTGAGCTTCAGATTTCGTATCTGCAAACACAATGTAACACTTGTATTGAGGTTTCAGCAGAGCTTTTAAGAAATGCCTAGGGATCAACTTCTGAAAATCAGCCAATGAAAGCCCTGTTAGCACAATTGTCCAACCCACCACGAGTCAAGGGCCAATGCAAAGGCAGCTAACATCAACAACATTGAATATTATCCTTCTATGATAAGATTGCTGTGAGGATTACAGATGATGCATAGAAAACGATGAACACAGGATGTGGCATATCATTAACTTCAGTGGTAGGCTAAATAATGGTCCTTGGTGTGGTGCTGTGGGTAAATGTGCTAGACTCAAGATCTGTTTGAACCACAATGTCCGTGGTTCAAGCTACTCATAGGAAAGCCTATACAGGGTTGCTATGAGTCAGAACTGACTTAATGTGAGTTAACTTAACAATAAGTGAGAGAATGGCAGAGACTCCCAGGAGTCCCTAAAATCTATTCTCCCAAGATTCTATAAATTTGGACTGCATTTCTCAATAGCATGTTATTGAATTAGAAGTCAGCGATAGAATGATCTCTGGAAAATCCCCAAGTTATCGGACACTAAATAACTCATAGGTCAAGTAATAAATCAAAGAGGAAGCTAGAAAGTATTTTGAACTGAATTCAAATGAAAGCAGACATATCAAATGGTGTGAGATTCTGCTAACACAGGGCTTAGGGAGAACTTGATAGCACTAAATGCCTATATTAGAAAAGAAGAAAAGTCTCAAAGCATGACCTCAGCACCTCCGTTAAAGAACTAGACACAGAAATGTAAAGGAAACCCAAAGCGACTACAACTGAGAATCAGGGTAGAAGTCAATGAAAACAAAAGTGAAAAAACAATGACAATAGAAGCTGGTTCTGTGGGAAGGTGACTAAAGCTGACAAAGTATGGGCAGATTTATCAGGAATAAAAGAGAAAAGGCACACATTACCAACATCAGGAATAAGAGTGTAGTTGTCAACTCCAGATTCTACAGTATTAAAAAGCTAAAAGGCTATTTATAAACTTGACAACATAAATGAAATTTACAAATTCCTTGAAGGTCACAAACTTCAAATCTTACTGAAGATGTCATCTTAAAAAACACCACTAACAATTTTTTTTTTAAAAAA
>NW_006408529.1:15181026-15184359 GCF_000296735.1 Chrysochloris asiatica
GGTTTCTGAGGCTAGAAATTTGCCTCTTCTTGCTCCTGCCTGCCAAGCAACTGGTGGGTTTGAACTGCCAAACACTGCAGCCCAATGCTTAGCCAACTGTCCCACCATGGCTCCTGAAGAAGTAATAAGGAGAATAAATACCACATCACTACTGGTGTGGTGCTGAGGGTTAATGTGCTGGAATGCAAAGTCAGTTTGAACCTCAAGGTCAGTGGTTCAAGCTCACCAGCCACTCCTCGGAAACCCTGTACAGGGTCACTATGAGTTGGAATTGACTTGACGACACTTAACAACAACAACAACAACTCTTAGTAAATAAATTTAATTTATAGATACAAGCATATTTCCATGAAACAAGATCAAGGTCCAGATGGTTTCAGTGGTGAATTCTATCAACTAACATCTGTGTTGACCTTACGTTTGCAAAGATCTCTAATTACAAGACAAAAAGCATACACTGCAGAAGCAGTGGACTGGACTTCATCCAAATGACAAGCATTTGCAAGTTGCTTAGCCTTTCCATTTCTGCGTTGCAGTAGAGTCAACATTCCCAGGCCCACCCATCTCACGGAGCTGAGTGAAAAGGTGAGCTGTGGAGAGTGGTCATGCACACACAACTGAGACGTGGACTGCATCAGTTCCTTCTCTCACTGACACAGGGACCATAAGTGGTGACCAGAAAAGCGCCATGTGCCCATGCTCACACGGGAGGGAAGTAGAGCTTAGTGCGGCTGGGGTGAGTCAGAGTGGTGAGATGGAGGTCAAGAACTGAGAAGTTGTCGTTCCATGACTCCTCTGCACGTCCTGCATGAGTTGACAAAGGTCACACTTCTGTATCGATCCCTCTGGCACCATCTGTGCTACCTCAGATTCTCTCTGTGTCCCTGGCACTGGGACAAAGGTGAGGTAAGATAGGTACCAGGTGCTAACTGTAAAAATATAATCTTGGGATTGTGTGATCAATTTAATAGCCTATGCCCTAAACCTTCGCTTGCCTCATCTTCATCACACTCCTTCTCTCCCAGGCTCCCCACTCAGAAGTTCTAAGAGTCTGAATCATCCTTCAGGCTCTGGAAGTCCATCATCTTCTTCCTCTTGATCTTTACAATGGTCCTCTCCCTTCCCCATTAACCTCCAACCATTAGATTTATTCACATGTTTTCTTTGTGGTTCCTGGGTGGTGCAAACAGTTAATGCACTCACTGCTATCAGAAAGATCAGAGGTTCAAGTCTACCCAGAGGCAACTTGAAAGGAAGCCCTGGCAATCTGCATCCAAAAAATCAGCCATTGAAAATGCTATGGAGCACAGTTCTACTCTGACACACATGGGGTCACTGTGAGTCAGAGTTAATGGAAAATGGTAGCTGGGAACAGATGCCCATCCAGTATTCCATCCCTTGCTGTTGCTGTTAAGTGCCGTGAATTCTGCACCAATTCATGTTGTTGTTGTTGCTAAGTGCCATCGAGTCAATTCTTCATCGAGTCCATAGGGACCCTGTATAGGATTTCCAAGGAGCAGCTGGTGAGCTTGAACCACCAACCTTGCAATTCAAAGGACTTTGCAGTCTGACGCATTAGCCCTCAGCGCCACAACAGGACTCCTGCACCAACTCATAGCCACCCTGTATACATTTTCTGGGAAGCCAATGTCTCTATAGGATTAACATTGGACTAGGAACCACAAAGTCAGCAGTTCAAGTCCATCAGACATCCCTAGGGAGAAAGATGAGGTCTTCTGCTCTCATAAAGATTTACTGTTGTTGTTAGGTGCCATTGAGACAGTTCTGACTCATAGAGACCCTATGTACAACAGAACATAACACTGCCCAGTCCTTTGTCACCTTCACAATTGTTGTTACGCTTAAGCGTATTGTTGCTGCCACTGTGCCAATCCATCACATTGGGGGTCTTTAACTTTTTCCCGGACGCTTCACTGTACCAAGCATGATATCCTTCTCTAGGGATTGGTCCCTCCTTATAAGGTGTCTGAAGTATAAGAAACAAAGTCTCAACATCCTGGTTTTTAAGGAACACACCAGAAGTGCTTCTTTTAACACAGTCTTGTTTGTTCTTCTGGCAGTCCATGGTACCTTCAATATTCTTTTCAACATCATAACTCAAATGCATCAATTCTTCGTCAATCTTCCTTATTCAGTGTCCAACTTTCACATGCATATGCAGCTACTAAAATACTATCAGTCCTGTCATGTGCACCTTAGTCCTCAAACTGTTATGCTTGCTCTTGAATGCTTTAAAGAGGTCTTGTGCAGCAGATTTGCCCAATGCAATACATTTTTTGACTTCTTGGCTTACGCTTGCATGAGTGTTGATTATGGAGCCAAGCAAAATGGAGTTTCTGACAACTTCAGTCTTTTCTCCATTTAATGGGATGTTATTTATTGGTCCAATTATGAGGATTTTTGTTTTATTTACACTGAGGTCCAACCCATACTGATGCCTGTGGTCTTTAATATTCATCAGTAAGTATTTTAAGTCCTCTTTGCTTTCAGCCAATGAAATTGTATCATCTGCTATATCGCAGGTTGTTAATGAGTTTTCCTGCAATCCTGATACCACATTCTTCTTAATATAATCTAGTTTCTCAAATTATTTGCTCAGCATACGGATTGAATAGGTATAGTGAAAGAATACAACCCTAGCACACATCTTCCATTATTTTAAACCATTCAGTTTCCTCTTGTTCTGTTCTAACAATTGACTCTTGGTTTACGTACAGATTCCTCATGAGCACAATTAAATGTTCTGCAAGGTTATTCATAGTTTGTCATGATCCACACAGTCAAAAGTTTTTGCATAGTGAATAAATCACAAGTATACATATTTCTTGTACTCTCTGCTTTCAGCTAAGATCCATCGGACGTAAGCAATGATATCCCTAGTTCCAAATCCTCTTCTGAATCTAGCTTGAATGCCTGGCAGTTCTCTGTCAATGTACAGTTGCAGCCATTTTTAAATTATCTTCAGCTAAATTTTACTGGACTATTATATTAATGATATTGTTCAATTATTTCTGCATTCATTGATTCATCTCTCTTTGGAATTGAAACAAATATGTTTTTCTTCTAATCAGTTTGTCAGGTAGCTTCCAAATTTGACAGATGAGTTGAGTGCTTCCTGTGCTGCATCAGTTAGTTGAAAGATTTCAATATGATTCCCATCAATTCCTGGTACCTTAAGGATCTTGGCTCTTTATCATATGCTGCCTCTTGAGATGGTGGAATATTGCCCATTTCTTTGTGATACAATGATTCTGTATATACACCCACCTCTTTTGATGCTCTCTACATCATTCAATAAGGAGCTCTGGTAGC
>NW_006408529.1:15185459-15194403 GCF_000296735.1 Chrysochloris asiatica
CTTGGTCCATGTACAGATCCCTCATGAGCACAATTAAGTGTTCTGGAATACTCATACTTCACAATGTTGTCCATAGCTTGTCATGATCCACACACTCGAAAGCCTTTGTGTAGTCAATAAAGCACAGGTAAACATATTTCTGATATTCTCTGCTTTCAGCCAGGATCCATCAGACATCATCAATGATATCCCTCATTCCACAGCCTATTCTGAATCCAGCTTGAACCTCTGGAAGTTCTCTGTCAATGTGTGCTTGCAGCCTTTTCTGTGCCCTTCAATATAGCAAGTCAAGGCTGAATTTTTTTCTTCAGTTATTTCAGCTTCAGAAATGTTGAGTGTGTTCTTCCCTTTTGGTTTTCTAATTCCAGGTCCTTGCACATTTCCTTTTCATTGTCATCTCAAGATGCCCTTTGAAATTTTCTGTTCAGCTTTTTGACTTCCTCATTTCTTCCATTCACTTTAGTATTTTCAGGCTGGAGAGCAAATTTCAGTGTCTCCTGATATCCATTTTTGTCTTTTCTTTCTTTCATGTGTTTTAATGGCTTTTTGCTTTCTTTCTTCCTGTATGATGTTCTTGATGTCAGCCCACAGCTCTTCTGCTCTTTGGTCATTTGTATCTGCATCAAACCTGTCCTTGAGATGGTCTCTAAATCTAGGTGGGATATGTCCAAGGTCATATTCTTGTTCTAAAGGACTTTCTATGTTTACTTCAGTTTTAGCCTGCACTTGCATATGAGCAATTGATGGTTGGTTCCACTCTCTGTCCCTGGCCTTGTTTTGGCTGAAAATACTGAGTTTGCCCACCATCTCTTCCCACAGACATAGTCAATTTTGATGTGACATTTCATTTTTGACAACTTCCAATTTTCTTAGATTCCATGTTCTGATTATTGATGGGTATTTGCAGCTGTTTCCCCTCAATCTGAATTGTGCTCCATCAGCAAATGAAGGTCCCGCAAACTTTACTCCATTCACATCATCAATGTCAACTATACTTTGAAGAAGCTGCTCTCTTCCTTAGTTGTGTTTTGAGTGCCTTCCAACCTGAGTTACTCATCTTCCGGCACTGTGTCTGACAGTTGTTGTAGGTAAGTGCCATTGAGTCAGTTCCAACCCATAGCGACACTGCATAGGGTTTCCGAGGAGGAGCGGCTGGTAAGTTTGAACCACCAGTCTTGCGGTTCAAACTGACCTTTACAGTCCCATGTAATAGTCTACAACACTATACCAGAACTCCACATATCTGACGATACTCTGGCGCTATTCATGTTTTCATTTTCCAGCATTATATCTGACAATGTTCTGCAGCTATTCATAAGGTTTTCAGTGACTAGGCATTCAGAAGTAGCCTGCCTTTCCTTCTTCCTAGTCTGTCTTGGTCTGGAAACTCAGCTGAAACCTGTCTACCATGGATGACCCTGCTGGTATTTAAAATACTAGTGGCACAGCTTACAGCATCATGGTACCATGCAAACCACCACAACATGACAAACTGATAGACGAGTGATGACACAAAGAGTTACAGCCTAAGAGCCACTATACAGAGTCTCTATGAGTCAGACTCATTAGCATGTAATAAAAACAAAATAGGATTTCTGTGGAGTGGTGGTAGATTGAACCGCCAGCCTTGTGGTTAGCAGTCCAGTATTTATTCTGCAGCACCACACAGGACTCCATCTCTAGGGATATCAAATGAGAGAATCAATGCTGGGTCTTCTGAATATTACATCATACAATTTTAATATTCCTTCAACACCACTTCCATATCCCTTCAACAATAAGTAACAACAACCACAACATAAAACCCACGGACTCTGTTTTTAAATCAATACATGCTGGGTTTTGTTGGTAATGTACCCAGTGTGGATGTGGATACAGATGATAAAGAACTTCCTCCTGGCTCACTGGAGCAAAGCTCTTCCTTCAGGCACCGTTTCCTGGCCACCCTGCTCTAGGCAGGAAGGAGGCCTGACCAGCTCCCCTCATGCACACTTGCTTTCATTTGCTTACCCCTTCCCAGAGCACAGGAATACCTCTGACTTTAATGTTTCCTCTGTACCAGTTAAATGTTTTCAGTGTGGCAATTATTAATTAGTATTATTCATTTGTTTGCTGGAGTCCTGATATGGGATAAGCACTCGACCGCAAGATTGCTTTAAACTACAAGGTCTGCAGTTTGAATTCACCAGATGCTCCTTGGAAACCCAATACAGGGTCGCTGTGAGTCAAAAACAACCTGCTGGTATTTAACAACAACAACAACAAATTTGTTTGCAGGTCTGTTTTTCTTGAAAGTAGACTCTAATCCACTGCCTTAAAACCCTTTCAGGCTACTTCCCTGAACATAGAATAAAGTCCAAATCTCTTTATAATAGTAACACAAGGGCCACCATCTAAAGCTAGGTCTCACTTTCCCTTCAGTTTCCTCTCTCCCAATCTCTGCCTGAGCTCACGGTTACATGCATTAAACAAAGTTGTTCGTGTTCTTGAGGAGCTTTGTTCTTTCTTGCTGTTCCCTCTGAGCCAATATCTCTCCACCACCCCTTTCTTCTTCATCACTCAGATGTTGTTGTTGTAGTGAAGTGCCATCGAATCAATTCCAACCCATAGTAACCCTGTATAGGGTTTCCGAGGAGCAGCTGGTGAGCATGAACCACCGACCCTGCAGTTCAAATGTCTTTGCAGTCTGGTGCATTAACCCACAGCGCCACACCAGGACTCCATCACTCAGATAGTTCTGACTTATTCCTCTGTTCTCAGAAGTTTGCCACTGTTTTCAAAAAGCCATTTCCACCAATCAAGTTGCTCTCTAGGTGAGTACATGCTCCGTGTGACCTGCCCTCATCACATGACATTGTGAGCCTGCCTACTCACCTCAGCCACCCACTAGACCACAAGCTTCTTAAAGACAGCGTCATGTCTGAATTTCTGCATTTTTTGTCATTATCTCTACAGAATTTAGCACACTGAAATGTAATAGAAGCTCAATACATTTTAAGCTATTTATTTTCTTTAAATGGCACTTTTAGTATGCACGCAAGGACGACATCATGTGACAGAGAGCACAGAGTAAGAAAAGTAACAGTCAAAGTGTGAGTCATGAGTAGTTGGGCTACTGGGGTGAGTCAGGCGATGGGTTGAGTCAGGCTATGGGGCTGGGTTCTCTGATGGGCAGCCATCCTGGAATATTTCCCAAAGTCTAAATCTTTAAGTCCAAGTTAATTGAGCAGAGATAGAGAATGAGAACAAACAGAAGAAACAAATCCCTCCGGTAAGAAAGAACATGGATTTTTTGTGAAGCTGTAAATAATTTGGTGTTGAGATAAACTGGGGCCATACCCTGAGGGACTATGATGTATTAAATTATGCTCCCCAAATTTAATGTTGGAATCCTAACCTGTCTGTTTGGAAATAGAGTCTTCTTTGCTATTTTAACTGGAGGATACCCTGGTAGAGTGGGTTCTAAATCTAATCTCTTCTGAGTTATGAAACAAGCAGATTAGACAAGAGATACAACACACATGGGAAAAGTCAAATTCCATGTGAAGATCAATTAGAAACCAAGGACACCCAGGACAATTTACAAATAAAGAACTGACAGGGCTGAAATCCTGTTCTAGACTTCTTGACTTCAAAACTGTGAGAAAATACAGTTCTGTCTCTACAGCCTTTGTTACCAAATAAAGTGACTGTGGTATTTCTGTTAGAGCAACACTAGGAAACTAAGATAGGGGCTTTGTGTGAATGTATGTCAGTAGCGGAGTGGTGTGTATGGCTGGGCTTGGAGTATAAAAACTCTCTCTGGTAAAGAAAGGGTGGATTGCAGGAGGTGTGACCCAACGCCAGGATGCTCACTGTTGCTTGTGGACATGAAAAGTTGGGAGAATCTCTCCTCATTGGTGCTCAGCCTCAAGAGTAAGCGCAAACCACCCTGTGCCAGGTCATGCTGGGTAAAGACTTTATAGTATGTACAGTGGTACCTACACCAACTCCTAGCTTTGTCTTCTAATCAGCATGGGTATCGCTTCTCCAAATATACTGTCTTATTTTTAAGTCCAGACAATCGCCATCCTTCCAGAATCTGTCTGTAATTCTTAGAAGTTGCAGGGGAAAACCACATGTTTTTCATCATCTCTCAAAGCACGTAGTCCTGAGACATTGGGGAGAAGCCGAGGACATCTGTGGCATGTTTGTGCTTCCATTCATACTTCTGTGGCTTATTAAAACATAATAATAATGCAAGGGTCTAAAGCCATAGCAGAGAATCAGAAAGCAGACAGGACCCTGAGGAAATGAAGCTGCCTACAGACAATATCTCAGCCAAGCAAATAAGAGGCAGAGATGAGGTGCTTCCTCCTCCTCAGCAGGAGACACACACCTATGGGGCCTGCTCCGTACAGATGTCTATTTTGGTCCTGTCATCTTGGACTCATTATTGTCATTACCTCTCAGGGCATGTGGTTGCCCTCAGTGCCATGATCAAGATGCTAAGGAAGAAAAGAATAATGTGCCTCATTCTGCAGCAAAGCCTGGTCACCTCTGCATCTGTCACATGGGCTTCTGCATCCCAAATCCCTGTGCATAAATTGCCACCTGAGCCCAGCCTCCCTTGGGGTTCTGTGGAGACCAGTTAGGTTCACAGGATCTCTGTACCTCAAGGGTTTATAGTACTCACTGGCCTCCACAGACACCAAATGCCTGAGGACTCATTTGCTGACCTTTAGATTATGAAGAGGTTGGTCTTAGCTGATGTTGACATTTCCATCCCCACATTACTCCAGCCCAGCACACTCTGTGAGTGCTTCAGGGTCCCAACAGGATAGCTGCTCAACTAGGGCTCACCACAGAGCTGGCACCTCCAGTGTGGCTAGAGCCCAAGTGCATGGAATTTCCCTTTGGTAACAACCACGTTTTGATGGGGTTTTCTTTCACTTCCAGTCTTAGACCTTTGGACAGTGTTACTGTTGATGCAACAGAAACCAGAACGTCCTGTTTGACGTCCAGTAAGGGTGGTGTCTCAGCAACAGGAAGTGTCAGGGCTATATACACAGGACACAAGACAAGCAGGTATGTGCAGGGGTGCCCAGTAACCCACCAGACCCTGGGAGTCTGACTTCCTGTACAACCTGTTCAAGTTACACCCTGTTCACCTAGCAAAACGTTTGTGATAATTCATCAAGTCACATCTTCTAAGGAGCCCCACTTCACCAAACCCCACAAAACTACATTGCTATCAAGTCAACTTCCGCTCGTGGTGACCCCAAGTGTTACACATTAGAACTGTTCCATAGAGTTTCTTGGCTGTAATCTTTATGGAAGCTGATTCCTTAGAGGTGCCTCTGGGTGGATTCGAACCACCAACCTTTTTAGGTTAGTAGATGGATACAAACTGTCTGTGCCACTGTCTAAACTCCAGGAGATTTAAAAGGAATGGAGAGAGGGAGAATCAATGTTCTATGCGCCAATTTTATTACTATTGCCTGGGTGAATTTGTAAAACAAATATGTGAGCAGAGTGTTGAAACAAAAGACTTTCAGTTCAATGTAACAAATGTCTATTAAACCCCCATTGTGTGCTGGGGCTACACAAGTTACCTAGAGACCAATCAACTGCAGCCTCTCAAGTTCTGTGGTTGTGTGTGTGTGTGTGTGTGTGTGTGTGTGCATGCTCAGGAGGCAGGTGTTTAACACAGATTCAGAAGGTATCGTCATTATTACAGTGAAAAAAGAAGACCACTGAATTTAATCATGAGAATCAGAGCTCAAAACCAGTGGTTTGAGCCCTTATTCTGTGTCTGATTAGGTGTTTCATCGAGTTTCTTCATCAATAGACCAGCCATCATAGCTTTTTCCAACATCACAGATTTGAGGGAAGTTTCAAAGAGAACCTCAAACCCAAACCCACTTTCATGAAGTTTATTCCAACTCACAGTGCAGATTAGACAGATGAGACAGAGTAGAATGTCCCAGTAAGATTTTCAAGGCTGTAATCTTGTGGTGCTACAGGATAATGCACTGGACCAAAAGGTTGGTTTGAACGGCAAAGTTGGTGGTCCAAATCCACCAATGGCTCCTCGAAAACCCTATACAGGGTCTCTATGAGTCAGAACAGACTCGACGGCACTTAACAATAACAGCAACAATCTTTATGAAGCAGACTACCATGTCTTTCTTCAGAGAAGTGACTGATGGGTTCAAATTGTTAATCTTTTGGTTAGCAAGCATATGCTTTAACCACTGTGCCACCATGGCTCCTTTTAAAATAAAAAAAGTATGTGAAATCACTTTGTGAAAAGAAAACTGCAGAATCAATGTAGACATTGAGATTAAATCTTCAACAGGAAGAAGCAAGCAAGATGTTATAAGAGTCCAAAACCACATGAAATCAGAACTCTTTAAGGGAACTTGATGGTAACTAGGAAAGGAAAATTTAAGATCGATTTCCTAATGACCTTGTCCAACATAGTCTGCAGAATGGGTGCCATGTACCCTGTATATGAGGGACAGTTAGAAAAAAAGAAAAGAAACAGCTGCCCTCACATATCTTTGCTATCTTTGTCAAGCAGTATACAATAAGAAGTCAGCAATGAAAGGTTAACACAGAGGCCCAAGACCAAGATGTTCACACACCTTTCCCTCAGCTAGCCCATCTGCATCTCTAGTTCTCTCTGCACTGGTGAGCTAAGGGGACTTTTTCCTTGCCTCAGCCCCAAGCACTACAGAAAGAACCCAGAGTTCTGAGACCCGAGTTTGTATTCCAGTTCTGAGCTCTGCTAGCTATGTGACCTTGGGCAAGTCATCTAAATTCTCTGGGCCATAGAATCCATGTCTATCAATTTGTCCTACTATGGTGGCATGCATGTTTCTGTGATGCTGGAAGATATTCCACTGATACTTTAAACACCAGCAGGGTCACCCATATTGGCCAGGGTTCAGTAGATCTCCCAGGTTAAGACAGTGTAAGAAGAACAAGAGGTGGACGACCTCTGAATGCTTAGTCACTGAAAACCTTTGCAGTAACAGAGGAACACAGTCAGAAGTGTGGAACACAGTCACAGAGCTGGAAAATAAAAATGTTATGAAAAGCACCAGCGTATTGTCAGATACAGCCCTTCAGGTTAGAAGGCCCTCAAAATACAACTAGGGAAGAGCTGTCTCCTCAAAGTAGAGCTGACAATGATGATGCAAATGAAGTAAAGCTTTCAAGACCTTCATTTGTTGATGGGACACAATAGTTGCAAACATCCATTAATAATCAGAACATGGAATTTGCAAAGTATAAGTCTAAAGTAATTGGAAAGTGTAAAAAACAAAATGGAACACATAAAGATCAATATCCCAGGCATTAGTGAGCTGAAACAGACAAATATTGGCCATTTGAAACATAACAATCCTATGGTTTACTATGCCAGGAATGACAAATTCAATAGGAGTAGCATAGCTTTTATCATCAAAAAGAACATTTCAAGATCTAGCTTGAAATACGACACTGTCTGTGACAGGATAACATTCATCCTCAAGGATACGTAAGCACCAGACCACAAGGTTAGTTTCAACCACAAGATTGGCAGTTCAAAATCACCAGCCACTCCTTGGGACCCCCTATACAGGGTCACTTGAGTAGCACCTCCTGGACAGCACTCAACAACAGGAACAGTAGAAGGAAGACCAGTTAATTCCACTGTCATTCAAATTTATACACCAACTACAAAACCCAATGATAGTGAAATTTATCAACTTCCTCAGTCTGAAATTTATCAAACATATAAGCAAGATGTATTGACAATTATTGGTGATTGGAATGTGAGGTTGAAAACAAAGAAGTAGTTGGAAAATCCGGCTTTGGTGATAGAAATGATGCTAGAGTTGCATGATAGAATTTTGCAAGACCAATGACTTCTTCATTGCAAATACCTTTTTTAAATAACATGAATGATGACTATACACATGGACCTCACCAGATGGAATACACAGAAATCAAATTGACTACATCTGTGGAAAGAGACAGTAGAAAAGCTCCATATCATCAGCCAAAATGTGGAACAGACCATCAATTGCTCATATGCAAGTTCATGCTGAAGCTGGAGGAAATGCAGGCAGCAACTCACATGCCCATGAAAGCCAAAAATGACCTTGAATGTATTCCACTTGCATTTAGAGACCATCTCAAGAACAGATTCAATGCATTATGCACAAATTACCGAAGACCAGAAGAATTGTGGGATGACATCAAGAACATCATATAGGAAGAAGGCAAAAGGTCATTAAAAAGACAAGAAAGAAGGAAAAGACCAACATGGATGTCAGAAGAGACTTTCAAACTTGCTCTCCAGCATAGAGATGCTAAAGCAAATAGAAGATATGAAGAGGTAAAAGAGCTGAACAGAAAATTTCAAAGGACAGCTGGAAAACATAAAGTCAGCTGTTATAAAATATGCAAAGACTTGGAGTTAGGAAACCAAAAGGGAAGAACATGCTCAGCATTTCTCAAGCTAAAAGAACTGAAGGACATTATGCTTGGTAGAGTGGAGGGTCAGAAAAAAAGAGGAAGGCCCACAACAAGATGGATTAGCACAGTGGCAGCAGCAGTGGGCTCAAGGCCAGCAATGGGCTCAAGGATGGCGTAGGACCAAGCAGTGTTTTATTTTGTTGTGTGTATGGTTGCTATGAGTTGAAACTGACTTAATGACAACTAACAACAACAATAACAGCATAGGATTTCAGAGAGCGGTTGGTGTGTTTGAACTGCTAACCTTGCAGTTAACAGTCCAGTGCTTATCCTACAGTGTCGGGGACTGGCCTTGACATCGGGGTTCGGTTCACGAGGAGGAGATACCTGGCGGTGGTAAAGATATACACAGACAAACAGAAGAAGGGGGACAATGAGGCACCCCAAAGCCAGGGTGGATACATCACTGGTGGGCAGGCTTGGGACTACAGGCATC
>NW_006408529.1:15195696-15202322 GCF_000296735.1 Chrysochloris asiatica
ACACAACAGGTTTTGGCAAGAATGTGGAGACATTGGAACCTTCACATAGTATTTGTAGGAATGCAAAATATCACAACCACTTGGGAAAAATAGTGCAGCAGTTTCTTAAAAGGACATACAGCCACTGATTATATGATTCAGTCATTCCATGTCTAGATGTTTACCCAAGAGAAGTGAAAGCATATGTCCATACAAAAGCTTGTGCATGAATGTTTGTAATTATTTGTAATGACCAAAAACTAGAAACAAGAAATATCCTTCAACAGGTGAATTGATCAGTATATAAATATGGATAAATGGGCAAATATAAATACATGAACCATGATATATACATACAATGGAATACTCATATAATATAAAATAATAAACTATTTATACATAGGACAACATAGTTCAATCTCAAAATAATTATGCTGAGTGAAGAAGTCAGAGTAAACGAGCTCATTACCATATGCTTTCATTTACATGAAGTTAAAACTACAGTGACAGAAAGCGGATAAAGGGTTGCCTGGGTACAGGAATGGGTGCAGGAAAGGAAGGAAGAATTATGAAGGGTTGCATAGAAACCTTTGTGATGATAGATATGTTTATTATCTTAATTGTGATGATGGTTTCATAGGTGTATACATATGGCAAAAATATTAAATTAAACACTTAAACATATGCATTTACGTATTGCACACCTTATTATATATCAGTTGGAAATCCTATACAATGTTTCAGAACCAACTCTATGGCACTTAACAAGAGCAACATACTCAATAAATCTAAAAAACAAAAAATTTTTTGTTTTGACTTCTGTGCTGAGCACACTAATTCTTCAGTTCAAAAGTCCCTTTTCTGGGTACTGCCAACTTGATTATTGAGTGAGAGATCCAATATTTATGCCAAGTTACAGCTCACAACCAGACTAGCAACTCTTATTCTCATAAATACTTGTTAATAGAGACTGGCTACAACTAGGGTCAAGCATCCTCTCGCTACCAAAATAAGTGAGGAAACTGATTTGGAAGGAATTAGAGAGGCAGCAGGGATCAATGGAAAGTGGGTGGACAGATTTTGGTTCAAGTTGTAGACCTGCTGTTGTTGTTAGGTGTCATCGAGTTGATGCCAACTCACAGAGACCCTGGAAATGGTTTCTGAGGAGCAGTTGGTGGGTTTGAACTGACAACCTTGTAGTTAGCAGTCCAGTGCTTTTCCTACAGTGCCACACCAGGACTCCTGCTCATGCCCTGCTTTGTAACTCTGAGCAAATGTCTTAACTTTCCAAAGTGTATTAGTTAAGGACATTTGCTTACAAGCATCAGAAACAGAACCCAGTTACTTTGAATTAAAAGGGAACTTTTAGGAAAGAAATGAGAGAATCCACAGAAACAAGTGGAGCACTGCAGGATGAGCTTTGGAACAGAGCACCAACAATTCCAGACAGACTTGATAGCAAGATTAGGTTTCCTCTGTCTTGCCCAGATTCTCTTTCTAGTCATAAATTAAGCTCCAGAGACAGAACATGCAATGACTTTTAGTCACTTGCCTGCTCCTTAATTAGGGGAGATATCTTATTAACAAATACAATGAAAGGAATTTTGAAACCCATCATGAAGGTGGAATGGATGTTTAAGACTAAAACCAACAAATGACCACTTAATCAGTTATATACTGCTCCATAACAGTGGTTTAAGACAACAACAATTTACTATGTCTCCTAATTCTGTGCTGGGCTGAGGGGAGAGGCGCTCCTCTTCTAGTAAATAGTTGTTGTCTTAAGCCACTATGTCTGTAACTCGCTCATCATGCAATTGTGGTCGGTGAAAGAAAATAGAGTTGGAAGATCCAAACTGGTCACACTCACAGCTGCTAGCTGGGACATCTTGTTTCTTCTTCATATGATCACTCATTCTCCAAAGCTAGGCCTGCTTCTTTTAGGAACATTACAGAGCAATATTCCAAGTGGACAAATACAGAATTTGCCAGGCCTCTTAAGACTGGAATCTCAAACTTTCCTTACATGTATTTTCTGCTACAAGTGTTTGATCAAAGGTCATTGCAGATTCCAAGGAATGGAAAACAGACTTCCCCTCTGAATGGGAGGAACAGCAGAGTCACATTGCAAAGGGGCTGCACACTTGAAAATGAAAGATTTGCAACCACTAAACAATCAGTCTACCAGTGATTAAAATACTATCCCTTTCTCATATGTGAAATAGGAAAAATAATAACTTCTGGGAGTCCTGGTATGGAACTATAAGATAAGCACTGGACCATAAGTTTGGTTTGAATCACAAGATCAGTAGTTCAAACTCCTTTGCCCCTCCCTTTCTTGGAAACCCTAAACAGGGTCACTATGAGTCAGAACCGAATTTAACGTAATTAATAACAACTTAGCAACAGCAACAGCTTTTAGGATTATTAGGGTAATTAAATAAAATGCCATATTTGAAATGCCTAGGATATAAAATGGAGTCCTGGTGTGATGCTGTAGAATACGCATTGGATTGTCGATCGCAAGATTGGTGGTTCACACCCACCAGCTGTTCCTTGGTAACCCTATACAAGGTCACTATAAGTGGGTACTGACTACAGCACTTAACAACAATGCAGCAAATAAAATATGTGATAAAGGGTTTTGTTGGTTGCCCTCAAGTTAATTTCTGCTCTTAGTAACTCGATATTTGTATTGTTTTAGTTTTATGGCTATGATATTTAAGGCCGCATATAGTCAGCTCTTTCTCGCTGCTAGCTCTGCTAGTTAGATCCTAACTGTCAACCTTTCAGTTAACAACTGACTGCTTAAGTATTGTATCACCAGGGAACCTATCATTAATGTCATTATGCCTAAGGTTATGAACAGACATCTGCCAAAGGAAAGTCTCTTATTCTAGAATACTTGTTGTCTGAAGCTCTTATCCCTGGTAAAGACTACAGGGCACATGACAATGAACTAAGATTTGTTGTCAAATTCTTTGGACAAAGACTTGTTTATCCTCCTTTCTGGGAACTCTAAAATACAAAGGGTCTTCAAAAAGTCTGTGGAAAATTTCGTTTTCCACAGACTTTTTAAAGACCCTTTGTTCAAGCTGTGTGGAGGAATGAACACATTGAAAATTTAAATTTGATTTATTCTCAGTTGTTTTTATTTTATGTTTATTTGATATATTGGTCTATTGGTCAGTGTCCAGTAAGCAAAACAGAAACCACTATCAGAATTTCAAACAGAGAGAAGTTAATATAGGAAATTGGTTACAAATGTGTTGAAGGGCTGGAGGAGAAAAAAGGGGAAGCTGAGATCACCCAGAGATTTGCAACTGCAGAAATCTGCTACCATGCCTCAGGCTGACTGAGCAAAATCCACAATTGCTAGGTTGCTGAGGCTGCTGGAATACCCATTGGTCCTTTGTTGTTGTTGGAACAGCTTTCAGGAAATAAGGAAATTGAACTCCCACCAAAAGCTGCCTGTCACTGCTGCTGCCAGATCCAGAGCCAGAGCTCAGAAAGGTTGTCTTATGGAAGCTGCTGGAGGAGCCACTGTTTCCACTGCTTTTGAAACTCAAATTCTACTGCTTGAGCAGAAAGTCACATTCACTCACCACCATTATTGTGGTTACTGCTGCCTCTGCCAAAAACGTCAACAGAACTAGCGGAAAGGGGATTTCTCTCTTATCCCCTCCCTTCCAGTCTCCCACCAGTGTCTTCTCATAGAACCTAAATGGAAGTCAGCTGGATGAAGCTCTGGGAAATGTAGTTTGCAGGCTTCCAGCCTCCTATAGCAGAGAACTAGTGAAGTGGGGAGGTAATACACAATAGACTACACAATATAAAATTTATACACACAAGTTTCACTTAGCACAGTTCTGTGTTGTGTTTGTGTGCACTGCATTTGTTTTCCATTTGGATTTATTTGAAACTAAGCAAACATGCATTGAATGCTTCAAAACTTCTAATAGAGCACTGTTGACACCAAGTCAGTTTCAACTCAGAGTGACGCTATGTACAACAGAATAAAACACTGCCCAGGTCTACACAATCTTCACAGTCACTAATCCTTCTTGAGGGACTGGTCCCTCCTTATAACATACCCAAAATTTGTGAGAAAAAGTCTCCCTTCTAAAGGGCATTCTAGTGGTATTTTTTCAACAGAAAGTTGTACTTCTTTCTGGCAGCCCATGGTATATTTCATATTCTTCACCAGTACCTTATTTCAAAGCTATCAACTCTTCTTCATCTTCCTTATTCATTGACCACTTTACACATGTGTATGAGGCCATTGAACATGTCATGGCTTAGGTCAGGTACACCTTACGTGTCAAAGTGATGTATTTGCTTTTCAACATTTTTAGAAAGGTCTTTTGCAGCAGATTTTCCCAATGCAATATATTGTTTGATTTTTTTACTGCTATTTTTATGAGCATATAGTCCAGCTTCTCAGATTATTTGCTCAACATACAGATGAGCATGGTGAAAAGAAACAGCTCTGATGCAAACTTGTTCTTTTTGAACTGCAGCCTCTTGGTCTATGTAATTCATAAGTGTAATTAAGTGTTTGGGGAATTCCTAATTCTGCAACATTATCCATAATTTGATGATTCACACAGTTGAATGCCTTGTAATATTCAGTAAAACACAAGAAAACATCTTTCTAATATTCTTTGCTTTTAGCCACGATACATCTGAAGTCAGTAATGAATGATATTCCTTATTTCACATCCTCTTCTGAACCTGACTTGAATTTCTAGCTCCCTGTCAATGTACGGCTACAATTGTTCTTGCAGTGTCTTCTACAAAATTTTATCAGTGTGTGATATCAATTATATTATTTGATAATTTCTGCATTCTATTGGATCACCTTTCTTTGGAACAGGCACAGATTTTGATCCCTTGCAGTCAGTTGGCCAGGTATCTATCTTCCAAATATTTTGGTATAGACGAATGAACACTTTCAGCATTGCATCTGTTTGTTGAAACATCTCAATTAATGTACTATCAATTTTTTTTTTAAGTTTTTAAGATTTTATTGTGAATTATGTGGTTTTACATGGAAGAACATCAGTTTTATATTCATCCTATCATATTTCATTTCACTGCAATGATTACAATCCCCTACCTGCATCATCAAACAACCAAAGGGTACACACCCCCACAGGCCTGCCCAAAGCCATCAGCATACAGCCCTTCTCCCCCCCTTGGGTCTAGTGTCTCCAGATGCTCCATCTGTCATGTCATTGTCTCTGCCTCCATCTGTGGCATCACTGCTTCTCTAGGTAGGGTCCTGCACTCACTCTGCTCTTCTCACTTGATGGTCCCAGGGACCTCCGCTCCTAGACTGCAAAATCAATCATTCCCTTCCTTTTGTTATAAAATATCTACCTTTACATTTCCGACCCTCACAGTCAGTCCTGATAGCAATTATTCACTATTGTACCACAAGAGTCTTATCCTCATCTCCTTTCATGGCCCCATCCCAACAGATTGGAAACCATTCAGTGGAAAGTCTACCTTCCCCCACCTGGCTGGATCTAGGCTCCCTCTTGCAAGCTTGAGCCAGTCACTTCTTGCCTTTGTAGCCCCCCATTTTGGGTAGCCAATGTCTTAAGTTGCCTATCCCTGTCAACCCTGTGCACTGAGAGGGTGGGAGTGATCCTCGCTGTAAAGATTTGTTCCCTTTTTAGAGCTACTACATCCATAAGAGGAACAAAGAGGGAGCCTAGATCCAGACAGGCGGGGAAAGGTAGACTATCCACTGAATGGTTTCCAATCTGTTGGGATGGCACTATGAAAGGAGATAGGTCCTACTGTGGCACTGTGGGTTAATGCACCAGACTGCAAAGCTGTTTGAACTACAAGGTTGGTGGTTCAAGCTCACCAGTCACTTCTTGGAAACTCTATACAGCATCACCATGGGCCGGAACCGACTTGACGGCACTCAACAACAACAACAACAACATCCATAAATATAGGTAAAGTTCATCAAATTGTAGGGGGTTACTTTTTTTTTTTCCTCTTCTTTCTTCTTCTAGTTGAGTTCTGATCATCCAGCCATTGAAGCCAGGTTGAGTGGGGACTATCTGCAAGTATGGGTGTTCTTCTGCATATTCCCTCAGCTGGACATTTCACTCTCCACTCTAGTCCTCTGTGGCCATGTCACTGCCTCTGGGCCCAGGAGTCCCCAGGTCTTGTCATACTGCTGGCCAACCAGGTCTTCACCCAGGTTCACAGGAGTCTATTAAATGTGGTTGAACTTAGCTCATAACTTAATTGCTGTTTTTTCCCCTTATCGGTGACCAACGTGATCACGAATGCTCATGTATTCCCTTTGAGTCTTAGTCTTAGAAGAGAGTTTGCTCTGAGGGGACCCAACCACTTGGCTTGATGGCTCTTGGGTGAACAGCTTGCTTGTTTTGTTGTAGTCAAACAGACTACCGTAATTGTTTTTGACTTTTCCTGCTGGTCTTTCTTTCACAAAGTATCCTCTGTTCTTCTAGCTGCTCCAGACTGGTCTACTTGTCCTTTCTAGTGGAAATTTTCCACCTTAGAGGATTCTGGAAGGGGTTCAGGATTCCACCTATGATCTTATGCAATGCAAAGGCTCCATAGGAAGCCTCTTTCACTGGGCAACTTCTAGCCCCCTTTAA
>NW_006408529.1:15210617-15212496 GCF_000296735.1 Chrysochloris asiatica
TCCTTATTTTTTCATTGATGACCTTCATAATTCTGGGATCCACATTTAGGTCTTTTATCCATGATGAGTTGGTTTTTGTGTAGGGCATGATGTAACGGTCTTGTTTCAATCTTTTGCATATCACTTTACACTTCTGCCAGCACCATCTGTTAAAGAGACTATCTCCTCCCCATGTAACATTCCTAGCACTTTGTCGAAAATCGTTGACTGTATGTGGATTTACTCTACCTGACCTCTTCACCACCTGGATCTCTCTTCCTATATTTTTCCCTTCTTTGACATTGTTAATATTTTGATCTTCGGTTGACCTCCCAGCTCCTTTGAATTCATTGATGTAATTTTGTTCTGTTCTGGACCCTGCTGTCTGTTGTCTGAGTTTCAGGTGGTGTTGCCACGTCTGTCAATCTCTGGCTGTTGTCTGTTCTTGATGATTTTCAGTCCAAAGAACTCCCTTTAGGATATTTTGAAGTGCTGGTTTGACTTTGACAAAATCTATTAGCTTCTGTTTATTCTGGAGTGTTTTGATTGCACCATCATATTTGATTGACAGTTTTGCTGGATAGATGATTCTTGTTTGGCAATTTTTTTTCTTTTAGGGTTTTATAGATGTCTCCCCATTGCCTTTCTGCCTGCATGGTTTCTGCTGAGAAGTCAGAGCTTAATCTGATTTGCTTGCCTTTCTAAGTAACACTTCTCTTTTCCCTGGCTGCTGGAATCTCTCCTTGTCTTTGACTTGATTACTATATGTCTTGGTGATTTTCTTTTGGGGTCTATCCTTCCTGGAGTACATTCAGCTTCTTGAATAGTTATCTTCTCATCCTTCAAGATGTTATGGAAATTTTCCTCCAGAAGCTCTTCCACTATCTCCTCTGTGTGCTTCTCTGATTCTTCTTGTCCCTAAATGACAATAATTCTTAAGTTATTCCTCTTCATGTTATCCAGCATGAATCTTAGACTCTCTTCAGATTTTTTTATCCTTTTTTCTGCTTGCGCTTCTATTTTAGCAGTATTGAGAGACTTGTCTTTCAGCTCACTTGTTCTAGCTTCCATCTCTTCAGTTCTGCTCCTTTCCCCTTTCAGTGTATTGTCCATTTCTGATATTTTATTATTAATCATCTGGATTTCTTTTTGCAGGTGTTGAATTATTTCCAATGTTGTATTGATCTTGTTTGATTGCTCCTGTAGTACTTTTCTGACTTCGTCCTTATTTTCCTCCACCCCCTTTCAGAACATTTGAATTTGTTTCCATATCATTCTTCTGAATTCCTTCTCAGGCAAATCCAAAGCCTGCTCTTCCTCTTCTGGAAAGCCTTTGTCTGCCTGCAGCTCATTTGTCTCAGTTACTCTTTTCTGTTTTCAGACATGTTTTGAGATCTTTTGTTGTGTTTTCTTTGTCATTTTCAGTAGTTAGGTGGGTTTTTAATGGTTAAATGGATGTTTGTTGCTGTGTTGTTAAGCTTACTGAGTGTCTCCTGGTAGATATGATCAGGAGGTAGGCTTCCTTTTTTGGCATGTCATGCTTAGCAGCTGTTATTAGCTCTTGTCTCAATGGTGGAATATTATGGAGCATGCTTGTAGCTTGGCTATATGGCCACAATTGCTGTTTCTTCTTGAATAACGTAGGGTGAAAAAGCTCTCTCCTCCAGGAAAATAGTGTGATCAAAAGGACCAAAAACAGAAGCAATATAAAAGAAGAGACAAAAACCACCACTCTAAAACAAAAATAAAATCTTAGCTAACTGACTAGTTGCCTTTGCTGTGGAGGTAATATGAGTGCATAATAAAAACCTCCAGCAGTGGGTGGGGTGTCCAGTCACTCAGGCCTCTCCTGTAGTCACCACTGTAGAGCTGCAAAGATAGATATTGAGAAGTTAATGGG
>NW_006408529.1:15213321-15227991 GCF_000296735.1 Chrysochloris asiatica
TTCCCTCAATATCATCAGTTCTTGATCATATGTTACCTCCTGAATTGATTGAAGAGTTATTTTTGATACAGTGACTCTATGTATACCTTCCAACTTCTCTTGATGCTTTCTGCATCATTCAATATTTTTCCCATAGAATCCTTCAATATTGCAACTCAAGGGTTTGTTTTTTCTTCAGGTATTTCAACTTGAGAAATGTTGAGCGTGTTCTGCCCTTCAGGTTTTATACCAGATCTTTGCACATTTCATTATACTACTTGACTTTGTCCTTTAAAATCTCCTATTTGGCTCTTTTACATCATTATTTCTTCAATTCACTAGAACACTGCCATAACTCATTTAATTGTCTCACGATCAAATCCCTCTTTCTCCTGACCATTTGTTCTTTTACTCTTTAAGTTTGGCATGAATTGTATAAAGGCTGGCAAAAGCTTGCTTTTGACACTTAATGTTGCAAAATATCAGTGGAATTTTCTCATTCTTGCCTCTTAATTACTTTAAATACCTAATGCACTGTGTATATTGGAAGGGGTCCTCATATATGCAAAAGAGTAACCAAATTTTTCCTTTTTCTTAAATAGACACAAATATGTTCCTAAAATGGTCTATAATCTTTTATCAGTTATTGCACATGATGCCTGCTAGATCTGTGTCAATGGAAAATGTTCTTCTATTGAATAATGATTGTTCCTTATGAAACAAAATCACTTCCTCTTAAGACCTGAACATTGAGAACATTGGATTATTCTTGTCTCTTCCCTTAGGTATACTGAGATTTATTTTTTTCCTTCAGGGGTTCAAATCATGTTGCTATCTACAAAGCAAGGCTTAAGGATGGGTTAGTAGGAGGATGCCCCAGAATGGTTTTCACAGGTAAAAACCAGACAATATAGCACAATCATAAAGAGAGAAATGAAAGGAGACTAGTTTTGGAGACAACAGTCCCAGGTATTTGTCCATAGAGACTCAAATCTCATTGGCCAACTCACCCAATGAGACTCCACCCAAGGTATTGACAGATACATGGAGTTGGGGAAGGGCAGGAATAGTCCAGGAGGAAGTTCAAAGGATACAGCTACTTGTAAGGGTGGTGGGGTTACAACGAAGGTTAAGGAAGAGAAGAGATGCAAAACAACATTTATGGAGCTCCTTTATGGTGTGGCACTGAAAGATAAGCACTGGACTGCTACTGGATAAAAGAGATGCAAAACAACATTTATGGAGCTCCTACTATGGTACGGCACTGCTACTGGATTTCTTCATTAGTAATATCTTTTTAAACAATATACAAGATGACTGTACACATGGACCTCACCAAATGGAATATATACAAATCAAATTGACTACATCTGTGGAAATACACAATGAAAAAAATCCATATCATCAGTCAAAACAAGGCCAGGGGCAGACTGCAAAACATATCATCAATTACTCATATACAAGTTCAAGATGAAGTTGAAGAAAATTAAAACAAATCCATGAGAGCCTAAATATGATCTTGAACATATCCCACCTGAATTTACATATTATCTGAAGAATAGATTTGATGCATTAGACACTAATGACCAAAGACCACAAGCATTGTGGGATGACATCAAGAACATCATACAGGAAAAAAGCAAAGGTTCATTAAGAAAACAAGAAAAGAAAAGAAAAAAAAAAATGGATATCAGATGTGACTCTGAAACTTGCTCTTCAGTGTAGAGCTGCTAAAGCAAATGGAAGAAATGAGGAGAGAAAAGAGATGAACAGAAAATTGACTCAGGTCAGCTTGAGAAGACAAAGTCAAATATTGTAACGAAATGTGCAAAGACCAGGAGTTATTAAACCAAAAGGGAAGAACATGCTCAGCATTTCTCAAGCTGAGGGAACTGAAGAAAAAAATTGAGCCTCAACTTGAAGTATTGAAGGATTCTCTGGGCAAAATACTTAATGATGCAGAAAGCATAAAAAGAAGATGGAAGGATACACAGAGTCACTGTATTAAAAACAAATGATCAATGTTCAACCATTTCAAGAGCCAATGGTACTGAAGGAAGAAGTTCAAGGTGCGTTGAAGGCTTTAGCAAAGAATGATTCTATCCAGGAATTGATGAAATACAAATTGAAATCTTTCAACAAACTGATGCAGCACTGGAGGCACTCACTCATCTATGCCTAGAAACTTAGAAGACATCTACCTGGCCAACTGATTGGAAGAGATCCATTTTGGGTTCTCACAATTCCAAAGTGAGGTGACTCAACAGAATGCAGAAATCATTAGACAATATAATTAAATCACATGCTAGTAAATTTTGCTAAAGATAATTTTTAAATGGCTGCAACGGTACATTGACAGGGAACTTCCAGAAGTTCAAGCTAGATCCAGACGAGGATGTGGAGCAAGGGATATCATTGCTTATGTAAGATGGATCTTGTCTGTAAGCCAAGAATACCAGAAAGCTGTTTATATATGCTTTATTGACTATGCAAAGGCTTTCTGTTGTATGGGTCATGATAAGCTATATAAATATTGTGGAGAATAAGTATACCAGAACACTCAACTGTGCTTGTGAGGAACTTGTACATAGACCAAGAGGCAGTTGTTTGGATAAAACAAGGTAACATTGAATAGTTTAAAATTAGAAAAGGTGTGTACCCAGGTTGTATTCTTTCACCACACTTATTCAATCTGTATGCTAAGCACATATCACTGAAGCTGGATTATATGAAGAAAAACGTGGCATCAGGATTGGAGGAAAACTCATTAACAACCTGTGATATGCAGATGCTTGCTGAAAGAGAAGAGTATTTAAAATACTTACTGATAAAGATCAAAGAACACTGCCTTCGGCATGGGTTGTGCCTCAATGTAAATAAAACAAAAATTCTCACCACTGGACCAATAAATACCATTAAAATAAATGAAGAAAATATTGAAGTTGTTAAAGACTTCATTTTGTTCAGATCAATCATCAACACTCATGGAAGCAACAATCAAGAAATCAAAAGGTCGTATTGTGTTTGATAAATCTGCTGCACAACACTTTTTACAGTGGTTCAAGCATATAGATGTCAGTTTAGGGCCTAAGATGTGCCTGTCTCAAGCCATGGTATTTTCTATAGCCTCATATGCATATGAAAGTTGGACAATAAATAAGTAAGACTGTAGAAGAATTGATGCATTTGAATTACAGTTTGGGGGCAGAATATTTAAAAGTACAATGGACTGCCAGAAGAACAAACAAATCTATGTTTGAAGAAAATATAGCCAGAATGCTCCTAGAAGCCAGAATGGTCAGACTCTGTCTCTCATACTTGGACATATTATCAGGAGATACCAGTTCCTGGAAAGGACATCATGCTTGTTAATTGGAGGATCACTGGGAAAGAGAAAGACTCTCAAGGAGAGGAATTAGCACAGTGTCGGCAGCAATGGTCTCAAGCATAGCAATGATGTGAGACTGGCACAGGACGGGACAATGTTTCGTTCTGTTGTGCATAAGGTCACTATGAGTCAGTACTAACTTGACAATACCTAACAACAACAAACCCAAGTAACCTGAATATTAACATTGTTGTTGTTAAGTGCTGTTGAGTCTGTTCCGACTCATAGCGGCCCTGTATAGGGTTTATGAAGAACTTCTTGTGGTTTTGAACTGCTGACCTGTGATTCGCAGTCCAGTGCTGTTCCTATAGCACCCCACCAGTGTTCCCAGTTTACAGGGGAACTGTAATAACGTTAAATTTAATGTCACAAATGTATATGACCAGGGATCTGAACCCAGGTCTGACTTCTCCAAAGCTGTATTCTTTCCATGTCATCAGCAACTTCCCAGATTGTTTTGGGATTTAAGACGTAAACCTTTAAAGATGAGAAAGAGGGCAGGGCAGAACAGAACAACAGGTGGATCCATTGATGTGGACCTAAGTGAACAAAAACAAGAGGAAAGGAGATTCCTGGGGCCAGGGATTTGTCACAAGTGTCTCACTCCTTCTGTCCCCTCTTTGTCTGTGACTCCCAGAGACTGAGAGCATAAGCTGTTTCTAACTCTGTTTTTCTTCCAGAACCCAGTACAAATCTGAAATTCGGATCCTGGCCAAATGTTCCTGCTGGTCTCCCCCTTGGTGAGCCCTGTTGCTGCCGCTCCTCTTGACGCCAATCTTTTGATTTCCATTTGGTTACCAACAAGGATTTCCTTTCAAACAGTTTTAAACACAGTCGCTGTACTTCTGGCATCTTTAATAGTGCATCATGGTGCACTCTGGGAATGGTCTATAAATACAAAGGGACTTCAAAAAGTTTGTGGGAAAATTTCATGATCTTTTCATTCCTTTTTTGCACAAACTTTTTGAAATCCCTTCGCAACTCTGACTAACTTAATATGTATATATATTATACTTTTTTTAAATTCCCCAGCATCTTTGAAAAATTGTGACCACTAAAATCACCTTGTGATTTTCAAGTAACTTTTTGAGCAATTAGGAAGAATTAAGAAATCAGAGAATAAATAAAAGTAGATTACAATTTAGTTTTCCAAAATCTCTCCCTTTTAAAATCTAGTGTCATGAGACCACATTTCCTGCCTAGCAAGCATGTTGTCTTGTCCTCACCCCATAATCCCTGTTCTCTAAAGTAGGGGGAAAAAAAGGGGGGGATCCTGTACTATTGGGAAATTGCTATTAAAAATTTCTTCTATCTCAACACTGTCCTCCTAGCCTCATTCTCAATGAAAGAGCTCAACGACCCAAGGTTCTGCATAGTAGAGTTAAATAGAACTCAGAAACAGGAGAAAAAGATTTAAGGAAACAGAGATAACGTAAGCCCATAAGCCACCCTCCATCTGTCCGCTTGTCATACTGTGATATATTTCGTGCTGCTGTGATGCTGAAAGCTATGCTATTGGTTTCAAATACCAGCAGGATCACCCATGGTGGACAGGTTCCAGACATACTAGGAAGAAAGTCCTAGCAATTCATTTTTGAAAACTGGTCAATGAAAACTCTGGATCACCACAGAACATTGTTGTGATCCAGACTAACTTGCTTTGGAAATGTCATTTAAAAAACCCAAACCAAATCTGTTGCCATCGAGTTGATGCCATCTCATAGTGACTCTATAGGACATAACAGAACTGCCCCATAGGGTTTCCAAGGCTGTACATTTTCAGGAAACAGACAACCTCATCTTTCTTCCGTGGAATAGCTGTGAGTTCGAATTGCCAACTACTTGGCTTGAAGTCAAGAACTTTAACCACTGTGCCACCAGGCTCCTTTGGGACTTGTCATTAGGATGGATCAATCCCTGGAAGAGATAATCATGTTTGGTGAAGTAAAGAGTCAGGGAGAGTGTGGAACCCCGAGAGAGATGACTTGGCACAGTAGCGTGGCTCAAACGTGTCTGCGGTCATGATGTGCTGCCAGATTAAGCAAGACTTCATTCTTTTGTACATAGGGGGCCATATGGACTTGACGATGGCAGCCATCTAGCTATCTAAAACCAAAACTAAATCCACTGTCATCATGTCAATTCCAAGTCACTGAGATCCTATAGGGCAGAGTAGAACTACTCCATTGGGTTTCCAAGACTGTAAATCTTTATGGGATCAGGTAGTCTAACTGGTGGGTTTGAACAGCCCACCTTTCACTTAGCAATCCAATGCTTAACCTACAAGGCTTACTCATCAGGGCTCCTTACCCCTCTAGGTTCATAAACTGCTCTGCTTATGTCTTATTTTCTAGGCAAGCATCATCATTAGAAAATTACATTTAAGTACCATTTTATGAACAAACTAGGGATTTTCTCCCCTTTTGGTATTTCACTCCCAATACATTTTCAGCAGGAGTCTTGGAGTGGCACAATGGGTTAATGCACTGGACTGCAAGGTCGATTTGTACCGCAAGGTTGGCGATTCAAGCTCATCAGTCATTCCTCAGAAACTCTATACAGAGTTGCAGTGAGTCAGAACTGACTCCATGGCACTTAACAACAACAACATTTTCAGAAAAGGATCTGAAAAAGTGGTAATGGTGCTGACATAATTTCCTCCATTTTCCAAAATGTACTAGACTGTAAGCTATGCCACCAGAGTTTAATAAGAAACTTTCCCAGCAAAGCTTTCATCAGGGGTTTTAAAGACAAATTGCTTTCTGAGTCTTAGTGAATTCCACAGACATTTTCAAAATGTTGCTTTTCTGTCTTCAATGTTCATTTCTCTTTCAGCAGTGGAACAGTAAACGCCACTGCAGAAATTACTTTCTCCCACTGTTCTGGAGTCTTCAGGAATATGTGGATGGCAAGAGCATGATGCTGTGTTTCAGTGCCGAAGTGTCTGTGTGTGAAGGGTCTTTGTCCACTTCCCAGCAATGTCAGATTCCTGCTGACTCAAGGACCCACCCAGACGTGTGAGGAAACATCTATGGTAGTGTGATACCAGCTCTTTGTCTTTCAGTTTATATTGCACATTGACCACACTATATAAGAAAGCCCCACCTTTTAAAAACCAAAAATTTAAACTTAAGCATTCTTGCTGACATTTAAATCATAATCACCTGACATCTTTTGGTGAGTGTCCCACACTGTGTCATTTTCCCTAGTAGCATTAACAGTCACATGAAGATTCAGACAGGGACACATCTTCGGATCATGGTCACTGAGCAATCATCTTTGGAGAGCCATCTGTGCTGCCCTCTGCTGAGAAAACCTATCCAAGGTTGTATCTTGAGTCCAACACCCACATGCGTTTCTGTTGTCCGTCTTTTTAGTGATAAATCTCCAGGCATTCTGACATAGTCCTTGGATCTTCTCAAATACTACTGGAGGAAGTTTGGGGAACTTGTCTTCTGGACATTTAGAATGATGAAAGAGCTTGACAAAGGATCAAAGAACTTTCCATTGAAGACTCTGCTCTTCCATAAAATTATCAGAGAGAAGGTTTCATTCTCTGAGGCCTGCCAGACCAGATAGAAGCACAGTGGTGTGGTCTGATCACTTTCAGTGCCCAGAGTTGCCAGGACTAGGTTATAGTGCCTTCACCCAGAGAGGAAGTGCTTGTTTCCCCTTTGTAATACAGAGGATATAAACTTTGCCATTTTAAGTGTGCAATTCTATATTAGTCAGTTCACCATGTTGAATACTCATCACCACTTTTCCCTTTTCCAAAATGTTTCCTTTATCATTCCAAACAGAAACTCAGGATTCCTTAAACAATAGCTATCCCTGACCAGCACCCTGTAACTTCCAATCTATAAGAGAACTTCAAGAAGTGCATGGAAATGCTCCATTTTTCCACCAACTTTTTTGAAACCTCCTCAAGCTTTCTATCTCTATGCATTTGCCTACTATAGATATTTCATATAAATATAGTCCTATAATATTTGCTTTTTTATGTCTGACTTGTCTCACTCAAGAATTATGTTTTTTAAATGTATCCAAGTTGTAACATGTTTCAGAATTTCATTTCTATTTATGGCAGAATAATATTCCATTGACTGTAAGTACCAGCTTTTGTTTATCCATTCATCAGTTGATGGATAAGTAGATTGTGGCTATTATGGATTGATGCTGCAATGAACATTGTTGTACAAGTAAGCATATGTGTGCCCTTGCTTTCAACTCTTTGAAGTACATAGGTAGGAGTGGAATTACTGGGGCATTTGGTAATTATGTGCTTTATTTTTTAAGGAACGGCTAAACTGAGTCGCTATGGGTCAGAACCGACTCAACGGCACTTAACAACAACAACAACAACAAACTGCTTTCCAAAGTGGCAAGGCCATTTCATATTCCCACTAGCAATAAAGGAAAGTTCCAATATCTCCATATCCTCACTGACCCACTAACAATAGATGACGGTTCCAATATCCCCACATTCTCATCAAAATTCCAAATAAGCTAAGCAAGGTCAGACACCTAGCTCAAGCAGATGACAATAGTGTTCTAAGAGGCTGAGAAGTTAGGATCACTATGTTACACGTCAAAAATGATAACTCCATGACTACATAGCCCACTCCCTTCCCAGCCCTTCTCTCACCCCCTGCTAAAGTGAACCAGTTGCTGTAGAGTTGACTGTAATTCATGGCAACCTCAGGTATGTTCAAATAAAACTGTGCTCCATAGGGTTTGTTGTTGTTGTTAATAAGTGCCATCAAGTCGTTTGCGACCCATAGCGACCCTGTATATGGTTTTCATGAGCTTAAACTGCAGACCTTGAGATTCAAATGACTTTGCAGTCTGGCGCATTAATCTACAGTGCCACACCAGGACTCCTTCATAGGGTGTGTAGTGGCTGATTTTTCACAAATAGATCACCAGGCCTTTCTTCCAAGGTGCCTCGGTTAGACTCAAACTTCCAATCTTTTGGTTAGCAGCTAAGCCTGTTAACTATGTGCACCACCCAGTGACTCCTGCTCAACTGACTCGTATGTTAATTTGCTGACGGACATTCTTTCTGTCCAGATTTCTCAGAGTTTTCTCCTCTCAGTGTTAAAAAGTCATATAAACAATCTTATTTTGGCCCAACAATATTTAGAAACCTACAGATTCTTTTCTTCTTTCTCTACTACCCATCCCCCATATTGTACCCACAGAACTGTGTGCCAACTCCCAAAACTTCTCTCACAAGCGTTGTCTTGCAATATGGAACCTGGAAAAGTACTGAAGTTCAGTGAACTGTAGAAATCATTTCTCTGGGTTGTTAATTGAGGTTCAAGGTCCACTGTTTTCCATGCCACTCCTTTGGAACACAAAGGCCAATATCATTCTCACCACACCAGCTTAACATCTGATAGCTTGGAAGCAAGTTGGGTGTGGCAACTCAATGATTTGCTGAACCAACTGGCCAGCAAATATTTACACTTGCAAGCACTGCTGCACAGATCCAGGGCTGAAAATCACACACAGCAACCGTGATAATTCTTTACTCTCCTCTCCTTTAAAAAGCCACCATTTTAACCAAGCTTAATCCTTTCTCTTTGTAAAGCCTTTTAAAAGAGGATTCATCATTGTCCTGGAAAGAGTTTTGTAATGTATAATTTCAATCAAATTAGCTGATATATCCAACCTGTACTTTATCAGCAGTTACTAATCCACTCATTAATAATTGCATTATTATTTCTTGGATAAGTGGATGAAAAAAAAATATATATGCCTAGGTGTGTCTTATTCCCAAATCTCTTTCTAAATATTTTCATTATCTTGACAAAGTATGCACTAGATCCTATGCATTCTTTAGGTTCCTCCTTCTTGTAGCTCTTTTCCCTCAGGAAAATTTCAGTGAATGCTCAAGTGATCTTTCTTTTGGGGGAGAGAAGAAGTTCATCACTCTGGAAGAACCACACTTACAACTCTTGAGGCCCCTTTACCTACCTTATCCAGATTGAGAGTCCTATGTCTTCCTGATTATCTCTATGGCTTTCCTTTGAGCACTCTTGAGAAGCTGTCTCCCCACAGACATGGCATGCTCAGCCAGGGGTGGTGGGGGCCCCAACATCAAACCGGTATTGAGTTTATAGCAGGCAGGTGGGAAAAAGGCTACAAAAGCTGTACTGGGCATATGACCCTTTTGGGGAAAGGCCAACTATGAATCCAGAAAGAAGAGTGAAATCATGGCAAGGGCAGCAAGTGCCAAGAACAAACGTGCAGCACAAAGAAACTTCTTGTGTGTGGCAGGGGAGAGAGACTTGGGGGTCAAAAACCTGCAGCTGGAGTGCATACCAGCTCCCCCCAATCAGGTACATCAACTTCAGATTTAGATGGTGGTTTTGAAAGGAGGAGAGACAGAGACATACAATGTGTATGAGAGAGAGAGGAGGAAAGAGAGAGGAAAGGAAAAAAAATTAATTGTGTAGGGCCAACCGACTGGATATAGAGGATGAGAAACAGAAATAAACCAGGAGTGTCTCACAAGCTGTGAAATGGGTATAAATGCATTATCTGCCTCACCTACAGAAGGTCCCAGTATTTGTGGGATCAGTGTGTGTCTTTGAAGGCCCAACTCTTCTGCAATTGCTATGTTGAGAAGTGAGAACTGAAGCCTTTTCTCTCAAACAGAAGCACTAAAAACATCTGAAGAACATTGGATGGAAGTGTGGAGAGTTCACATATCTGGAATCTCTTCTTCTGCATTTTCATTTCCTCCAAGAGTACCAATTCTGCAAAATTGCAGGTGGCAGCTTTAAAGAAGAAGCCACAGGGATGGGCTTGAAAGAGAAGAGAGGAAGCTGCAATCCATGTAGGTATGAGTCTAGAGCCACATGGTGGACTTCTGCGAAGCCTCTAAGTGCCCATGTTGTAGTTTGGTGCCATCAAGTTGGTTCTGAGTCACAGTGATTCCATGTACACCTTTTAAGAGGTCTTTTGCAACAGATTTGCCCATAGCACAGTACAATGAGAACTGCTATTGCTGCCCAACATCACTGCACTAGTCAATGATGTTAAAGACAGACCATCAGCAACACCCATGCCTGGTGGTTCTACTGTGCTTTTTCCCTCCACCTGGAACTTACTATACACGCTCAAGTGTCAGCTCAAGACTACCTCCAGTGGGAGAGCTTCTAGCCAATTTCAATCCTCTATTTAAATTCATAGCACACATTGCTTTTACCAATTTGTCTATTCTAAAATTTCCCAAGCACATTAACATTCGGAAGCAATAATCAACAAGTTTTCCTATAATTAAACAGAAATCGCTAGGAATATAGGAAAACTTTGTTGTTGTTTCTGTAGAAATCTGAGTATCATACAAAAGGGTCTTCGCTTAGTGCAAGTTATAACTGATTTTGTAACTTCAAGAAGTTGAACTTTCCACTAAGTTTAGCTATTGGGGGAAGTTAGGAGTATGAAGAATCTGCTAAGCCATTCCCCCCAGTGTTTAAAAAGACATGATTATCTTTTCGAAGGCCACATCTGGGTTGAACTTTTAAATTTTAATGTATCAGGTTGCTACCAGAAACAAATGCCCTTAAGAGCACTCTGTTCTCAAGGAAGATGCATAAACTCAGTTATAAAACTGCAAAAGGTGGACTGACCTGGCGTAGGTATAATGTCAGTGTATATTTAAGGAGCTCTGGTAGCATAGTGGCTACAAATTGGGCTGCTAACCTCAAGGTTGGCAGTTCAAAACTACCAGCCGTTTTCACTAGAGAAAGATGATGCTTTCTGATTCTGTAAGGATTTACAGCCTCGGAAACCCTGTGCAGAGTCACTATGAGTCGGAACCAACTCCACTGTACTTAACAACAACAACAATTTTTTAATTAGAATTTGTTAATTAGAATTTGTTAATGCTCTGGTTATTGTTGTTGTTGCTATGTGTCATCAAGTCAACTCCAACTCATAGCAACCTCATATTTAACGAAATTAAACATGGTCTTGGGCCTGCACCATCCTCACAATCATTGCCATGTTTGAACCCATTCTTGCAGCCACCATGTCAATCCATGTCACTGAGGGTCTTCCTCTTTTTCACTGACCCTGATACTTTAACATCCTCCTCCAGGAACCAGTATTCTTGATAACATGTCCAAAGTATGTGAGATCAAGTCTTGCCATGCTCACTTTTAGGTGCATTGTGAGTGTACTTCTTCCAAAACAGATTTGTTCATTCTCCTAGCCGTCCACATTCCACTCAATATTTTTCACCATCACCATGACTTAAAGACATGAATTCTTCTCCAGTCTTCTTTATTCATTGTTCACCTTTCACAAACACATGACACAATCAAAACTATTATGACTTTAGTCAGGTGCAATCTAGTCATCGGAGTGCTTTTGAACACTTTAAAAAGATTGTTTGTGACAAATTTGCTCAATACAATACTTCCTTTGACTCCTTGACTGCTGCATCCATGGGTGTTAACTTCGGACACTGGCTGAATGAAATCCTTGACAACATTTTCTCCATTTATCACGATACTGCTAATTGGTCTAGTTTTGAGAATTTTTGTTTTCTTTATGTTGAAGTGTAGTACATACTGAAGGCTATAATCTTTCATCTTCATCAGTACTTGATGCAAATCTTCACTTCCAGCAAGCAAAGTTGTGTCATCTGCATGTGGCAGGTTGTTAATGAGCCTTTGTCCAATCCTGATGCCAAGTGCTTCTTCATATAGTCCAGCTACTCATATAAATTGCTCAGCATAAATATTGAATAGTATGGTGAAAATATACAACTCTGACTGATGCATACCTTTTCTGATTTTAAACTATTGAATATCCCCTTGTTTCATTCGAAGACAGCCTCTTGGCCTATGTATAGGCTCTGTATGAGCACAATTAAGTATTCTGGATTTCCCATTCTTTGAAAGGTTATCCACAATTTGTTATGCTCAACAATGCCTTTGCACTGTCAATAAAACAGGTAAACATCTTTCTGACCTTCTCAGCTTTCAGTCAACATCCATCAGATATCAGCAATGCTATCCCTCATCCCACCTCCTCTTCTGAATCTGACTTGAATTTCTGGCACTGTCATGTCAATGAACTGTAACAACCATTTTTCAATTATCTTCAGCAAAACTTTACTTGTCTGATAATTTTCACATTGTTGTCTCGTCTTTCTTTGGAATGGTACAAACATGGATCTTTTCCAGGTAGATGACTTCCAAATGTCTTGACATAGATGAGTGAACAACACCCTGCTCAGAAACCATTTGTTGGAAATGGTGAAACAAAAGTTGTTGGAATAACTGAATTGGTATTTCATCAATCCTTGGAGGCTAGTTTTTCACCAATGCCTACAGTGCATCTTGGAGCTCTTCCTTCAATACTGTTGGGTCTTGATCATATGCTACCTCTTAAAATGATTGAATGTCAACCAATGCTTTTTGGTACAAAAACCTGTATATCCCTTCCATTTTCTTTTGATGCTCCCTGTGTTGTTCACTATTTGCCCATAGAATTCTTTGATACTGTAACTCAAGGCTTGAATTTTTCTTCAGATCTTTCATCTTAAGAAATGATGAGTGTGTTCCTCCTTCTTGGTTTTCTAATGCTAGGTCTTCACATGTGTCATTGAAATACTTGACTTTGTTTTCTTGAGCCACACTTTGAATTCTTCTGCTCTTTTACTTCCATTAGCTTTTGTTACTCTATGTTCAAAAGCAAGTTTCAGAGTCTCTCCTGATATCCATTTTGGTCTTTAATTTTTTCCCTACCTTTTTAAGGACCTTTTACTTTCTTCACACATGTTGTCCTTGATGTCATCCCACAACTCATCTGTTATTCAGTTACTAGTGTTAAGTCTCTTCTTGAGATGATCTCTAAACTCAAGTAGGGTATACTCAAGGTTATACTTTGATTCTTGTGGACTTGTTTTAACTTTTCAGCTTCAACTTGAACTTGCATGTGAGCAACTGATGGTCTGTTCCACAGTCAGCACCAGGGCTTGTTCTTACTGATGACATTGAGCTTCTTCATTGTCTCTTTCCACAGGTATAGTTAATGTGAGACTTGGGTATTCCACCCAGAAAAATCCATGTGTATTGCCATTTATGCTGAAAAAGGTATTTACAATGAATAAGTCAATGGTCTTACAAAATTTTATCTTGTGGTTCCTAGAGGTGTTTCAATCATCAATGCCATATTTCCCAGCTACTGATCCTTCTTTCTTTGCAATTTTCACATTCTGATTGCCAACAATTATCAATGAATCTTGACTGTATATTTGATCAATTTAAGTCTGAAAAAGTTGGTAAAAATCTTCAATTTCTTCATCATTGATGTTAGTAGTTTGTGTGTAAATTTGAATAATAGTTGTAGTAACTGGTCTTTATTGTAAACATACCAATATTATAAATCATTGACAACATTTCACTGCAAGGTAGATCTTGAAACGTTCTTTTTGATGATGAATGTGATGTCATTTCTCCTCAATTTGTCTTTCCTGGCATAGTAGACCTTATGATTGTTTGATTCAAATTAGCCAATACCGGTCTACTTCAGTTCATTAATGCCTAGGATATAAATCTTTATGCATTCCATTTCATTTTATGATTTTGAATTTTCCTGGATTCATACTTCATACATTCCACATCTTGATTATTAATGGATGTTTAGAGCTGATTCTTCTAGTTTTGAGTTGTACTCCATCAGCTTTGTTTCTTCCACACTATTAAAGTTTTCTCTAGGCAAATTTTGAGTGCCTTCCAATCTTAGGAGCTCTTCTCTGGCACTATCTCAAACAATGGTCTCTTCATAAGTTTTCACTGGCCAATTTTCTTAGCAGTGGGTCACTTGGTCATTCTTTGTCTGTCTTAGTCTGGAAGCTTTCCTGAAATCTATCCTGGGTGGAAAACTTTGCTGTTATTTAAAATACTTGTGATATATAGCTCCCAGTATTCCAGCAACATGTTAACCTCCACTGTATGACCAACTGATAGACCAGTGGTGGGCTCTGGTTATGCATTTTGGACATTTTTAATGTTCTTATCTAACACTACTTTGCCCATAAGATCAGTCCTTTTTCATATTTGATTTTGCAGAAGTGGGTTTTTAAAGGAATACGTGTACATATATGGTAGTACAGGAGAAATACATGTTTGGCAAATTCTGGCTCACTGATATATGACACTTTTTCTAGATTCTTGTCTCATTTAATTTTGCCGTTTCTGTTAATTTCATCCACCACTCATCTGTCAGTTTGTCGTGTTGTGAGGACTTGCATGCTGCTGTGATTCTGGAAGCTATTCTAT
>NW_006408529.1:15233436-15234538 GCF_000296735.1 Chrysochloris asiatica
AGACTCTGGTGAACCCGGCTGGAGACCTGGCTGGCCAGTGATGTGGCAAGACCTGGGGACTCTTGGGCCCAGAGTCAGTGACATAGCCACAGAGGATTAGAGTGGAGAGTGAAGTGTCCAGCTGATAAGAAGAGAGGGCATATGCATAAGAACACCCACACTTGCACACAATACCCACTTGACCTGGCTTCAATGTCTGGATGATCAGAGCTCAATCAGAAGAAGAAAGAAGAGGGAAAAAAAAAAGAATAATCTGATACAATTTGATGAACTTGACCTACACCTGTGGAAGCAGTAGCCCAAAAGAGGGCACAAATCTTCCCAGCAAGGATCATTCCCACCCCCTCCACACACACGGAGAGGACAGGGATGAGCAACTTGGACATTGGCTACCCAGAATTGGGGGGGGGCGGGGGGCTACAGAGGCAATAAGTGATTGGCTTACAAGCTTTCAAGAGGGAACCTAGATCCAGAGAGTGTGGAGCAAGGTAGAATCTCCACTGAGTAGTACCCAATCTGTCTAGGCAGGGCCAAGGAAAGGAGATGTGGATAGGTTTCTTGTGATACAATGGTGAATAATTGTTATTAGGACTGATCGTACGGGCTGGAAATGTAAAGGTAGATATTTTGTAGCAAAGGGAGGAGAGGGATTAACTTTGCAGTCTAGGCGCAAAGGTCCCTGGGACTATCAAGGGAGAAGAGTGGAGATCCGAACACCACCCAGAGAAGCAGTGATGCCTGAGATAGAGGCAGAGACTACGATGTGGAGAGATGGAGTGGCTGGGACTTTGGACCCAGAGAGGGAGAGGGGCTGTGTGCTGACGACTGGGGAGCAGGCTTATGGGGTATAACTTGTGGTTGGTGGACAATGCATGGAGGGGATTGTAACCATAGCAAGGAAACTATATTCGATGGGATCAATGTGAAGCTAATGCTCTCCCATGTAAATAAAATATCACATAACTCACAATAAAGCATTAAAAAAAAAAAAAAAAAGGGAATACACCCAGGGGATTATAATCATTGTAATGAAACAAGGTGTATGATTTGTTGAATGTAAAACTGATTATCTGCCCTGTAAACTTTCACTCAATCCACAATA
>NW_006408529.1:15235038-15274689 GCF_000296735.1 Chrysochloris asiatica
CAAAAAATTTGGAAAAGAACTACCTGGCTAACTGACTGGGAGAGATCCATATTCGTGGCCATTGCAAAGAAAGGGGACCCAATGGAATGCCGAAATCATCGGACAATACCATTGTTATCCCATGCAAGTAAAATTTTATATAAGGTAATACAAAAATGGTTGTAACCATAGATTGACAGAGAATTTCCAGAGTTTCAAACCAGATTCAGTCATTGAATGAAGGATATCATTGCTGATGTCAGTTGAATCTTGGTTTAAAGAGGCAAATACCAGAAAGATGTTTACCTGTGCTTTATTTACTATACAAACACTTTTGATTATATGGATTATGACAAGCTATGGACAACATTGCAAAAAATGAGTATTCTGCAACACTTCATTGTTCTCATGAGGAGCCTGTGCATAAACCAAAAGAAAGTTGTTGAAACAGAACAAGAGAACACCAAATGGTTTAAAATTAGGAAAGGTGTGTGCCAGGGTTGTAGTCTTTCACTATAGTTATTCACTCTGTATGCTTAGAAAATAAACCAAGAAACTGGATTGTATAATGAAGAATGTAGCATCAGGATTGGAGGAAGACTCATTAGCAACCTGCAATATGCAAATGATACAGCCTTGCTTAGTGAAAGCTAAGAGGACTTAAAATACTTACTGATGAAGATCAGAAATCACAGCCTGTATGGGTTACATCTCAATGAAAACAAAAATCCTCACCAACAGACCAATAAACAACATCCATATAAATGGAGAAAAGATTGTAGTTGTCAAAGACTTCATTTTGCTCAGATCAACCATTAACACTCATGGAAGCAGCAGTCAAGAAATCAAACAATGCATTGCATTCGGTAAATCTGCTGCACAAATCCTCTTGAAAGTGTTGAGAAGCAAAGATGTTAACTTGAGGACTAAGGTGTACCTGATCCAAGCCATGGTATTTTCATTAACCTCATATGCATGTTAAAGTTGGACAGTGTTTAAGGAAGACCATAGAAGAATTGACATGCTTGAATTATGGTGTTGAAGGAGAATACTGGAAGTATCATGAGCTGCCAAAATGACAAACAGATCTGTGTTGGAAGAAGTACAGTCAGAGTGTTCCTGGGAAACCAGGATGGACAAATTTCATCTCTCATATTTCACACATATTATCAGAAGGAACCAGTTCTGGAGAAGGATATCATGTTTGGTAAAGTCAGAGAAAAATAGGAAGATGAGATGGATTGGTACAGTGGTAGGAGCAGTGGGCTCAGATGTAGCAACAATTGTGTGGTTGGTCCAGGACCAGCACATGTTTCAATCTGTTGTACACAGGGTTGCTATGAGTCGGTTCTGACTCAATGGTACCTAACAACAACATTAGTTTCCTATTTATGCTGTAGTAAATTGAATTCACAAGTGTAGTGTCTTAAAACAATGCAATGATATTATCTTATAATTCTAGAAGTCAGAAGTCCAAAATAGGTCTCACTGAACTAAAATCAAGGTGCTAGTGTGACTACATTCCTTCTGGAGGCTCTAGAGAAGAAACCATTTCTTTCTTGTTGTTGTTATTAAAGATCTGGTGGGTTTGTTCTGCCAACCTTGTGGTTATTAATACAGTGCTTATTTTACAGCACCATACCAAGACTTCCATTTCTTGCTGTTTCTAGTTTTTAAAAGCTGCTCACATTCCTTGGTTCAAGACACCCTGTACCTTCAAAGTCAGTCTTTCTCACATCACAACACATCACTCTCTCTTGCCTCCCTCTTTCATTTATAAGGACCTTTATGATTAGATCGGGCTCCATCTGGATAAACCAGGATAAACTCCTCATCTCAAAATTTTAACTTAATCCCATTGGCAAAATCCCTTTTGGTATATAAGGTGACATTCATTTTCATATTTTCCAAATACTAGAACGTGCATCTCCGGGGGTGGGGGCAGCTTGGGTGAACAGGGGAGAGGAATGACATTATTCTATCTACGACACTGTTGTTATTCAACTTTCCATGTTTCATGTTTTAGTACCATGTATGGTTAAGCTGTGGTTTAATGCTCTGGTTATGGGTTGGTCTGCTAACTTCAAGGTCAGCAGTTCGAAACCACCCGTCGTTGCTCAGGAGAAAGATGAGGCTTTCTGCTCCCACAAAGATTTATAGCCTCAGAAACCCTATGCAGGGTCGTTATGAGTCAGAACCGATTCCACAGCACTACCACCACCATAATTAAGCACCTGACTGCTAACCACAAGGTCAGTTGTTTGAACCCACCAGCCACTCCAAAGGAGAAAGATGTGGCAGTCTGCTTTTGTAAAAAAAAACTGTTGTTGTTAAGTGCCATCGAGTCCGTTCCAACTCACAGCAACCCAGTATAGGATTTCCGAGGAGCAGCTGGTGGGTTTGAACAGATGACCTTGTGGTTTGCAGTCCAGTGCTGATCCACAGCACCACAACACTGTGGGGCAGTTCCACTCTATACTATAAGGTTTTGAATTACTGAAGCAAATTTAGTTGGGAAACTCATTAATGAAATGGACTGATTCTTTTGCACTTTATTGCCCACCACAGATATTCAAATATACAGATATACAGGAGCCCTGGTGTGGCACTGCGGGTTAATGTGTTGGACTGAAAAGTCGGCCTGAACCACAAGTTGGGGGTTCAAACTCACCAGCCGCTCCTTGTATATACAGGGTCACCTTAAGTCAGAACCAACTTGACAGCACTTAACAACAACAACGGATATTCAGAGGGTATTGTGACATGAATTTTCTTTCCTATCTCTTGATTAGAATAACACAGAAGTGTATTTCTAGGATTTAGCCCATCATGGTATATTGCTGTCTTGCTAGGCATTGGAGATACAAAGATGAATAAAATATTGCCCCAATCTTAAATAAATTTGCCTTGCAAGACTTTCAAGATAACTGGTTAGAACTCAGGGTTCAGGTTCTTTTAAACATTAATTGTTGTTGTTAATTGCCATCAAGTCAGTTCCTACTCATAGAGATCCTGTATAGAGTTTCTGAGGAGCATCTGGCAGGTTTGAGTCACCTTCGCTGTGATTTGCAGTCTAGTGCTTAACCTAAACATGAATAACATAGCAAAAATATGAATTGCATTCTCTCTAAATTTTGAAAAAACACGTGCTGTTTTTGTTATGTGCTGTTGAATCGGTTCCGACTCACATGCACCCTGTATAGGATTTACTGTTATTGCTGTTGTTAAGTGCTGTCTAGTCAGTCCCGACCCATAGCGACTCTGTATAGAGTTTCTGAAAAATGGCTGGTAAGTTTGAACCACCAACCTTGTACTCCTCAAATCAACCTTGAAGTCCAGTGCTTATCCTACAGAGCCACACCAGGACTCTTCACAGGAGTAGAAAACCTTAACTTTCACCCCAAAAGCAGCTGGTGGCTTTGAACTGCTGATCTTGTGGTTAGCAGCACCACATGTAACTCAATGCCACCAACATTCCTTGAATAAACTCATAGGAAATTCAAAACTATAGGCAGAGGTCAAAATAAGGTGTGAAAAGATGCAATAGTTTAAAAATAAAAGCAAAAAAAAAGATAGCAAAGTATATTTATATTATACCAAATATAACCAAATATGCCAGAGGAGCAAAATGAATACTTATCTTATTTAAGTGGGAAAAAAAATAACTTTAAGTATGAGGAGATTGCTGAGGGGCTCTGATAGAACCAGGCTTCCTGGTTCTTTGCTTTGTCAGTTAAATGCTAAAACAAATTCTGGCTTCATTTACATGCTAAGCTTACCACCTTCCCCTACCATTTCCTGACCAACTCACCCAATACTGTAGACACAATGGTATGTTTACATTTTACAAACCGCCCTGCCTCCTTGTACTGAGAGCTACAGTCTCCTCTGTCTAGTATTGCCTCCTGTCTGCCTCCACTTGTTGGCAAACATCTCATTATTCCAGGTTTAGCTAATATGCCGTCCGTTCATCCTAATGAGAAAAGATTTTTCCCTGCTTTGACCTCTCAGAGCATTTTGTTTACAGTCTCTCATGGCACCTACTACATGGAACTCCAAATTTTGCTATGCACCTCCCCTTCCAGGCCGTGAAAGCAAAAGTAGGTATGGAGCTGGTTGAATTTTTCAAAGATGGTCACAACACTACAGCCCATTCAAGCTCATCTAGAACCTTCCCTCTATCCCATCAAGGTGTAGAACCTAAATGCCCTTTTACATGAATCTAGGCAAGCTTGTGATGCACTTGCAATCAGAAGAATACAGTGGGAGTGATGCTGCTTGACTAGTTTACAAAGCAATTAAGCTTCTGCCTTGCTTTCTAGATCACTTGCATTTGGAGCCCTGAGCCTCCACGTTGGAAGTTCAACTGCCTTGGAGTCGCCATGCAGTGAGGACTCAAATTCCATGAAGAAACCCTATCTAGGTGCTCTACTCAACAGTCCTCATCTTCAAACACTCCCAGAAAACATACCACACCTGGGGAGTAAATGAGCCTGCAGATGATTTTATTCCCCAACCCTGTGTCACCCCCAGCTGTTCTGTCCCACAGAATACTGTAGCTAAATGAGATGGTGGTTTTACAATACCAAATAGTGTCTCGACTTGTTATGTAACAGTAGGAACTATAATGGTAGTGGTGGTATGCTGTGGAGTTGGTTCTGACTCACAGTGAACCTGCACAGGGTTTCTGAGGCTATAAATCTTTATGGAAGCAGAAAGCCTCATCTTTTTCCTGAGGAACAGCTGATAGTTTCAAACTGCTGACCTTGAGGTTAGCAGCCTGACTTGTAAGCACTATGCTACCAGAGCACCTTAGGAACTATAACAATAACTGGAAGTTATTCAGCAATAATTTCACTGAATAAGGGTTTTGAGTATAATAATGATATTGACAGATAAACTAATACCTAGTATGGCACTATGGGTTAATGCGCTGGACTGCAAAGTCGGTTTGAACCACGAGGTCAACAGTTCAAGATCACCAGTCACTTCTCAGAAACCCTATACAGGTTTGCTATAAGGAAAAGAAGAAGACCCCCAGCAAGATGGACTGGCCAAGTGGCAGCATCAATGGGCTCAAGCATGGCAACAATTGTGAGGTTGGCCCAGGATCAGGGAGTGTTTCGTTCTGTTGTGTATAGGGTCACTATGAGTCGGTACTGACTCGATGGCACCTAACAACAACAACAACATGAGTCAGAACCAATTCAAACACACTTAACAACAACAAACCACAGTACATTTAGGAACATAATCTGAACATGGAATGCAAGAAGTGTAAATCTAGAAACATTGGAAATTGTCGAACATGAAATGTAACGCATGAAGATCATATCCTAGGCATTAGTGTGCTAATGTGGCCTGGTATTGGCCATTTTGAATCTGACAATCACATGGTACTATGGCAAGAATGTTAAATTGAAGAGGAATGGTGTTGCATTCATCATCAAAAAGAACATATCAAGATTTGTCTGAAGTACAACACTGCCTGTGATAGGATAATAGCAATACACCTACAAAGAAGACCAGTTAGTACAAATATTATTCAAAATTACATAACAACCACTAAAGCCAGTGATGATGATACTGAAGAATTCTGGAAGCTTCTTCAGTCTAAAATTGATCAAACATGCAATCAAGATATGTTGAAAATTACTGGTAAATGGAATGCAAAGGTTGGGAACAAAGAGGAAGGATCAGTAGTTGGAAAATATGGCCTTGGTGATAGAAATGATTCTGGAAACACATGATAGGATTTTGCAAGACTGATGACTTCTTCATTGCAAATACTTTTTTTAAACAATATAAAAGATGACTATAAACATGGACCTCTCAAAATGGAATACACAGAAATCAAATTGACTACATCTGTGGAAAGAAACAGTGGAAAACCTTCATATCATCAGTTAATACAAGGCCAGGGCAGACTGTGGAAAACACCATCAATTGCTCATATGCAAGTTCAGGCTAAAGCTGAAGAAAATGAAAACATGTCCATGAGAGCCAAAATATGTACTTGAACATAGCCCACCTGAATTTAGATATTATCTGAAGAACATGTTTGATAAATTTGACATTAAAGGCAGAAGACCAGAAGAGTTGAAGGATCAAGAATATCGTTTGAAGATTGAAGGATCAAGAAGAAAGCAAAAGGTCATTGAGAGAAGACAAGAAAGAAGGAAAAGACCAACATGGATGACAGAAGAGTCTCAACAACGTGCTCTCCAGTGTAAAGACACTAAAGCAAATGGAATAGATGAGGAGGTAAACAAGCTGAATGGGAAGTTTCAGACAGAGATCAGTGCAAAAAGACAAAGTCAAATATTATAACAAAATGTGCAAAGACCTGCAGTTAGAAAACCCAAAGGGAAGAACATGCTCAGTTTTCTCAAGCTGAGTGAACTGAAGAAAAACTTCAAGCCTCAACTTGAAATATTGAAGGATTCTGTGTGCAAACTAGAGTCCTGGTGTGGTGCTGACAATTCATTGACCACAAGATCAGTTTGAGCTACAAGGTCAGTAGTTCAAATCCACCAGCCGCTCCTCAAAAACCTTATACGGGTAACTATGAGTCAGAAGCACTTAACACCAATGGACAAAATATTGAATGATGAACAAAGCCTCAAAAGAAGATGGAGGGAATACACAGAGTTACTCTACCAAAAAGAAATGGTTAATGTTCAACCATTTCAAGAGGTAGCATATGATTATGAGCCAGTGATTCTGAAGAAGTCCAAGATACACTGAGGGCATTGGCAAAGATTAAAATTCCAAGAATTGATGAAATACAAATTATATTCATTTAACAAACTGATACAGCACTCATCTATGCCAAGTAATTTGGAAAACAACTGCCTGGCCAACTGACTGGAAGAGATCCATATTTGTGCCTGTTCCAAAGAGAGGTGACCAAGCGGAATGCCGAAATCATTGGGTAATATCATTAATAGCACATGAAAGTAAATTTTTGCTAAAGATAATTGGGAAAAAAACGCCAGCAACCACTCATTGTGGAGAACATCCAGATTCAGAAGAGGACGTGGAATGAGGAATACCACTGCTGACATAAGGAAGAGATTACCAGAAAGATGTTTACCTGTGTTTTATTGACTATGAAAAGGCTTTCAATTGTGTGGATCATGACAAACTGTGGACAACAATGTGGAGAATGAGTATTCCAGAACACTTAATTGTGCTCATGAGGAACCTGTATACAGAACAAGAGGCCACTGTTATAATAGAACAAGGGAATACTGAATGGTTTAAAATTAAGAAGGGTGTGGGCCAGAGCTGTATTCTTTAACCATATTTATTCAATATGTATGCTGAGCAATAATCTGAGAAGTTGGATTATATGAAAAAGAATGTGGCATCAGGACTAGAGGAAGACTCATTACACTTGTTGATGTGCTAATGATAAAATCTTGCTTGCTGAAAGTAAAAAGGACTTAAAATACTTACTGATCAAGATCACCTTAATGAAAAGAAAACAAAAATCCTCCCCCCTGGACCAATAAGCAACATCCATATAAATGGAGAAAAGTTTGAAGTTGTCAAAGACTTCATTTTGCTGGGCTCAAGGAAAACAATCAACACTCAAGGAAGCAGCAGTCAAGACTGCATGGGGAAAATCTGCTGCACAAGACCTCTTTAAAGTGTTGAAGAGCAAAGATGCCAGTTAGAGGACGAAGGTGCACCTGACCCAAGTCATAGTATTTTCAATAACCTCATATGCAGACAAAAGTTGAATAGTGAATAAGGAAGACCATAGAAGAATTGATGCATTTGAGTTATGGTGTTGGAGAAGAATATTAAAAGTACCATGGATTGCCAAAAGAACAAACAAATCTGTGCTGGAAGAAGTACGGCCAGAATGCTCATTAGAAGTTAGAATCTAGACTGGCCAGATTTCATCTCTCATATTTTGGACATATTATCAGGAGGGACCTGTCCCTAGAGAATGGCATCATGCTTGGTAAAGTGGAGGGTCAGTGAAAAAGAGAAAGGCCCTCAACGAAATGGATTGGCACAGTGGCAGCACCAATGGGCTCAAGCATAGAAATGATTGTGAGATAGGTGCAGGACTGGGCAGTGTTTGGTTCTATTGTGCATAAGATTGTTATGAGTCGATACTGACTCAACTGCAGCTAACAGCAACAATAACACATATATATACATAGCAATAATAACACACACACACACATATATGGATACATATATGTGTGTGTGTGTGTGTGTGTATTCTGGAAGTCAATGCATTTAGAAGACAAAAGTAAGCAGAATTTGGGTGCCTAGAGATCACTGACCAGAAGCACACATCCCAGGTAGCCCCAGGGTAAAGTACCCTCCCACAGGTCTTATGCAAGGGTGGCCCTGACAGGAATAAAGCAACAGAGGAAACTTATAGGACAGGGTAGGAATTTTCAAGCAGTCCTGGGAAAAAACCTTTCTGTGCTTCTTATCTGTATCTATTTTATGTCACGTTATGGGTAACACACACACACTGAACAGTTGATAGTAGACAGAACTTCCTGGTAACTGGATAAAGTAATTGTTGCTGGGAAGAGAAAGGAAATGCATGTTTCCGGTGAGTTTTGCCTTATGTGACTGAAATGTGAGGAACTTGGCAAACTTCCCAGCCCAAGAAGCCTATGTGACAGACTGATAAAAGAAAGGAGAATAATCCCCACCAAAATTACTGAAGTGAAAGTGAGCTGCCTTTACTCAAGGACCCTTCCTTATATGGAGAAGGGTTGAAATGAAAAACCAAACCACAATACAGTTTGTAATATTTATCTTCCCCATTAAGTAGTTGTCTTAAGACACAAGGAATCCAAAGGATTATTATTTAATTTTTTTTTTTCTCCTGTGCTTTAGACATTGGATCCATTTTGTACAAGGCAGGGTAGAAATATAAAGTTCTTGGCTTTTTTTTTTTTAATTAATTCATCAATAAATAATTATTGAGCAGTTAACTCCAAAAATGTTCATATAGATAAAGAAATGACAGGAAAGAATCTTTAAATTTCTGTATTAATTGGATTTTCCTTCTGTATTGGCTGTTGGTTGTATCATCAAGTTGGCTCTGACTCATAGTGACCCCAAGGCTGAAAATCTTTGTAGTTGTTCTTAGGTGCTGTTGATCTTGTTCCAACTCATAGCAACCCTATGCACAATAGAATGAAATACTGCCCAGTCTTGCACCATCCTCACAATTGTTGTCAAGCTTGAGCCCACTGCTGCTGCCACTGTGCCAATCCCTCTTCTTGGGGTCTTCCTCTTTTTCACTGATCCTCCACTTCAGCAGTATGATGTCCTTCTCTAGGGACTGGTCCCTCATGAAAGAATGTACAAACAATGAGAGAACTCTCGCTATGCTGGTTTCTAAGGAGCATTTTGGCTGTACTTCTTCCAACACAGATTTGTTTGTTCTTCTAGCAGGTCATGGTTCTTTTAATATTCTTAAACACCATAACTCAAATGCATCAATTCTTATATGGTTTTCTCTATTCATTGTCCAACTTTCATATGCATATGAGGTTATTAAAAATACCATGGCCTAGATCAAGTGTAGCTTAGTCCACAAACTGACATCTTTGCTCTTGCACACTTTGAAAAGGTTTCGTGCAGCAGATTTGCTTAATACAATACATCATTTGATTTCTTGACTACTGCTTCCATGAGTGCTGATGGCTTGTATAAGCAAAATGAGGTCTTTGAGAACTTCAATCTTTTCTCCATTTATCATGATGTTATTATTGGCCCAGTGGTGAGGATTTTTTCTATTTTTTTTTACATTGAGATATAGCCCATACTGAAGGCTGTGGTCTTTGATCTTCATGAGAGCAGAAAGTCTCTTTTTCTCCCATGGAATGACTGGTCGATTCCAACTGCTGACCTTGTGGTTAAGAACCCAACACATGACCCACTATGCTACCGGGGGCCCTTTTGGCTGAATTTATTATGTGTGTATTGACTGAGTATATTATGTATTATTCAAAACTCCAAACTTAAAATTTAAATATCAGGCTTCCTTCTTCATGTGTTGAAATGTTTAAAATATATACCAAATATTGATTTAAGGTGTCTTGATACTACTCACTGTAACCACTTACCACACAGCTTTATTTATCTGATTCCCATATAGTCACGTCTCTAGCAACTCTGTGTTGACATTCTGGGAAAAGCCAATTACAACTCATCTTCTATTAGCTAATGTTGTTGTTGTTGTTAAGTACCACTTGTCAGTTCTGACTCATAGCAACCCTGTATAGGGTTTCTAAGGAACGGCTGGTGAGCTTGAACTGCCGACCTTGCAGTACAAATGGCTTTGCAGTCTGGCGCATTAACCCACAGCAGCACACCAGGACTCCTCTATTAGTTAATAAGATAATGTAATGACAATAATAATAAGACCATGCTATGATACATTAAATACCAAACCTCAGTGACAATGCACTATTAAAATTTATTTCCCACTATTGTGGTGTCCAATTGGCACAAGACAAAGGAATGACAGAGGAGATACCATCCTCAATGCATGACCCTCACTGCTGTTCATGACATTGACATCCAGCCAACAGGAAAGAGAGAGCAAAGAATCATGTGAGAAATTTTTATGGGCCAAATCTGGAAGTAACATACATCACTACTGTCCACATTTTGATAGCCAGAATCCAGTCACATGATCAAATTCGATGTAAGAGTTCCTAGGAAATGTCATCCCTGACTGAGTAGCCACTTCCCAGCAACAGAGAAGAAGGGCAAGGGTTTTCGGAAAACAACCAACTTTCTGTATCACATGTCCTTTATACTATGGATTCGATCCTTCCTCAAGTCTGTGAGATGCTGCAGCAAATTATCAGACCAAGCCCCCAAACACTGTGCTTTGATGTCTTAATGTGTTATATTCAGTTTGGAGCTGTAAACAATTGGGAAATGCTATCTTATATGAGGATGGGGCAAGGATGGACAAGGCTATGTCAACCCAGTTTACACCCACAGTACAGCCATGCTATGATTCTTCATGTCCTCAGTGTTCATTCATGCCAAGATGTATGTCAAATGAAAGAAGACTCTGTGACAGAGGCAATATTCCTGCCTGAAGACAACCAAACTGCAAGGATTAGGAGCACAGTGTCCACACAAAACCTTGCTCATATCAGGCACCAAACACAAGCTCAGGGGATTCCCAAAACTACACTCAGTTTTGAAACTTGCTAGAAGGATTAACAGAAGTCACTGAAAGTGAATGTACTCATGTTTACAGTTTGTTACAGGGAAGACATGTGGATCACCATCAGCCAAAGTAAGACTGCAAGACAGAGGGATCTGGCTGTGAAGCTTCTGCTGCTCTCCCCTTCATGGAGTCCGAATGCGGTACCCTTCCAGAATACAGATGTGACAGCACATACTTCAAGTAGCCAACCATAGTTTTTACTGAGCCTTCATTATGTAGGCATGACGACTGACCAATTACCTTAATGTCTGAACTCAGTCTCCATTCAACTGCCACATGGTTCGTCTTTCTGATGTGACCAGCTTGTACCTTAAGACTACAGGGTGTGGCAGACTCCCCCAGCCCTAAACAAAGACACTTCTATCAGGTTACCTCCATAGATTCCTCCATAGGTTACCTCCCAAAAGACAAAGACAAAGCCCAGACATCTCATTGGGCACCGCAATTCCTCTGGTTCTCAGTGATAGAGGAACACATTAACATATACAATAACCCTGAGGCCCACCACTCATCTGTCAGTTTCTCATATGTACTATGGTGGCTTGCATGTTGCTTTGATTCTGGAACCTATGCCACACATATTTTGAAGTGACCCATGAGGATCACTCATGGTGAACAAGTTTCAGCTGTTTTCAGACAAAAACAGACTAGGGAAAAGGAGAGACAGGTTACTTCTGAATACTTAATGTCACTGAAAACATTAAGAATAGGAGTGGGACACTGTCAACACCAGAAAGATGATGAAGAGCACCAGAATATTGTCTAGATATAGTGCCGGTAGATGAACCCCTCAGGTTGGAAGGCACTCAAAATAGAGTTGACCATGATGACGCAAATGGAGCAAAGGCTTCAGAACATTCACTTGCTGATGGGCACAACTCAAAATGAAGAGATGCAGCTTTAAACATCCATTAATAATGTACAAAGTGTAAATCTCTGAGAATTAGAAATTGTCAAAAATGAAATGGAACACATAAATATGGATATCCTAGGCTCTAGTGAATTGAAATGGACTGCCATTGGTCATTTTGAATCTGATACTCGCATGGTTTACTATGCAAGTAATGACAAATTGAAGAGGAGTGGCTTCACAAACATCATCAAAAAGAACATATCAAGATCTATCTTAAAGCACAATGCTGTCTGTGATAGAATATATCCATACGCTTGCAAGGAAGATCAGTTAATACCACTATTATTCAAATTTACATACCAACCACTGTAGCCAGTGATGATGAAATTGAAGAATTCTACCAACTTCTTCAGTCTGAAATTGATTTCAATACATGCACTCAAGACATATTGAAAATTACTGGCAATTGGAATGCAAAGACTGGAAAAACAGAGGAAGGATCAGTAGTTAGAAAATATTCTCAAGAATAGATTAGATGTATTAGACACTAAAGAACAAAGACCAGCAAAGTTGTGGGATGATATCAAGAACATCACAAAAGAAGCAACCAAAAGGTCATTAAGAAGACAAGAAAGAAGGATAAGACCAAAACGGAAGTCAGACGAGACTCTGAAACCTGCTCTGCAGTGCAGAGATGCTAAAGCAAACTGAAGAAATGAGGAGGTAAAAGAGCTGAAGAGAAATTTTCAAAAGGCAGCTTGAAAAGAAGAAGTCGTATTATAATGAAAGTACAAAGATCTGCAGTTAGAAAACTAAAAGAGCAGAAAATGTTCAGCATTTATCAAGGTGAGGGAACTAAAGAAAAAATTCAAGCCTCAACTTGCAATGCTGAAGGATTCTATGGAATCCTGGTGTGGCACTGTAGGTTAAAGTGCTGGACTGCAAAGTCAGTTTGAACGTCAAGGTCAGTGGTTCAAGCTCATCAGCTGCTCCTTGGAAACTCGATACAGGGTTGCTATGGTGCGGAACTGACTTGACAGCACATAACAACAACATTGAATGATGCAGAATGCTTCAGAAGAAAATGGCAGGACTATTTAGAGTTACCATCACAAAAAGGTCCATATTCAACCATTTCAAGAGGTAGCATATGATCAAGAGCCAATGCTACTGAAGGAAGACGTTCAAGGTGCATTGAAGACATTGGCAAAGAACAAGGTACTGGGAATTATGGACTTCAAATTGAAATCGTTCAACAAACTCATGCTGCACTGGAGGCACTCACTCACCTATGCCAAGAAATTTGGAGATAACTTCCTGGCCAACTGACTGGAAGAGATCCATGTCTGTGCCCATTCCAAAGAGAGGTGATCCAACAGAACGCAGAACTCTCAGACAATATCATTAATATTGCATGCCAGTAAAATTTTTGCTAAAAATTATTCAAAAATGGCTGCAACCATACATTGACAGAGAACTTCCAGAATTTCAAGTCAGATTCAGAAGAGGATGCTGACATTAGATGAATCTTGGATGAAAGCAGAGACAACCAGAAAGTTGTTTACCTGTGCTTTATTGACTACAAAATGTTTTTTGGTGTTTTTTTTTAAGTTTTCATTGTGAATTATGTGACAGTTTACATAGGGTGAAAAGGCTTTTGATTGTGTGAATCATGACAAACTATGGACAACATTGCAACGAAAGAGTATTCTGGAACACTTAATTGTGCTCATGAGGAACCTGCATATAGACCAAGAGGAAGTTTTTTTGTTGTTTTGTTTTAACAGAACAAGGGGATGCTGAATGGTTTTAAATTAGGAAACATGTATGCAAGGGTGTTATTGTTTTATCTTACTTATTCAATCCATTTGCTGAGCAGCTAATCCAATAAACTGGATTATATGACAAGACACATGGCATCTGAATTGTAGGAAGACTCATTAACAACCTGTGATGTGCAGATGATACAACCTTGCTTGCTGGAAGTGAATAAGACAAAATACTTATAGATGAAGATCATAGACTACAGCCTTTGGTATGGGTTATACCTTAATGTAAAGAAAACAAAAATCCTAACCACTGGACCAATAAACAAAATCCGCATAAATGGAGAAAAGTTTGAAGTTGTCAAAGACTTCATTTGGCTTGTATCAACCACCAACACTCATGGAATCAGCAGTCAAAATAATCAAATAACGTATTGCATTGGGCAAATCTGCTTCACAAGACCTCTTTAAAGTTCTAAAGAGCAAAGATATCAACTTGAAGACTAAGGGGCCCTAGCCCAAGCCATGGTATTTTCAATAGCCTCCTATGCATGAGAAAGTTGGGTAGTGAATAGGGAAGATTGTAGAAGAATTGATGCATTTGTGTTATGGTGTTGGAGGACCAGATTTCATCTCTCATACTTTGGACATATTATTAGGAGGAACCAGTCCCTGGAGAAGGACATCAATTTTAGTAATGTGGCGGGTCAGTGAAAAAGAAGAAGACCCCCAATGAAATGGATGGCTATAGTGAAAGCTGCAATGGTCTCAAAATAGCAACGCAGGACAGGCAGTGTTTCATTCTGCTGTGCCTCAGGTCACTATGAGTTGGTACTGATTCGATGGCACCTAACAACAACCATAGGGCAACTTTGAGGAGTCCGTACTAGGTATAAAGAAAATTTGCTATGGGACTAAGCTCTGATTATAATTTTACTTAGTAGTAAATTCTAAGGTTTTTTGTTCCTCTTTGAGCAGCTACTAATGATGTGAAGGCTAGATTCAATGCCCATGGTAAGTAGTCCTGTTCAGAGAGACAGTCCTCTACATAATGGATGTGTTTGCCCTATGACCCTACCATCCTCCTTTTATGTCAATCTAGATTACTTGTGAGTAATGACAATAAAAACTACCACACATGGATATCCCACTATGCTAGGCATTGTGCAAAGAGCAGTACAACTTTGTATCTATAATAGTAACAACAGCACTGCACGGTAGGCATTATTGGGTTTTTGTTTTTTTTTAATGAGGTACTTCAGCAAGGTTAAGTAAATTGTTCAAAGTACATGATGAGTGTGCCAAATTGGAATGTAAGTCTGGTGACTCTAATATCTGCTTTCTTTCCACCATGTTACTTAGCATTGCCAACTTTTACTATTGTATACCACCAACTTTCTAGAAAAAATACTTAGTACACACAAAACAAACATCAACCTATTCATCCCTCATTGTAAGACTCACCGAAGCAAGTCTTCCCAGAATGCTCAGACACCAGACTAACACCTGCCCTTTGAGACATCCCTATGACCAAGAAGTTAAAAAAGTTAAAAAAAAAAAAAAAAAGCAGATTAATAAAAATAAGTGTTCATTGTTCAAAGCTGTACCTAATAGTAACATAATCAGCAGCCATGATCATCTTGTTCAGCTATACAAAGGATCAGCAACAAACGCACAATAGGTGTTTGGATTCTTCTGTTGATATCATCAACAGTACAAGGCCCATCTCTCTTCACACTGTATATCGTTTTTCACAGTTAACAAATCAGTGATGTACCTCTCCTCTGTCTCCAAAGATGTCAAAAAAAGCAACAGCAAATCAGAAAGTGACCAGCTGGTCACTAAGACAACCCTTTTGTCAAACCATAAGAACACCTTGAAAGATATTTATTATAACCAAAATTCATATCATTTAGTGAATTGGGATGAATAGTTGTTATTAGGTGACATTGAGTTGGTACCAATTCATAATGACTTTATGCACAGCAGAACAAAACATTCCCTGGTCTTCTGCTAACTTCACAATTGTTTCTATACTTGAGCCACTGTTGCTTCCACTGTGTCAATCCATCTCTTTGAAGGTCTTCCTCTTCTGGGCTGACCTTCCACTTTGTCAACCATGATGTCTTTCTCCAGGGACTGGTCCTTCCTGATAAAATGTCAGAAGTAAGAAAGATGAAATCTGCCTATGTTGGCTTCTAAAGAACATTCTAGTTTGGGGGTGAGTAGCATCCACCCAAAACTTATGTCCACCTGCAACCACAGACTTTATTTTGAAATAGGGTCTTTGTAGATATAATTCACTAAAAAATGAGACCATACTAAATCAGGTAGACCCTAAACGCAATATATCCCTATCCTTATAAGAAGAGAAGAGAACATACAGAAACACAGATGCAAAGGAAAGATGGCATGTGAAGATGAAGGCAGAAATTGCAATGATGCACCTATAAACTAAGAAATGCCAAGGATTGAGGACAACCACCAGAAGCTAGGAAGAGGCAAGTAAGGATTCTGCCCTAGACTTTGCCATGGGAAGATGGCCCTGCTGACCCCTGAGAACCAGAACTGTGAGAGAATAAATTTCTGTGTGTTAATCCATTCAATTCATAGTGATTTTTAGGTGGTCATCTGAAATTATTCCACTTAATGAGATCTTCTTCAGTGAAATATGTCTGTATAGACCTATAGAGTCCTGATGTAGTGTTGGACTGATAATCACAAGGTCAGCAGTTCACACCTACCAGCTGCTCCTTGGAAACCCTCTACAGGGTTGCTATGAGTCAGAATCGACTCGATGGCACTTTACAACAATAGTATCAATATGGAGACATTAAACAAAAGCAGAGGATTTAAAATTGGAGATCACATTAAGAAAAAAAACATACCATCCATCCCTTTAGTGCCATTGTTAAAAAATAATTGCTTCAATTACTGGAATACTAATATTGCCAGGCACTACACAGAGTGCTTTGTCTTACTCAATCCTCACAATGATCCTACAAGGAAAATAAAATTATTTCTATTTTATGGAAGGGGTAAAAAAAAACAAAACAAAAAAACCCTATGAGTTAAATTCAGTAAGTGCACTGCTAGCAAATGATGGAAGAAGAACTGGAGCCCAGATTCTTAGACTGCCTCTTAAACCCATTTTCTCTTATGTTCTCTTCACCACTTAGAGATCCCAATACTGTTTGCAAAAGTATGTCAGTCAGAAGGAAACCCTGCGTGGAGTGTGACGTCTGTCCAGTATGAGATGGCAAATGCTGCTGTTGTGCAGTTACAATAAGAAAAGGAACAAAGTGTTCTGAAATTGCACAAGGAATGTAAACAAGAAAAATGAAATTTCTCAGAACTAGTACTAATCCCTTCCTGGAGGTTGAATTCAGAAAAGAAAAAAAAAAAGCTTCTTGCACAGCATTTGAGTAGATGAATTGGCCCTTGATATATTCAAAGAAACTGGTTACAACATGAACAAGGCAGAGGAAGATAATGGGAGATGTACAAGAGTTAAAGGCAACATTGATAAATATTATTACATACACAATCCTGCAATAGTAGTCATAACAAAGAGTAATCTATGAGTGGGGTGGCAAATGGGAATATACCCATGCATATATACTAGCTTGGCAGAGTATATTTCTACATGTGTATTTGCATGTGCTGCAAAGATAGCCATGTATACTGTAAAGCAAACAGAGGGCAAAGCTACGAAGACGTCTGAGCCAAAACTAGACGTCTTGAGGGTTAGTCACTGGGTTCGAGGGCTTAGGACCACAGTCTTGAGGGACAACAAGGTCAGTTGGCACAATTGTCCACAAAGACAAGATTGTACATACTATTTTAGTGAGTAGAGACTGGAGTCTTAAAGCTTGCGAGAGACCACCTGAGTTGCGACTATTGGTATCTCCTCATTGAGAGCTAAAAACAGTGAAGAAAATCAAGCACTCAAGGAAACAATTAGTTTAAAGGACTAATGGACCATGTGACCCACAGTCTCTGCTATCCTGAGATAAGAGGAACAGATGGTGCCCATCTACCATTAGGAACACTATAATCAGAGTCACTGTAGCAGGTCCTGGGTAGAGTGGGAGAAAATGCAGAACACACTTTAAAATCATACAAAAGACAAGACTTAACTGCTCTGAGTAGAGCCTGGTAGACCCCTGAGATTATAGCCCTTAGACACCTTCAAACCTGGAACTGAACCTACCCTTGGGAGTCAACATTTCAGTCAAATAGGCCTATAAAGTAAAGTATAACATCAAGAAGAATGCTCTTCTCTGAACAATCAACCACAAGGGCATTATTTGCCCAACAGCAAAACTCAGAAAACAAGAAGGAACCGGGAAAAAATGGAAACAGAGATCCCAGGGAGGAAGTGGGAAGAGGTACTGTTACATGGAGAGGATTGCATCTAATGTCACAAAACAAAATATGTATAAATTGTTGAATGGAAAAGTCACTCCCTCTGTAAACTTTCTCCCAAACCACAATACAATATTAAAAAAAAAAAAAAAAAAGTAGTAGCTAGAAGCATGGCTGTGTTTTGCCAGTTATAAATACATTTAAAAATCATCTGTCCTCTTCCTAAGAAAATTATTTCCTTGCTTATGTCATATCTCTAATGCTTGCTGAGCTATTTAAGATTTCCAAGGAAGCCTGGAACTAAATTTTATAAGGAAAATTTCAAATCTGACACTTGTTGATAAAAATAGTTTTGCAATTTTAACAGGACAGTTTGGGTACTTCACAGTGGATCCTAATGCCATTATACAGGATTTGTAGTCACCAAATCCATTGGCAGTGCAGAGTTACTGACTACTAAATAAAAGACTGGTGGTTTGACTCCACTCAGAGGTACCTCGGAGGAAAGGCCTGTTGATCTGTTTTTTGAAAAACCAGCCATTGACAAGCTATGGAACACAGTTCTATTCTGACACACAATGTAAGTTAGAATTAACTTGATAGCAACTGGTTTTATGGAGAAGCAGTAGGGTGGGGTCATGTGGAGAAAAGCCTTACCAGTATGTTCCTTCAGATGCAATAAATGAACTCAGAGTAGATTAAAGTCATGAAGTATCTAGAAATGATTTCAGTGCTTAAAATAATAATGTTCACATGTACAGATATATATATACATTTTATGATGTTTTTTATGTAACCAAGCTAGACTTTAGGAATCTATGAGTACAAATGAGATAATAAGAGATACAATTTATTGAGTACTTACAATTTGTCAGTAACTGCATACACAGAGAAAAAGAGGAAGACCCCCAAAGAGATGGATTGGCCAAGTGGCAGCATCGATGGATTCAAGCGTGGCAATAGTAGTGAGGTTGGCCCAGTTTCAGGCAGTGTTTCGTTCTGCTATACATAAAGTCAATATGGGTCAGTACCTACTCGATGGCACCTAACAACAACGTATACATTGCTTAATCCTGACAAAAGTGTCTTGTGAGATTGTGGAAAGAGGGATTCTCAAATTCATAGTATAGATGATGAAAGAGACTTAGAGTTTGCATGATATTTCAAAAGCACAGAGGTAGTAAGTAGCTAAGTCCAGAATTTAGGTCTCTTTGATTCCAAAAACAGACTCTAAATCATTTCTCTGAAGAACAGATCTGACGTTTTCTAGGACAATTCTATATCTGCCCACCTGAGAAATTGCCAGGCCTCAACTATACATAGAAGCTCCTATTCCTCCAATCCTGATGCCAAGTTCTTCTTCATACAATCCAGATTTTCAATTTATTTTCTAAGCATATAGATTTAATACATATGGTTAAGGAATACAACACTGGCACACACCTTTCCTGATTTTAACCATTCAGTGTACCCTTGTTGTGTTCACGCGACTGTCTCTTGGTTTATGTACAGGTTCTTCATGAGCATAATTAAGTGTTCTGGAATACTGATTCTCCACAATGTTGTCCATAGCTTGTCATGTTCCACACAATAGAAAGCCTTTGCATAGTTAATAAGGCACAAGTAAACATCTTCTGGTATTCTCTGCTTTAAACCAAGATACACCTGATGTTGGCAATGATATCCCTCATTCTACATCCTCATCACGGAAGCAGCAGTCAAGAGATCAAACAACATATTGCATTAAGCAAATCTGCTGCACAAGACCTTTTTAAAGTGTTGAAGAGCAAAGATGTCAGCTTGAGGACTAAGGTGTGCCTGACCCAAGCCATGGTGTTTTCAGTAGCCTAATATTTTGGACAGTGGATAAGGAAGACTGCAGAAGAATTGCTGCCTTTGAGTTATGGTGTTGGAGGAGAATATTGAAAGTTTCATGGGCTGCCAAAAGAACAAATAGATCTGTTTTGGAAGAAGTGCAGCCAGAGTGCTCCTTAGAGGCCAAGATGGCCAAACTTCGTCTCTCATACTTTGGACATATTGTCAGGAGGGACCAGTCACTGGAGAAGGTTATCATGTTTGGTAAGATGGAGAGTCAGAGGAAAAGAGGAAGACCCCCAACAAGATGGATTGGCTAAGTGGCAGCATCAATGGATTCAAGCATGGCAACAATAGTGAGGTTGGCCCAGGATCAGGCAGTGTTTCATTCTGCTGTGCATAAGGTCGCTATGGGTCGGTACCAACTCAATGGCACCTAACAACAACAACATCCTCATCTGAATCTGACATGAATGTCTGGCAGCTTCCTGCCAATGTACTACTGCCATCATTTTTAATTATCTTTAGCAGAATGATAATCTATATTGCATGTGATATTAATGATATTGTCATATGATTTCCGCATTCTGTTGGGTCACCTCTCTTTGAAATTGGCACAAATAAGGATCTCGTCCAATCAGTTGACTAGGTGCCTGACTTCCAAATTTCTTGGCATAGATGAGTGAGTGCCACCGGTACTGCCTCAGTTTGTTGAAAGATGTCAATTTGTATTCCATCAATTCATAGGACCTTTTTTAATCAATGCCTTCAATGAACCTTGGACTTCTTCCTTCAGTATCATTGACTCTTAATCATATGCTACTCCTTGAAATGTTTGAACACCAACCATTTCTTTTTGATACAGTGACTTTGTGAATGTCTTCCATCTTCATTTGATGCTTTCTGTATCATTAAATATATTTTCTATAGAATCATTTAATACTAAAGGTTGAAGCTTGAATTTTTTTCTTTAATTTTTTCAGCTTGAGAAATGTTCAGTATATCTTCCCTTTTGATTTTCTAACTCCAAATTTGATTATAATACTAGACTTTGTCTTCTTGAGTTGCTCTTTGAAATTTTATATTCAGCTCTTTTACTTCCTCATTTCTTCCCTTTGTTTTAGCATCTCTATGCTGGAGAGTACGTTGTGGAGTCTCTTCTGACATCCATTTTGATATTTTCTTTCTTTCTTGTCTTCTTACTGGCCTTTTGCTTTCATCCTGTATGTCCTTTTGCTTTCTTCCTGTATGATGTTCTTGGTGTCATCCCACAAGAGCTCTGGCTTTTTTCAACCATTAGTATCTAATTCACCTGCTCTTGAGATGATCTCTAAATTCAGATGGGATATGTTCAAGGTCATATTTTGGCTCTCATGGACTTGTTTCAATTTCCTTCAGCTTTAGTCTGAACTTGCTTACCAGCAACTGATGGTCTGTTCCACAGTCTGTCCCTGGCCTTGTTTTAGCAGATGATATGAAGCTTTTCTACCATCTCGTTCCACAGAAGTAGTCAATTTGATTTTTGTGTGTAATATCTGGTGAGGTCCATGTGTATAGTCATCTTTTATGTTGTTTCAAAAAGGTATTTTCAAAGAAGTCATCTTTGGTCTCACAAAATTCTGTCACACAATCTCCAGCATTGGTTCTATCACCAAGGCCTTGTTTTCCAACAACAGATCCATCTTCTTGGTTTCCAACCTTTGAATTTTAATCACCAATAATTATCAATATATCTTGATGGCATTTTTGGTCAATTTCAGACTGAAGCAGTTGGTAAAATTCTCCAATTATCTCAGGCTTTAGTGGTTGGTATGTAAATTTGAATAATAGTTATGTTAACTGTTTTCCCTTGTAGGCTTAGAGATATTATCTTATCACAAACAGCAGTGTACTTCAAGATAAATTTTGAAATGTTCTTTTTGATTATGAATGTGATGCCATTCCTCTTCAATTTGTCATTCCCAGGATGGTAAACCATGTGATTGTCATTCAAAATGGCCAATACCTGTCCATTTTAGTTCACTAATACATAGAATATTGATGTTTATGCATTCCATTTCATTTTTGGCAACTTCCAATTTTCCTAGATTCATACATTCTATGTTCTGATTGTGAATGGATGTTTACAGCTGTTTCTCCTCATTTTGAGTTGTGCTGCATTAGCATATGAAGGTCCCAAAAGTTTGACTGCATTCATGTCATCACGGTCAACTCTACTCTGAGGAGGCAGCTCTTTCCCAGTTGTATGAGTGCCTTCCAACATGAGGGGCTCATTTTCTCGCAATGTGTCTGATGCTATTCTGGTACGCTTCATTATGTTTAAATATTCAGTAATCTGTGCTATCTGACAATGTTGTTGTTGCTGTTAAGTGCCATTGAGTCAGTTCTGACTTATAGTGACCCTGTATATGGTTTCCAAAGAGCGGCTGATGAACTTAAACCGCTGACCTTGTGGTTCAAACTAACCTTTCAGTCCAGCGCATTAACCCACAGAATCACACCAGGACTCCATTCATAAGGTTTTCCATTACTAAATAAATATTCAGAATTAGTCTTTCTTGCCTTCTTCCTAGTCTTAGTCTGAAAGTTCAACTGAAACCTGTCAATTGTGGGTGAGTCTGCTGGTATTTAAAATGCCAGTGGTATAACTTCTAGAATCACAGTAACACACAAGTCACTACAATATAACAAACTGACAGACCAGTGGTCCTGTGTAACACTGTAGGATAAGCAGTGGATCACAAGGTCAGTTTTGATTAGCTGCTCATAGCAGACCTCATCATAGAGCTGATTACATTATGCTTAATCCCATCATAAGGAAGAATTACATAGCAATTGCCAAACCACCGAGATACAGTCAAGTTGACACAAAGCCTTAACTATCACATTCCCCATAATTTCCCCTACATGGTAGAATTCTTGGACTTTATTGTCATTTCCACACCCTTTGTGATCTGGAAATCCCAGTTTTCCAAATTAAAAGCTGTTGTTGATTGCTGTTGAGTCTGTTGTGACTTATAACAGACTTATGTACAACAGAGCAAAGCACTGCCAAGTCTTGTACCATCTTCATAATCCTTACCTTGTCGCAGCCACTGTGTCAATCCATCTGGTTTACAGTTCTTCCTCATTTTCACTGACCTTCTACTTTACTAACTAAGCATGATGTCTTTTCCCTGGTCCATTCTGATAACATGACCAAAGCATGTGAGACAAAGCTTTGCAATCCTCATCTGTAAGTAAAAATGTAAAAATATACATCTTCCATTCCAACACCTTGTATTCACGTGATCACATCAGTTTCCTTCTCTGTTTCCTTGGGTCAATCCAGCAGTTGTCCTCAAGTAGGGACACCTTGGCTTTATGTGGCTTTGTGTGCTGTCATTTTTGTTTTCTCTCCAACAATGCTTTCAGGTCTTGCTACTTCCCAGCAGGTACCCTGAGACTACAATAAGATTCTCAGAGAAAGTTGTATCAGTTGCGAAGTATGAGCCTGTTTGCTTCTTTTCCTCAGTCGCTGAACCCCATGCTAGGCTGAAGCAAGCCATCATTTTTTGTCCATGCTCAGGAACAGGGAAAGTCTTTATACATTTCAGTTCCTGAAATATTTTTATGATGCCATAGACTTGGAAAGCTCATTGTGTCATACTGTTCCCTCTCTATTTCTGAAAATGTTAAATAAAGTCAATTTCTGGTGTTCTCAATTCCCAAGTTACCACACTACCAAATATTTCTTTGTTGTCTTTTCATGCTGTTGTTGATGCTGTCGAGTTGGGTCCTCCTCATAAGTGATCCTATGTACAAGAAAACAAAACACTAACTAGTCTTGCACATCTTCACCATCATTGCTGTGTTTGAACCACTTGTTGTAGCCATTGTTTCAATCCATCTCATTGAAGACCTCCCTTGTTTTCACTGAACATTTAGTTTTCCAAGCATGATGTCCTTCTCCAGGAACTGGTTCCTCCTGATGACATGTCCAAAGTGTATAAGATGAAGACTCTCAATCCTTGCTTCTAAGAAGCATTCTGGCTGTACTTTTTCCAAGACAGATTTGTTTGTTCTTCTGGCAGTCCATGGTACTTTCAATATTCTTTACCAATATCTTAACTCAAATGCATCAAATCCTTTTTGTCCAGCTTTTGCATAAATGTGAGGCAGTTGAAACCATCATGACTTGCTTCAGGAGCACCTAAGTTTTAAAAGTGACATCTTTGTCTTTTAACACTTTAAGAGGTCTTTTACAGATTAGTCCAATGGAACACATTTTTTTATTATCCTGACTGTTGTTTCCTTGAACATCAATTATGGATTCAAGCAAAATGAAATCATTGACAAATTCAATCTTTTCCATATTTTTTATGATGCTGCTTATTGGTCCAGTTTGAAGATTTTTGTTTTCTTTAGGTTGAGGTGTAATCCACACTAAAGTCTGTATTCTTTGATCTTCATCTCTAAGTACTTCATGTCCTCTTTACTTTCAACAAACAAGAGTGTATCGTCTGTACATTGCTATTGCTGTTAAGTACCATCGAGTCGGTTCTGACCCATAGCAACCCTGTATAGGGTTTCCTAGGAGCAGCTGGTGATCTTGAACTGCTGACCTTGCAGTTCAAACAGCTTTGCAGTTTGGCGCATTAACCCACAGCACCACACCAGCACATTACACATTATTAAATGAGTCTTCCTGCAATCTTGATGCTGTGGTCTTCTTCATATGTTACAGCTTCTCAGATTACTTGCTCAGTTTACAGATTGAATAAATATGGTGAAATATACAACCTAAACATGTACCTTTCCTGATATTAAACCAGTTTATATCACCTTTTCTGTTCTAATGACTGTCTCTTGGTTTATGTTATAAGTTCCTCATGAGCACAATCAAGTGTTCTGGAATTCTCATTCTTCACAATGTTGTCCATAAATCATTATGATCCACACTGTTGAATGCCCTTGCATAGTCAATGAAACACAAGTAAACATCTTCCTGGTATGGTCGGATGTATACACAGTTTAAAAACAGGAACAAACATGTTCCCAAGCCCAAGATAGCAGTTATTTTAACAAATTTCTTTAAAGTCTAAAAACTGATCCTCACAGTCTCCTCCTTTGTCTTCAAACTTCTGAGTTTTTTCATTGCATCTGACTAGTAGCAGCCCCGTGTGTGTCACAGTAGATTATAGGGTTTTCAATGGTTGATTTTCAGAAGGAGAACATCAGGCCTTCTAAGGTACTTCTTGGTGAACTCAAGCGCCAACCTCTTGGTTCTCAGCCAAGCACTTTAACCCATGCACCACCCAGGGACTCCACTCTTTCTCTTCACATTCACTTATTCCCCCTACAATGACCTTAATCCTCTCAAAGCAAAGAATACATGAGAGGCATCAATCCCTTTCCAAGTAGCTTGACCTCCTCACCACTAAGACTTGCTCATGTTTTGAGCTTCAAAAGAAAGCATAGCAGAAATAGTTTGTTTTGGTCAATAGCTTGAAAAAAGAATCAATAAAGGGCCAGACAACTCCTTCCCTGGGACGTATTTTCTGTTGGGGGGAAGTACAGGACAAACTAACAGAAATTCCAAAAAGATATGAGAAGAGAAAAATACAAGAGTGGATTCAGGTTTTGTGGAACTCAAATACTTAATATAATTCTGTGAACTTCAAGAATTAAAATTCAAAATTATGAATACAAAATTAGATATGATTATTAGTACTAGTAATGAGAAAAGAAGAGTTCTGTTGTGGCATCGTAGGATAAGCACTTGACCATAACGTTGGTTTGAACCACAAGGTCAGTGGTTCAAAGTCCCTAGTTGCTCCTCAGAACCCTATACAGGGCCGCTGTGAGTCAGAACTGACTTATCAGCACTTAACGACAGTAACAGTGAGAGAACAACACAACAAATGTGTAAGTTTCAAAATACTGACAAATAACATTAGCATCATGAAGACCAGAAAAATAAGAAATTTCACCAATTAACTGTTTGACACACCCTATGGAGTCCTGGACTGCTAACCACAAGGTTGGGGGTTCAAACCCACCAGTTGCTCCTAGGAAACTTTTTACAGGGTTGCTATGAGTTGGAACCGACTAGATGGTACTAAACAACAACAACAAAAAACACACTTCTAATAACAGTTTTCTTTGTGTATTGATTGCTGTTGCTACGTGCTGTCGAGCCATTTCTGACTCATAGTGACCCTGTATAGGGTTCCAGGGAGTTGCTGGTGAGCTTGAACCATCAACCTTGCTATTCAAACCTACTTTTCAGTCTAGTGCATTAGCCCACAGTGTCACATTAGCTCCCTATTTTATAGTATTGTTTTTATAGAGAGAATAGGAATATAAGTTAGTCTTCTCTTTTGCATGTTTGATCGAAATTTGATAAATTAGACAGATTTTTTTCTTTCAGCTTCAAAAGTCATAATTGGAAATGTAGATATTTAGGATTCTTGTCAAAATCAGGAACATTTTTATGGCCTTTCATATAAACATTTTTGGGGTCCTGGTGTGGCTCTTTGGGTTAATGCACTGGACTGCAAAATCAGTTTGAACCGCAATACAGTTCAGCTCACCAGCCAGTCCTAGGAAACCCTATACGGGGTTGCTATGGGTCAGAACTGACTTGACGACACTTAACAACAACAATATATAGACATTGTTACACATATATTCATTGTGCTTGCATGCAAAAAATACAGAAATTCTGAAAAATTCTATTTCCAGAAATTCCTGTCAAATAAATTATATACTTGACAAATCTTTAATTAAATGTTCTGCATTACCCAGGTAAGTCCAAACTAAGAGCTATCCTTTTGAATGTGCAGCTGTGAGGACCAAAGCCTTCACTTTCGGTTTCATATTTTGATGAGTGGAGCACAGACAAGTTTCTGGCTTTATACAGGTAAACACTGGCTTTTCTCCACTCCCCATGTGCTTACATCACTGCATACTTATTGCCATATGTTCTTCACTTTGGGTGAATTAACACAGTGGGCTGAGGGAATATTCCTGAAACTCATTCTTCTTCAGAACAGTTAGTAATAACTGCATGTGGAAATGTCTGCAAACCACATAAATATAGCCCACTTAATCCCAATGAAATCTACCCCCAACCCAAATTCCATTAAAGTCAATATTAAAAACACCCAGGACCACTCCAAAGACCACCACAAGGAGAATAGAAACAGAGGGGGAAAAAGGGTGAAAAAAAACAACAGTCTTAACTTCTTGGGGATAAAATATTATATTTTTCTTATTAGTGGTTTCAAAGATGGTTGGGAGGGATAAAAAATGAGTCACTGTGTAGGGGGTACAGAACTTCTATTAATGGTGGGAGAATAATTTAGAAGAGGATGACGCTAATGGTTGCACAACATGATGAATATACTCAATGTACATTAAAAGTTGTTGAATTGGCAAATGTGTGTTACATACATTTTTGCCTCAATAAAAATGTTTTACTTTTGCAAGTTCCGTAAACATATGACCATTTGCATGTCTTTTGAATTTCCTACAAGAGCCTTGGAAAGAGTCTAAGGAAGTCAAGGACTCTGCAACTTCATTAACTTCACAGTGACTCCACCTCTGGAGTTGTGTTTCAAACAGAAGACAGAATGAATGCTTATAGATACGGCACCCTTCCACTGCACTATGAGGCACTACATAAGCCCCTCAGATCTCCAGAACTCACAGGCCTCCCTGAGGAACAAAGGAAGGAGGGGAAGAACCCGAATATGGAATGTGTCCAAAAGAGGCAATTTTAACTTTAAAGGACTGAATCTACCTAAAAGTAACGTAATTGTGTTTTCTGCCATCAGTGAATGGAAAACTTGGAATAGTGATCAAATTTATAAAGATAGTTTTTGCCCTGAGCTTTGTGATCTGTAAAATGTGTTCCCTTGGCAGTTGCATAGGAGTACTGGGTTAACACCAAGAACATCATAAGAAAGAAAGCAAAAGGCCATTAAAAGCACAAGAAAGAAAGGAAAGACCAAAATGGATGTCAGCAGAGGTTCTGAAACTTGTGAAAAGTGCTGAACAGAAATTTTCAAAGGGCAGCTGGAGAAGACAAAGTAAAGTCTTATAATGAAAAGTACAAAGCCATGGAGCCAGAAAACAAAAAAGGAAGAGCACACTCAACATTTCTCAAGCTGAAAGAACTGAGGAACAACTCAAGCCTCATGCTGTATGTAATATTGAAAGACTCTATAGACAAAATATTGAATGATACAGGAAGTATCAAAAGAAATTGGAAGGAATACACAACCACTGTACCAAAAATAATTGGTCGGTGTTCAACCATTTCAAGAGGTACCATGTTGTCAAGAACTGATAGTATTGAAGGAAGAAGTCCAAGTTGCACTGAAGGCACTGGCAAAAAACAAGGCTCCAGGAACGGACAGAATACTAATTGAAAAATTTCAACAAACTGATGCAGTGCCTTAGGCACTCATTCATCTATGCCAAGAAATTTGAAAGACAGCTACCTGACCAATCAATTGGAATTGATCCATGCTTGTACACATTCTAAAGAAAGGTGACCCACCAGAACACAGAAATCATCGAATAATATCGTTAATATACTACAAGTTAAATTTTGCTGAAGTTAATTAAGAAATGGTAGCAGCAGTACATTGACAGGGAGCTGCCAGAAATTCAAGTTGAATTCAGGACATGAAATGAGGGATATCATTTCTGACTTCAGATGGATCTTGGCTAAAAGCAGAAAATACCAGAAAGATGCTTACTTGTGCTTTATTGACTATACAGTGGCATTTGAATATGTGAATCTTAACAAACTATGGATAACATTGCTAAGAATAAGAATTGTGGAGCAATTCATGAGGAACCTGTGCATAGACTAAAAGACAGTTGTTCAAACAGAACAAGGAGATACTGAACGGTTTAAAATCAGGAAAGGCATGTGTCATGGTATCCTTTCACCATACTTATTCAATATGTATGCTAAGCAAATAAACCAAGGATTATATTAAGAACTTGGCATCAGGTTAGAGGCAGACTCATTAAGAACCTGCAATTTGCAAGACTTGAAATACATACTGTTGAAAAATTACAGCTTTCAGTATGGCTTGCACCTCAATATAAAGAAAATTAAAATCCTCACAACTGGACCAATAAATAACATCATGATAAATAGAGAAAAGATTAAAGTTGTCAAAGACTGCATTTTGATTGGCTCTACAATCAATGTTTATGGAAGGAGCAGTCAAAAAATGAAAGAATGCATTACACGCATTAGATAAATTTGTTGCCCAAGACTTCTTTACAGTGTTCAAGAGCAAAAAATTTCACTTTGAGGACTAAGGTGTATCTGACCCAAGACATATTTTCAACTAACTAAGATGCATGTGAAAATTGGGCAATGAATAAGGAAGACTATAGAAGAAGCCATGTATTGGTATTATGGTACTGGATAAGAATATTGAAAGTACCATGGACGACCAGAAGAACCAACAAATCTGTCTTGGAAGACGTATAGCTAGAATGCTCCTTAGAAGTGATGTCAGGAGGAACCTGATGCTGGAGAACAACATCATGCTTGGTAAAGTAGAGGGTCAATGAAAAAGAGGAAGACTCCCAGTGAGATGGATTGACACATGGCAACATCGATGAGCTCAAATGTAACAATTTTGAGGATGGCTAAGGACCAGATAGTGTTTCCTTCTGTTGTGCATAGGGTCACAATGAGTCCAAATCTACTCAAAGGCACCTAATAACAACAATAAGGAACTTTTCTTCTTTCATCTATGTTGTAGAATTTATGCACATAAAGGTGTTTATAAGAATCCCTGAATATCCTGCTAACGTCTGTAGATCCTATTGTAATGTCATCTTTATTATGCCTGATATTAGTATACTTGGTAAAGTGGGAGATCAGTGGGGGGAAAAAAAGACCACCAGTCAGATGGATTGACACAGTGCCATCAGCAATGGGATTAAGCAATAAGAATTGTGAGGCTGGCACAGGACTGGGCAATGGTTTGTTCCGTTGTATATAGGGTCACTATGAGTTGGAAAATAACTGGAAACAGATATGTCTGTAGTTCAAACTCATTAGTTATTTTCCACGAGAAAGATGTGCCAGTTGGCTTCATTGGAAACCCTATGGGCAGTCTATTCTATCCTCTGAGTTGGAACTGACTCCATGGCACCTAACAACACCAACACTGTTGTAATGAAAGAAGAAAACAGAAGCCACATGACTGTTCTATACTCTGAGAAATAAGAATGCAGGATTTAAAACTAAACAAGGCAAGTAATTGAAAAGAGGTTGCAGGTTTAAATGATCTATGGTGGCTTAACAAACCTTCCCAGTACTCAGTGATATAAAACAATTTTTTTATTACTATGATCACAGATTGTGTAGGTCAGAAACTCTGAAAGAGCACAGATAAGTGATTCGCATCTGCTCTTCAGTTGGCTAGGATGACTCACATAGCTGGGGGCTGGAGATAATGGGATTGAAAGACCAAGGTGGCTCTGGTCTTAGGGTTCTCTGGAGAAATAGACCTAGTCTGCTGGCATCACTGCCTTCAAGTTTCTTGAGCATGTATCTAGAAACAGAATTGCTGGATCCTATGATCTTTTAATGTTTTTATTAGCATGCCTATCTCCCATCAAAGTCCTTGATTTGCCCAAATACATAAATGTCCTACTATTTATTAATCAAAAGGCTCCAAGTTTGAATTTACCCAGAGGTGCCTCAGAAAACAAGCTTGGCAATCTTCTAAAATGTCACAGCCTTGAGATTCCTATGGAGCACAGTTCTACTCTAACACATCTGGAGTCCAAATCAACTCAACAGCAACCAGCAGCAACATCTTCCATCAAGGTGATAAGCCCCTTAGGTCAGAGATGATGTTATATTTCTATCTGTATCCCCCTGGAACAGCTATCTGTTCTTGTTGAAAAAAACTGGTTGTATCATTCTCCCACAGATTGATTTCTGACTACACGCTGATTTGTAACCCCTAGTCTGATAAAAGAGTCCTGGTGTTTCGCTATGGGTTAATGTGCCAGACTGCAAAGCCATTTGAACTACAAGGCTGGTGGTTCAAGCTCACCAGCTGCTCCTTGGAAACCCTATGGGTCGGTTGAAAATGCTATGGGTCACAACTGACTCGACAGCACTTAACAATAACAACAAGAAGTCTGATAAGGATAAGTTTTGTAACATAGTGGTTACGAGTCAGACTGCTAGACTGAAGGTCAGCAGTTCAAAACTACCAGCCATTGTGCAGGAGAAAGATGAGGCTTTCTGCTCCTGTAAGATTTACAGCCTCGGAAACCCTACACGGCATTGCTGTGAGTCAGAATTGACTCCGAGGCTGCCGCCACCACCATGTCTGATATTAATGCAGGGCTGAGACCCTCTGCAACACTGATCTTTTGGAAAACACTGCCACTGAGCATCATTCTGCAACCTTTGAGAACTTTGCTAAGACTGGTGAAAAAAACAGTGAGAGGACCAAGCATCTGAATGTCAATCTCCATTGGCTTCCTTCAGTCATGGGTACAATCCACGGGTGAACTGCATACACTCCTCCCCAGTCCCTTGATTTTGTGACAGATGGACATGGACACATGCTCCTAGTTTTAGGTACAAGTTCCAAGAGATACAGCTTGCAATTAATATTTTCACTTAAGTTTCTTCTCCCCATTTATCATGAAGAAACTCCTCTTTTTTGCATTTTTAAAAAGTTTTTATTCTGAATTGAGAGATAGTTTACATGGGGGAACATTGTTGGTTTACATTCATAATTTCATTGTAGTGATTATGATGCCCTCTGTTCATCATCATTCAATAGTATTGGCTTCTATTCCCTCTGGGATATTTTGTTTTCTTGTGTTTGTGTGTGTGTGTGTGTGTGTTTTACGTACACAAAAATACTCAGGATTATATAACCATTTAAACAACCAAAGGGCACATTCTGCAATCCTGCCTCCTGGTCACCAGCTCTCAGTTCCTCTTTCCATGAGTCTAGAGTCCTCAGCTGCTCCCTCATCTCTTCCTTCATCTCTGGTGCCTCTACTTCTCTGGATAGGGTCTCACTTTCTGCTCATGCTCTTCTCCCTTGATGATCCTAGGCTCCTTTGTTACTGGACTGTAATATTAACTACTCCTCCCTTTCTGTTACAAAACTTCTACCTTTACAATTGTGATAGTAGTATTTAGTCATGATAACAATTACTCACTGCTGAATCATAAGAATCTTATTCCCATCTCCTTTCACCACACCCTTCTAGACAAGATCAAAACCCTACATGGGGCTGCTATGAGTCGGTACCAACTTGATGACAATGCTCACCAACAATAAGGAGTATTCTGGCTGCACTTCTTCAAAGACCTATTTGTTTGTTGTTCTGGCATTTCATGGTATAGTCAATATTCTACACCAACACCATAATTCAAAGGCATCAATAATTTTCCCTGTTTTCCATAACATGTTGTTGTTGTTAGGTGTCATTGAGTCAGTACCAACCCATAGCGACCTTATGCACAGCAGAACGAAACACTGTCTGATCCTGGGCCAACCTCACTACTGTTGCCACGCTTGAGTCCATTGATTCTGCCACTTGGCCAATCCATCTCATTGGGAGTCTTCCTCTTTTTCTCTGACCCTCCACCTTACTAAACATGATAAGATTCCTCATGAGCACAATTAAGTGTTCCAGAATACTCATACTTCACAATGTTGTCCATAGCTTGTCATGATCCACACAATCGAAAGCCTTTGCGTAGTCAATAAAGCAAAGGTAAACATCTTTCTGATATTCTCTGCTTTCAGCCAAGATCCATCGGACATCAGCAATGATATCCCTCGTTCCACGGCCTCTTCTGAATCCGGCTTGAACCTCTGGAAGTTCTCTGTCAATGTATGATTGCAACTGTTTCTGTATTACCTTTAGTAAAACATAACATACCATACCTCTTGATAAAAAATTTAAATGGTTAACTTTAATTTATTTTCTAAAAATCCTGCCATTAATAAGTGCAGGGAAGGATGTGGAGCAAATGAAATGCTTACACACCATTGGTGAAAATGAAAAATAGAATAGCCCCTTTGGCAAACTGTTTAGATTTTTCATAATAAAGTTAAATATAGACTTACTATATATCCAACAGGAGTCCTGATATGGTGCTACAGGATAAACCCTGGAATACTAATCACAAGGCTGGCAGTTCAAGCCCACCAGCTGATCCTTCAAAACTCTACACAAGACTGTTGTCAGTCAGAACCAACTCCACGGCACTTAACAACAACAACAACAGAAACCCAGTAAGCTCACTAGAAGATAATTGTTGTTTGTTGTTAAGTGCCCTTGAGTCAGTTCTGAGTCATAGAGACTCAATATAGGCTTTCCGAGGAGCAGCTGGTGAGTTTGAAACACTGTGGACTGTGAACTCCAAACCAAACTTGCAGTCCAGTGCTTATCCTGTAGCACCACACCAAGACTAGATAATTACCCAAAACAAACAAACAAACAAAAACGATAAAACAAATAAATGTTTATAGATGCTTTATTCAACATCATCAAAAGCTGGAAGCAATTTTCTTCAGTGGATGAATGGAAGAACTACACTGATACTCACATACAATGGAATGCTCTTGTTGTTGGTAGATGCCCTGGAGTTAGTGTCCACTCCTGGCCACCTTATGTACAGAAAAATGCAGCATTGCCCTGTACTGCACCATCTTCATGATCATTGGAATGTTGGAGCTCATTGTTAATAGCTGTTGTATCCAAAATAAATGAACTAAAGAGCATTCTAGGTGTACTTCTCCTAACACTGATTTGTTCATTCTTTTGGCAGTCCACAGTATATTCAGTATTCTTGGTCAACACCACAATTTGATTGTGTCAGTTCTTCCGTCTTCCTTTTCCATTGTCCAGCTTTCACGTGCATATGAGATGACTGAAACAAAACAAAACAAAACAGGACTTGAGTCAGTTACACTTAAATTATCAAAGTGACATGTTTGCTTTTTAAAACTTTGAAGAAGTCTTCTGCATCAGATTTTCTAAATACATTCTTTGGTTTCTTGACTGCTGTTTCCATGGATGTTGATTATTGATGCAAATAGAATAAAATCATTGAGAACTTTAATTTCTTATTCATTTATCATGATGTTGTTTATTGGGCCAGTTGTGAGGATTTTTGTTTTTTCACCTTCAGGGGTAATCTATATTAAATGTAATACTTAGCAATAAAAACAATGTACTACTGATATATGCAACATGGATGAATCTCAAATACAGTATGCTATAGGAAAGAAGCCAGACACAAAAGATTATAAGTTATCATAATTCCATGCATCTGACATTCTACAATAGGCAAAACTATAGGAAGGAAAAGCTGATAGATGATTGTCAGTATAGAGAAAGGGATGACCACAAAGTGACACGGAGATGTTGTTTGATTAAAGAAAGGATCTATATCATAATCACAGTGGTGGTTACACAGCTGAGCATTTGTTAAAACTCAGGATCAAATACTTTAAAAAAAAAATAATTTTACTGCATGCAACTTGTACTTCAATAATTTTTTTAAAAACTATATATATACACATATACATACACATACATATGAGGGTGAGTCAAAAATTATCTGCACTCTGTAGAGTTTATTTTTTAATTAACTTTTAGAAAAGACAAATACATCATTTTTCCACATAATGTCATTGCTTTTCAATGCACTTTGTCCATCTGTCAACAAGCTTTCTTATTCCCTTAGTAAAAATTGTTTTAAACTGAGCTGCTAGCCAAGAATGCACCCCTGTCTTCACTTCTTCATCAGAAGCGAATCTTCATCCTCAAAGGGCTGCTTTCAGGGGACCAAACAGTGCAAAGTCTAATGAAGGAAGATCAGGAATATAGGGAGATGCTCTAACACCTCAAAACAAAGTTTTTGCAGAGTGTCAACAGTGTGGGCAGAGGTGTAAGGATGACTATTGTCCTGCAAGATCACAAAGCCCTTGAATAGCAGTCCTCTGTATTTAATTGGAAGTCTCATTGTAATGAGCACTGTTGACTGTTGAACTTTTTCCTGATAGTGTTCTAATACTGGCCCTTGAGATTCCCAGAAAACTGTAAGCATCAGTGTTTCAGATGATAATTGACTTTTGAACATTTTCTTGGTCGGCAATGAGAATGTTTCCATTCCATACTCTACTGTTTACTCTCAGGTTCATAGTGATGCATCTATGTCTCACCACCAGTAATGATTTTTTTTTTTTAAAGAAATTTTTACCTTCCTTCAAGTATCGGTCTAAATTTTGTTTGCAGATGTCCAAATGCTTCTGTTTATGTTCTTTCATGAATTGTTTCAGTGCCCATCACGTGCAAACTTTTCAAAACCCAAGTCTGTCATAGATTATTTCATAGGCAGAGCCATGTTGATTTACAAATGATTTGTCACATAACCCACTGTCACTCATCTATTCAACAGAATAATTTCACATGCACGCTCAATGTTGTCATCAGCCATGGACATGGGTGTTTTAAATATAACTGGAGTGCGCAAAATTTTTTACTCACCCTCTTCTATGTAAGTCCTGGCGGTGCAATGGTTAAGTGTTTAGTTGCTAACCTTAAGGTTGCTAGTTAGAAACCGTCAGCCAATGCCTGGGAACAAAGATTGATGATCAGATCCTATAAAGATTGTTGCTAAGTGCTGTCAAATCAGTTCCATCTCATAGCAACCCTCTGCATAGCATTTCCGAGAAACTGCTGATGGATTTGAACTGCCAAACGTGTGGTTCAAAGTGACCTTGTGGTCTAATGCATTATCCTACAGTGCCACACCAAGAGTTCCATAAGGATACAGCCTAGGAATTCTAATAGAGCAGTTCTACTCTGGCATGTGAGGTTGATTTGAGTTGGAATCAACTCAACAGCATAGAAAAATAACGTGTTGCACCTCAATGTAAAGAAAAGAAAATTTGTTGGTCACCACTGGACCAATAAATACCATCAAGCTAAAAGGAGAAAAGATGGAAGTTGTCAAAGACTTCATTTTGCTTGGATCCACGATCAGCAGCAATCAAGACTCCCCATCTCTAACCCTTTCTACATCTGAACTAAAAAGGTGAGAGGAAACCTTGACCTTGCTGATGTTTGTATCTGCTTTCTGTAGCTACTATTTGACTCCGAGACGGTGATATTAACTGTTGTATATTGAATTGTGCCCATCACAAATGTATGTCAATTTGACAAAGCCATGATCTTAATATTATGCAATTATCCTCCGTTTTGTGACCTGATATAATTATACTCCATTTTGGAGTCTATAATTATCCTATGTGCCATAAATCCTCACTTCTATGATGTTAACGAAGCAGGATTAGAGGTAATCATGTTACTGAAACAGGATGCAATCTATGGAATTAGGTTGTATCTTGAGTCAATCTCTTGTGAAAATAATAAGGACTAAAGAAAAAAATGGCAAAGAAAATTATTAATAGCACAAGCAAGCAGGGAGAAGGGACCCAAATACCACCAAAAAAAAAGAGCTGGGAGCAGATTGTGTTCTTGGTGCTGAGAACCACCGAGACCCAAATAAAGATTGATTCCAAGACACATGGAGATCTCCAAGTCAACAAAGTTGAAAGGAGACAAGGACCTTTCTCCAGAGAGAGAAAGCCTACAATCAGTGCTCTGAATTCAGGCTTCTAGGAGCTCTGGTAGCATAGTGGTTACGAATCGGGCTGTGAACCGCAAGGTCAGCAGTTCGAAACTACCAGCTGCTCCGGGGGAGAAAGATGAGGCATTCTGTTCCCGTAAAGATTAACAGCCTCGGAAACCCTGTGCAGGGTCGGAAACCCTGTGCAGGGTCGCTATGAGTCGGAACCGACTCCACGGCATATAACAACAACAACAAGTCTCTTAAACTGTGAGAGGACGAGTTTCTCTTTGTTGAGGCCATTCAATCGTGGTACTTCTGTTATAGTAGCACTACATAACAAAGATATCATCTCTTTAGAATCTTCTCTAAATACAATCTAATAATCTTGCTTATTGAAACCATCCCCATTCGTTAATCCCTCAGCGGCTCACTCAAGTCGTCAGACAAACATCGTATTTCTTCAAGTCTGTAATGCCATCTGTTGTGAGATGCTTTATCAATTTAACAATAGTCTGTCAGGAGGAAAGAGAAAAAGAAGTAAGGGTGAATAGGGGTAAAAAAGCAGAGAGGGAGGGAGAGAGGAGAGAGGTCAATAGGGCAAGGGGGAAAGGGAGAGAGAGATTAATGTTGGTATACACATGCATCTTCGTGTGCTGTTGTGTGCCATTGAGTCCATTTCGACTCATACTGCTGTTGTTTTCTGTGTTGTTGAGTTGATTCTGACTCATAGTGACCACATACCTTAGAGTAGGACTGTCTGGCTGCTAACTAAAAGGTGGTAGTTTAAACCTACCTCGCTGCTCACAGTAGACTAGCCTGGTAATTTTCTTCAATACAAATTGCTATTGTTGTTAAGTGCCATTAAGTAGGTTTTGACTCATAGTGACCCTGTATAGGGTTTCCAAGGAGCAGCTGGTGGGTTTGAATTGCTGACCTTGTGGTTCAAGCTGACCTGGCAGTACAGTGTTTTAATCCACAGTGGCACACCAGAAAACTCTATAGGGAAGTTCTACTCTGTTACATGGGGTCACTATAGGTACCTAGCAACAGCAACAATCTTTACAGAAGCAGATTTCCAGGTCTTTATCCTGAGGAATCACCAAGGTTTCCATTAGCAGCGGAGCTCAACTATTGCACCACCAGAATTTTTATACATCTTAAATGACTTTAGTATTTTTTTATCCATGCAAGTATATGTTGCTTTCATTTTCAGTGTCATTACCAAAGTTTAAATTTAGCTTTCTACTCCCATAAAGATTTACACCCTCGGAAACCCTGTACAGGGTCGCTATGGGTCGGAACCGACTCGATGGCACTTAACAACAACAACAACATGTCATTATCAGAGATGAAATATTCTTCCAAATGATTTTAGACATTCAGTTATTCACAGCCTAATGGGGACAGCAGCCAAGAAATCAAATGTTGTATTATATTAGGCAAATCTGCTGCACAAGCCCTCTTAAAAGTGTTTAAGAGCAAAGATGTTAGTTAGAGTATGCAAGTACACCTGACCCAAGCCGTGGTATTTTAAATATCCTCATATGTGTGTGAAAGTTGGACTATGAATAAGGAAGACCATAGAAGAGTTGACGCATTTGAGTTATGGTGTTGGATAAAAATATTAAAAGTACTATGGACTGCCAGAAGAACAAACAAATCTGTGTTAGAAGAACTACAGCCAGAATGCTCCTTGGAAGCCAGGATGGCCAGACTTTGTCTCTCATACTTTGGACATATTATCTGGAGGGACCAGTCCCTGGAGAAGGACATCATGCTTGGTAAAAAAAGGAGACCCCCAACAAAAAGAAGTGACACACTGGCAGTGGCAATGAGCTTAACAACAATTGTGAGGTTGATAGAGGATCTGGCAGTGTTTCATTCTGTTGTGCATAGGGTTGTTATGCGTTAGAGCACTAACAATAACAACAATGGTGGGGACAATCTGATTTTCCAGCATGCTTATGAGCTTGGGCTCTTTAGCAGACTTAAGATTGACAATAAAAAATGCAAGGAATCCTAAGGACTCGTTTGTGTTTCTTCTTTGGTTATACTTACAATTTTGTTTTTCCTTTTTAGAAGGTAAACATTTAGCTGTTTCTTTTGAAAGTCCCTAGAAGCTTTTGATAGATTTTGGACACTGCATAACAGTTTTTCATGAGGAAAGAAGTGGTCATACCAATTTCTCCTAGCTTTGAAATTTTTATTATTTACTTTATGGGATGAGGCCATTTCTAATGCCTGCAATGTGACAGACAATCTTATGCAAATAATGAAACATAAGTGGCAAAGTGGATGGATGGATGGATACTTATAAAGGGGCATAACTATGTTTGTGTGGCCAGAGAGTGTGGTCAGTGCCAACCACTGACACTTCACTCTCTGGCAACATCTTTTGATATAAAGTGCATTGTAGATTCCAATTTCATAAATGTGAAAAAATAAAGTGACTCTTAAAATAGAAGAAACACGGCAATTTAAAAAAATCACAAGGCCTCAAGGATTTCATTTAGCCTGCAAAGTTAAAGCCACCATTCATTAGCTAAAAGGTTACTTCTACCTCTTCCCTTCCTGTCATCATCCCCTCTCCCCCTGCAGTTCCAATCTTGGAGATAAGAGAGTTAAAAATGCTGCCTGGAAGGAAAACCAATCTCAAAAGGAAGAAGAAGACAATAGTTAAATTTATTTCAAGCTTCCTGCCTGATCTTCCATTCGACTGATTTCTTCTAGATCCACATTTCATTTCCTGAAGGCTCCGAGGCATATGCTTACTTTCAAGGCTATGCTAAGAGATGATGGCTATCTTTTCTAGGGCCTTGAATCTCATTTGAATTAGTAATGTCATAATAGCTTTTGCAAAACTCCAACTTGTGTCTGATAGAGTTGTTGTTGTTGTTAAGTGCCGTCGAGTCAGTTCCGACCCATAGCGACCCTGTACAGGGTTTCCGAGGGTGTAAATCTTTACGGGAGTAGAAAGCCT
>NW_006408529.1:15274972-15288874 GCF_000296735.1 Chrysochloris asiatica
TAGAGTAGAAGGAATTAATCCAATAAAAGTATTTTGCAGTTTTGTTTGCACATTGTGTGTAGTTACTTTTGCTTTTGATGGCTTCTTTCTTTTTAATAAAGTTTAAAAGCAAACAATATTTTCATGGTTACTAGTTTTAAAATCCAGCACAGCAAAGTCTCTACTTTCTTATTTACCAATAAGACCATGACTGCCTGGGGTTGCGGAGGCAGGGAGGTAGGAATCTAAGTGAGTCCTTTAGAAGAAGAAGCAAGTCCTTCAATCTGGAAATATAAGACGGGAAACTACATAGGTGGCAAAGCCAAACCACCCAGTAGGTGTCTCTGGAAGAAGGAATCGCTTCTTGGGGGTTCAGTCCCCTACACTTATAGTCAACCCTAAGTAAGGATGGACATGCCTTGTGTTGGTTTACAGTTCTGGCTTCCCTAGCTGCTTTGCATGTAGCCCTGCAAAGCCTCTGAAACCTGACACACAGCACTGGACCACAGATCTCTGCTCCTCACTCCTTCCTGTTTTAGCAGCTCTCAGTTGCTGGCCAGGAAAATCACTATCTCGATTGGAGCAGCTAAAAACGCTTTCTTCTTATTTCTGTATATGGATGGAACCCTCCATATTTGTCTTCCTCACCATCTTACAGACTTTCAGATCTATTTTGTTTATTCAGGATTTCCTTTAAGGAAAATAAGTCTTGTATTCCATTACTGAATGTCTCCAACAACCACACTGTGAGGACTTGGTCTTTTCCATCCACTCACAAAGCATTTGCTGAGCAGCAGTTTGTTCTGTCAGCATCAAAGATCCAGCACTGGAGCTGCCATCCTGCTTAATCATTGGCAGGGGGACTGTTAAAGTACCAGAATACCAATCACTTACTTTGTAACATCTTAACTATTCTTGCAGAAAATTTCCTTCATTTAAGTAAATCTTAAAGAAAAAAAAAAACTTTAATAGGAAATTTCATCTTCTAAATTATAGCCTCTGACACTTTTAAGTGATAAAGAAGAACTACTTAACCCTATTCCATCTTATGAGCACCTGACAAGAACAGAAGAAAAGATATGTTGTAAAGAGCTCTGAATTGAAGACTTCAGATCACATCTCAGTCACAAGTAGCCATTAGGTAAGTCACCCAAACTTTGTGAACTCTAGTTTCTTCATTAGCAAAATGTCACCTAGCTTGACTCATGTGATTCATGTTAAAATAAAAGTCAAGAATGCATATAAATAGACCTCGTAGACTTGGAGATGAGAGAGAGAAGAGGAAGGACTGGTTGGTCCCAAGTATGGTGAGACTTAAGGTCTCCTAAGCTCATGGACAAGGACATAGCCATGGAGGGCTAGAGCTGAGAGTGAAGCATTTGGCTAATAAGAAGTGAAGGGAGATGCACAAGAAAGCCCAAACTTGCAGATAGTACCCATTTGACCTAGCTTTGATGGCTTGATGATCACAACTTGACTAGAGGAAGATTAAAAATTTTTGATAAATAAAACAAGTGTAAATTGCTATAATTTGATGAACTTGACTTATACTTATGGATCTAGTAGCTCAAAATACCAACTGAGAGGACAGGAGTCTTCATCCTATCTCCTCTGTATGTAAGGTTGATAGGAAATGGGCAACTTAGACATTGGCTACCTAAAATGCGGGTGGGGGTCTAAAAAGGCATAAAGTGACTGGCTTACAAGTTTTCAAGTGAGAGTTTAGTTGCAGAGTATGCAGGGGAAAGTAGAATCCCCACTGAATAGTTTTCATCGTGTCTGTATGGGTCTGGTGAAAGAAGATGGGGATAAGAGTCTTAAGATTTGATAGTGAATAATTGTTATGACTAATTGCAACTGTCACAATTATAAAGGAAGGAGTTTTATAACATATAGGGGAGAGTAGTTAACCTTACAGCCCAGGAATAGAGGGCTCTAGGACCATCAAAGAAGAAAAGCATGAACAAAATGTGGGACCTTATCCAGAGAAACAGCAATACTTGAGATGGAGGCAGAGATGATGACATGGAGAGGTAGAGCAGGTGAGAACTCTAGACTCATGGAAAGAGAAAAGCTGTGTGCTGATGGCCAGGTGCTGGTGGCCAGGTGCTGGTGGCCAGGAAGCAGGCTTGCAGAATGTGCCCTTTGGCTGCTGAAATAATTATATATCTCTGAATGTTTTTGTGTATATCTAAAACAAAAACAAAATAACCAGAAGGAATAGAATAATGATGCAAGGAGATGATTATAATTACTGCAATGAAATGAAATACAATAGGCTGAGTTTAAAACCAGTGTTCTCCCAAGTAAACTATCACTCAGTTCACAATAAAAGCTTTTTTTAAGAAAAGAATATATGTAAGGTGTTTTGAAAATAATGAAATTCAATACAAATGTTGATCACTGATGGTCCACACCTATTGTCCACAACTCACTCATCTGTCAGATTGTTCTATTGTGGAGGCTTGACTGTTGCTGTGATGGGGAAAGCTATGCCACCAGTAATTTAAATACTAGCAGGGTCACCCATGGTGGACAAATTTCAGAATAGTTTCCATACTATGACAGTCTAGGAAGAAGGAGAGATTGATGACTTCCAAATATGTAGTCACTGAAAACCTTATGAATAGCAATGAAACACTGTCAAATAGCACCAGAATACTGGATATTGAAAAATGATTAAGTGCACCAGAATATTGTCACATACAGTGCTGGAAGATGAGCCCCTCAGGTTGGAAGTCACACAAAATACAACTGGAGAACAGCTGCCTCCTCAAAGTAGAGTTGACCGTGAGGGTGTGAATGAAGTAAAGCCATTGAGACATTCATTTGCTGATGGGGCACAACTCAAAATGAGGCGAAACAGCTGTAAACATCCATTCATAGTCAAAACATGGAATGTACGAAATATGAATCTAAGAAGATTGAAATTTGTCAAAAACGAAATGGAGCACATTAGCATCGATATCCTAGACATTAGTGAGCTGAAATGGATTGGAATTGACCATTTTGATTCTGACAATCACAAGATTTACTATGCCAGAATGACAAACTGATAAGGAATGGCATAGCTTTCATCATCAAAAAGAACATTTCAAGATCTATCTTGAAGTGCAATGCTGTCTTGTACTTCGTATCCATAAATCAACAAGGAGAATCAGTTAATACCACTATTATTGAAATTTACTCACCAACCACCTAAGCCAGTGATCATGAAATTGAAGAATTCCATCAACTTCTTCAGTCTGAAGTTGATCAAACATGCAATCAAGATGCTTTGATAATTACTGGCAATTGGAATGCAAAGATTGAAACAAAGAGGAAGGATCAATCATTGGAAAATAGGGTCTTGGTGATAAAAATGATGCTGGAGATTGCATGATAGACTTTTGCAAGACCAGTGATTTTTTTTCATCGCAACAACATAAAAGACAACTATATACAAGGGTCTTACAAGAGAGAACACACAGAAATCAAATTGACTGCATCTGTAGAAAGAAACCATGGAAAAGCTTCATGTCATCAGCCAAAAAAAGGCCAGGGGCAGACTGTGGAAAAGAGCATCAGTTGCTCATGTGTTTAGCTTAAACCTGAAGAACATTCGAATAAGTTCACAAGAGCCAAAATATGACCTTGAACATATCCCACCTAACTTTAGAGATCATCTCAAGAACAGATTACATAAAGTAGATACTAAAGACTAAAGACCAGAAGAGTTCTGGGATAACATCAAGAAGAAAGCAAAAGGTCATTAAGAAGACAAGAAAGAAGGAAAAGATCAAGATGGATGTCAGAGAAGACACTGAAATTTGCTCTCCAATGTAGAGATGCTAAAGCAAATGGAAAAAATGAGGCGGTCCAAGAGCTGAACAGAAAATTTTAAGGGCAGTTTGAGAAGATAAAGTCAAATATTATGATGAAAAGTACAAAGACATGGAACTAGAAAACCAAGGGAAGAACACACAAAGCATTTCTAAAGCTAAGGGAAGTGAAGTAAAAATTCAAGCCTAAACTAGTAATACTGAAGGATTCTATGGACAAAATATTGCATGATGCAGAAAGCATCAAAAGAAGATGGAAAGAATACAGAGTCACTGTACCAAAAATGACAGTTGATCATATGCTACCTCTTGAAATGGCACATTTCAAGAGGTAGCATATGATCAACAACGAATGATACTGAAAGAAGAAATCCAAGGAGCACTGAAGACATTGAAAAAGAACAAAACTCCGGGAATTGATGGAATACAAATTGAAATCTTTCAACAAACTGATGCAGCACTGGAGGCATTTACTGATCTATGCCAAGATACTTGGAAGACAGCTACCTGGCCATCTGATTGGAAGAGAGCCATATGTGTGACCATTTTTAAGAGAGGTGATCCAACAGAATGCAAAAATCATCGGACAATATAGTTAATATCTCATGCAAGTAAAATTTTACTAAAGATCATTCAAAAACAACTGCAACAGTACATTGGCAGGGAACTACCAGAGATTCAGATTAGATTCAAATGAGGACATGGAACAGGGGATATCAGTGCTGAGATCAGATGGATCTTGGCTGAAAACAGAGAATACCAGAAAGATGTTTAGTTGTGCTTTATTGACTATGCAAAGACTTTCGATTGTGTGGATCATGACAAGCTATGGACAACATTGCAAAGAATAAGTGTTCCAGAACACTGAATTGTTCTCAAGAGGAACCTGTACATAGACCAAGAGACAGTTGTTCAAACAGAACAAGGAAACACTGAATGGTTTAAAATTACAAAAGGTGTGTGCCAGAGTTCTATTCTTTCACCACACTTATTCAATTTGTATGTTGAGTAAATAATCTCAGAAGCTGGAATATATGAAGAAGAATGTGGCATCAGGGTTGGAGGAAGACGCATTAACAACCTGTCATATACAACGGATATAACCGTGTTTGCTGACAATGAAGAGAACTTAAAATACTGATGAAAATCAAAGACCACAACTTTCAATATGGGCTGCACCTCAATGTAAAGAAAACAAAATCCTCACCACTGGACAAATAAATACCATCAAGAAAAAGTAGAAAAGATTGCAGTTGTCTAAGACTTCATTTTGCTTGGATCAGCCATCAACACTCACAGAAGCAGCAGTCAAGAAATCAAATGATGTATTGCATTAGGCAAATCTGCTGCACAAGACCTCTTTAAAGTATTGAAGAGCAAAGATGTCACTTTGAGGACTAAGGTGCACCTGACCCAAGCCTTGGAGTTTCAATAACCTCATATGCATGTGAAAGTTGGACAATGACTAAAGAAGACAGTAGGCAAATTGATGCATTTGATTTATGGTGTTGGAGAGGAATATTAAAAGTACCATGAACTGACAGAAGAACAAATAAATCTGTGTTGGATGAAGTACAGCCAGAATGTTCCTTGGAAGCCAGGATGGCCCGATTTCGTCTCTTATGCTTCGGACATATTATCAGGAGGGACAAGTCCCTGGGAAGGACATCATGCTTGGTAAAGTGGAGCATCAGCGAAAAAGAGGAAGAGCCCCCAACTAGATGGATTGGTACAGTGGTAGCAGCAATGGGCTCAAGCACAATGATTGTGAGGTTGGTAGAGGACCAGCCAGTGTTTCATTCTGTTGGGCATATGATCACTAAGAGTCGGTGCTAACACAAAAACACCTAACAACAACAATAACCCTGCTGTAATTACAGCCAAAAAAAAGATGGGGAAAGCACTCAAGACACAGTTAAATTCTTAAAGGCCCATGAGTATGTCTGGTGTCCAAATATGTATTTGTATCTTTCTTCCCTTACAAAAAAAGACCTCTGAATGACACAAGCAGATTGAGCTTAATTACTAACCAAAATATTGAGTTAAATCCATCCAGTGGTGCCCTGGAAAAGTGATTAGCTTCTGTAAATATGGCAGTAAAAACAACTCTGTGGTGTTAGTTCTAGTTTGTAAAGCACAAGGTTGCTGTGAGCCACAATTGACTCAATGGCAATGGGGTTGTTTGGGGGTTTTGTTGGTGGTGGTGGTGGTAGTGGTAGTTTCCCACACAAAAAGAGTCCCACAAAAATGCTGGCGATTTGACTTAACTTTGCAGAACTTCAAAAGAAAGGACTAATGACCTGTTTTTTTGTTTGTTTGTTTTTTTAATTGTGAATTGAGTGATAGTTTACATGGGAGAACATCAATTTGGCACTCATTGTTTTGTTGCAATGATTACAATCTCCTCTGTGCATCATCATTCAACAGTATTTGCTTCTAGTCCCTCTGTTTTTTTGTTTTGTTTTGTTTTGTTGTGTTTTGTTCTTTGGGGGCGGGGGATGTGCATAAAAACACTCAGGAATATATAATTAAAAATCTACTTTTGAGAAATGAGTCATCGAAAATTCTATGGCGTACAGTTCTACTCTAACATACGTAGAGTCACCATGAATTGGGGTTGACTCAAGGGTGACTGCTATGGTTTTGATTTTGATTTCACCTCCTCCTCAAGAGAGAAATCCCCAGTGCCCATCCAGTAATTGCATCCATTACATTATCTAGGATTCCTTAGTGATAGACAGCCTTCTCCATGAGACTCAACTCTAGTTCCTTATGGACCAGAGATTTATAAACTAAAGGGTACAACTGCCTGCCCTCCCCTCATAAGTACTATACTCATACAGTGGTGGAGCAGGCCCAGGATAGCCACAATAGACACTCCACCGTGAGAAAAAAGTAAGAGGGAATGCTCAGCAGCCATTAGTTCGAAGGAAACATAGGATCCCCCAAGGCAAGAAATATGAGGATCCCCTCCCCTGTGTCAAGATATAATTCAAAAAGTTGAAAACATAGTTGTCATATAAATACTTAGTGAGCACAGGTCAAATGTTTTACTCATTAATGAGGAAATTGGCCGGGCCACAAAGCTAGTGCAAATGAAAATACGAGACACAAATGTGCCAGTGAGAGAAAGTGTTAAAATAAGTAAGATGTAAAAAACTGTACATCATGTCCTATGAGGGCAGTAATATCATAATGTCTGGATTTATCTATCAAATAGATATCATTTGCTTCTCCACCACACAAAATGTATTTGCAGCCTGTCAATGTTCTACATATTAATACATCATGTGTAGATAAAAGCTTAGGTCTTAGTTAATAGTAACTAGTTTCAGTCCCTTAGTGGTTAGATGATTAGGATGGCTTCTCAGACAGAGTCTGAAGCACACAGAAATCTTTTTGCCTTATTTCCAATTTTTAGATAAGCTTTCTTAGCTCCTGCCAATGAGGAACAACCAAGACAAACTATACTTAGGATCATTTCAATCAATTTCTCATGACTCAGTAGACACTTGCAAGTTATTACCACATATTGTGCTTCTGCATGGCATGGATCTTACCACACTTTCTTTCCTCATTCTAAGAGTTATTGGTTAATTCCGAAGAGGTAATAGTAAATAGGGAACCTGAAATACCAATCTCCTTAGATTCACCTCCTAACACTAAGCTTGGGCCTTGGTTTTTTGCATACTTCATGACAACTATTTTTATATTTGTTATGATTATTTTTGTTAAGTGTTGTTGAGTTGGTTCCAACTTATAGCAACTCTGTGTAGGGTTTCTGAGGCATGACTTGTGGGTTTGAACTGCCAACCCTGTGGCTCAAACCACCCTTGTGGTAGGATAGGCTATATAATAAAGCAAACAGTAGAAATGCATAACATTCACCATGATTCTTTTCTAGATGAAAAGTAGTTTTCCTTTACAAGGTCTTCCTAGAATCCAAACCCCTTCTATTTTCTGACTCCACTATCCTATCATCACCTCTTCTGAACTGGCAAATAACTAGTAGAATGGAGAAAGCGAACATGAAGAGGATATAATTGCCTCTTTAAAGACTCGGAGATGGCATGTAGTGCTCTGCTCACATTCTATTGGCTACAGTTTAGTCATATGACTACACCTAATTGTATTCAATGCTGGGATAAAACTCTGATAGATTACCCAAGAAGACAAAGAATTAGAATATTAGTGGGCAAAATTTGGTACCTGTCTCACCTTCTAAGAGCAGAAGTCCCGGGAGTGCAGGAACAAAACAGTGCATGTTTATTCCTAGGGTATATAAGTGTGTCTGGCACATTGGGCCTTGATAAATGTTTAAATGATTTAATGAATAAATAAACTAACAAGCACTTTTTTCATTCTTATTGTTACGTGCCATTGAGTCATTTCCGACTCATAGCGACCTTAAGCACAACAGAATGAAACACTGCCCTGCCCTGTGCCTTCCTCACAATCTTTGTTAAGCTTTAGCATCTCTACACTGGAGAGCAAGTTTCTGAGTCTTTTCTGACATCCATTTTGGTCTTTTCCTTCTTTCTTGTCTGCTTAATGACCTTTTGCTTTTACCTGCGTGATGTTCTTAATGCTATCTCACAACTCTTCAGAGCTTTGGTCATTAGTGTCTAGTGCATCAAATCTGTTATTGAGATGATCTCTAAATTCAGATGAGATGTGTTCAAGTTCATATTGTGACTCTTACAGACTTGTTTTAATTTTCTTCAGCTTCAGTCTGAATTTGCATATGTGAGAAACTGATGATCTGTTCCACATTCTGTGCCTGACCTTGTTTGGCTGATGATATGGAACTTTTCCACTATCTCTTTCCACAGATGCAGTCAATTTGATTTCTGGGCATTCCATCTGGTGAGGTCCATGTATACAGTCATCTTTTATGCTGTTTAAAAAAGTATCTGCAATGAGGAAGTCATCGGTCTAGCAAAACTTTATCATGTGATCTCTAGCATCATTTCTATCACCAAGACAGTATTTTCCAACTACTGATTCTTCCTTTTTGCTTCCAAACCTGGCATTCGCATTGCCAGTAATTATCACTATCCCTTGATTAATATCAGACTAAAGAAGTTGGTAGATTTCTTCAGTTTCATTATTACTGGCTTTAGTAGCTGGTGTGTTAAAGTATATTGGTATTAACTGCCCTTCCTTATAGGCTTATTATACATTTTATATTATCACAGACAGCATTGTACTTCAAGACAGATCTTGAAATGTTCTTTTTGAGGATGAATGCAATTCCATTCTAGGTGAAATTGTCATTTTTGGCATAGTAAATCATATAATTGTTCAAAATGACCAATACCAGTCCATTTCCTCTTGGTAATGCCTAAGACATTTACATATATGCATTCCATTTTATTTTTTGCAACTTTCAATTTTCCTTGATTCATACTTCAAACATTCCATGTAATGATTATTAATGGATAATTTCAGCTATTTCTTTTCATTTTGAGTTGTGTGCCATCTGCCATTGAAGGTCTTGAAAGCTTTACTTCACTTTACGTCATCATAAGTCTCTATGAGTTAGAACTGACACGATGGCATGTAGCAACAGCAACAATATCCTGGTGTGGCGCTGTGGGTTAATGTGCTGAACTGCAACGTCAGTTTGAACCACAAGGTCGGCGGTTCAAGCTCACCAGCCGCTCCTCAGAAACCCTATATAGGGTCACTAAGGATCTGGATCGACTTGAGCGCACTTAATAACAACATTATGCATGTGAAAACTGGACAATGAATAAGGAAGGCCAGAAAAGAATTGATGCATTTTAATTATGGTTGAGCAATTAGTGCCTCATTTATCATTGTTGTTGTGATGTGCCGTGGAGTCGGGTCCGACTCATAGCAACCCTGTACAGGGTTTCCGAGGCTGTAAATCTTTATGGGAGCAGAAAGCCTCATCTTTCTCCCACAGAATAGCTGGTAGCTTCAAACTGCTGACCTGAAGGTTCGCAGCCCGATTCGTAACCACTACACTATCAGAGCTCTTTTCATTTATCATGGAAGGTGATAAATGTGTATCTATTTGGGGCACATTATATATTGATCATTAACTTATTTAAGGATAGAAAGCCAGTATAATTTTTTTCATTAAGTATATGCCTTTTTAACTCATTGTTAAAATTGTTTACTGCAAAATAAGAAAGAAATTACTAAATAATACAGGGAGCTCTGGTAGCGTAGTGGTTACGAGTCGGGCTGCAAGCCACAAGGTCAGCAGTTCGAAACTACCAGTGGTTCTGCGGGAGAAAGAAGAGGCGGTCTGCTCCCGTAAAGATTTACAGCCTTGGAAACCCTGTGTAGGGTCGCTATGAGTCGGAACAGACTCCACGGCACACAACAACAACAACAACTAAATAATACAGTTCTGAATTGACATCATGTAATAACCTACAAAGTCACTGTACAAGAAGGTTCAGAGTACTTTGTATTTGCTCTATAGAAAGACTACTCTGATTGTATTTTCTGAATGTATTTTATGTACAGATAATCTATATTTGCCATGGTTCCCACTTGCCATGCTGAAGGGCAGTTTGATGATCTTTTGCATCTCACACGCCAAACAGCACAGCTGAGTGGCATGCCAAGTCACCTATACAAATGACAAAATCAACGACCTCTCCTACCTGGCCTAGTAACGTAAAAGAGTTAGTCATTCACCAAGGGCAATTGTCATATCATTGTCCAAAAAGAAAGTGTTCTACATCCTACTTTGGTGAGTATCAACTGGGGTGTTAAAAGTTTGTGAGTAACCATTTAAGCTGCAACTATTGGTCTCTCCCTGTTGAAAGCTAAGGAAAGTATAGAACACACTCAAAGATCCATAGAAACAATTAGTCCAGAAGACTAATGAACCACACAAATCTCAGCCTCCACAACTCTGAGACAAGAAGAACTAGACAATATCTGGCTACCAGTGCTGATGTCTCTAAAAAGGATCACAATGGAAGGTCCTGGGCAGAGTGGGGGAAAATGTGGAACAAAACTCACAGTCATAAAAAAAGACCAGGCTTACTGATCTGACAGAAACTTGTGGAACCACCAACACTATGGTCCTCTGTCACCCTTAAAGCCTGGAGCTGAACTCATCCCTGTGGTTCCATTTTCAGTGAAACAATGTTGTTGTTAGGTGGCATCGAGTCGATACTGACCCATAGCAACCTTATGCACAGCAGAAAGAAACACTGCCCGATCCTGAGCCAACCTCACTACTGTTGCCACACTTGAGCCCATTGATGATGCCAGTTGGCCAATCCATCTCATTGGGGGTCTTCCTCTTTTTCTCTGACCCTCCACCTTACCAAACATGATATCCTTCTCAAGCGACTGCTCCCTCCTGACAATATGTCCGAAGTATGAGACACAAAGTTTGGCCATCTTGGAGCAAAGGAGCACTCTGGCTACACTTCTTACAAAACGCATCTACTGGTTCTTTTGGCAGCCCATGGCACTTTCAATATTCTCCTCTAACACCATAACTCAAAAGCATCAGTTCTTCTACGGTCTTCCTTATTCACCGTCCAGCTTTCATATGCATATGAGGTTATTGAAAATTCAGTCAAACAATAGACTGGCCTATAAAGTGAACAAGGAGCACTTGTGGTGTAACCAGTTAAACATTTGGCTGCTAACTGCAAGGTCAGTGGTTCAAATCCACTAGTTGCTCTGAGGGAGAAAGATGAGGCTCTCTGCTCTCATAAAGATTTACAGTCTCAGAAACTTTACGGAGCAGTTTCACTCTGTCTTACAGCATCACTATACATCAGAACCAACGGCAGTGTGTTTTGGTTTATTATTTTTTATACGGTGAACAGTAACATCAAGGAGGGCAATCAGCTATATAGGACAATCAGTTACACTAACTCAAAAGGAAAGCATTTTTCTAGGGATGAAGCTCAGAAGTCAGGAAGGGATAGAAAAGAAGGACAAATAGAAAAAGTAAACACAGGGAGAATGTAGGAAAAATCCTGTCACATATTAGAAATTGCAATCAATGTCACTAAACAAAATATATATAAATTGTTGAGTGGAAAATAATTTGTTCTATAAACTTTTACCCAAATTGAAAACAGGACACTTGTATTTGAAAGTACTTTGTTTTCCTTATAAGCAACTTACACAGAGACATTAAAACACATATATCAGTTATGTTTCTGGAAAAGGTCAAGCAAAGAGACAACAGCATTGCATTCAAATTTTATCACATGTTGAAGTGAGAACTTAATTCACTGCACATGTATCTAATACACTACTAGATAAAATCATAGTAGACATTAGAATAAAGATATGAACAACAATATACCAGAAGCATACCAAATCTATCCCCATTTATTTAATGAAACCATAAATAAGAATATATGATCAATTTTTCATAAATGGTCCATGTATACGTGAAAAGAAGATATATCAGAAATATATATCTTGTATTCACTTATCTCTTAATGTTGCTAACTGTTGTTGAGTCTGTTCTGTCTCATAACAACCCTGTATAGGGTTTCTAAGAAGCGACTGGTGGGTTTAAACTGCAGACCTTGCAGCTAGCAGTTCAGTGCTTGTCCTACAGTGCCACGCCAGGTGTGGGGGCAGTTTTTGATCTCCTGTAACTTCACGAGTTCAGAGAGGGAGAATAACCATCAGCATCAGTCCAAGACTGTTTCCCATAAGGCAGAGGTCAGACATTCCTATAACCTTTTCACCAATTGTGACATAAACTGTCCCTCCCACTGTACTCTCTACTTTGCTGTGGGCTCAATAGTTCACTGCAATGGCTGCATAAAACTCACAAACAATACTCACAATTATGGGACTTTTTAAGAAAATAACTGGTTCCGATTCGGGATCAGAAAATGCTCAGTACACAGTTCCTCAATCAGGACAACCTCCTCTCAGACATGCTTCCAGGGCACATATCTCTCTGGCCCTAGGCCAATCAGCCATGTGTCTCCTTGATCTCTGTCTGGCTCAGGCTAGGGTTTCTAAATCTTTTTTAGCTCAGTCCCTAAATGTCTACCAGAAGCACACCATTCCACCAGAAAGCCTTGGCCTGAACGTACTTAGCTCTAGCTCAATGCACCTAGCTCCCTAGACAAGTGCTAGGAAGTGTGCCATTTCCCCAGCAAGCCTACTGCCAAAAGACATTCGGTCTTGGGCTGGGAAGCCCACAGCTTTGTCTTCTACCAGTCTCCCAGTTCCGCTGCTTCTGTTGCTGCCATTTCACCGCCACTGTTTCTTGACATCTCACACTGCCTCCAATGTCACAATTTTCTTTCTTCTGGATAAAGTGGTTTCATTTGAGAGATCTTGGGTCCAAAGGACATGCTTCACTCCTAATGCTAGTGAGATCTTCCTTCATGTCTCTAAGATGGCTCGTTTTAAGTTTAGTAAGATTGCAAACTAACCAGTCCCCCATTTGAGTTTCATACATATTATCTGCATGATCCCACCCTACAAGCGTGCCATGTACCTTACTTACATTAAATTAGCAAGCTAATTAACTGGACTGAAACGTTGGTTTGAACCACAAGGCTGGCAGTTCAAACTCACAAGCTGCTCCTTGGAAACCCTATACAGGGTCGCAAAGAGTTGGAACCTACTCATGGACATTTAACAACAACAACATCCAATTCCCATAGTGTGCCACAACCACCTCACACTTGCACAGTCCTACCGACTCCACAGCACATAACAACAACAACCCAGTCATGTAATGGGAGGTATTTGATGATAGCTAGAAGGGCCATGGCGTCCTGGTGTGGCATTGCAGGATAATACACTGGACCATGAGGTCAATTTAAACTGTAGGATTGATGGTTCAAATCCACCAGCTGCTCCTCAGAGACCATACATAGGGTCTCTATGAGTTGGAATCAACTCGATGGCATTTAACAACAAGGGCCATATTAAGTAATTCATGTTTTTGTTATTAGGTGACATCGAGTCAGTACCAACCCATAGTGACCTTATGCACAGCAGAATGAGACACTGCCCAATCCTAGGCCAACCTCACTACTGTTGCCACGCTTGAGTCTATCAATTCTGCCACTTGGCCAATCCATCTCATTGGGGGTCTTCCTCTTTTTCTCTG
>NW_006408529.1:15290961-15295163 GCF_000296735.1 Chrysochloris asiatica
TTCAATAACGAAAGTCGAGGCTTGAATTTTTTCTTCAGTTCCCCCAGCTTGAGAAATGCTGAGCATGTTCTTCCTTTTTTGTTTTCTGATTCCAGATCTTTGCACATTTTGTTGTAATATTTGGCTTTACTTTCTCAAGCTGATCTTTGACATTTTCTGTTCAGCTCTTGGACCGCCTCGTTTCTTCCATTGGCTTTAGCATCTCTATGCTGGAGAGGAAGTTTCATAGCAGCACATAAACTACCACAACAGTGGTACCACAACTTTATTATCAGTGTAGTGTTGGTTTGACAGGTTAGATTTAGTTATTGATCACAAATCCAAGCCAAACCCATTGCCTTCAAGTAGATTCCAACTCCCAGTGATTCTCTGAAAAGTTTCTGAGACTGAAAATCTTTAACAGGAGCAGCGAGTCTCATATTTCTCCTGTGAAGCAGCTAATAGGTTGGAACTGCTACTTAAGTCCTTTTTTATTTTCTATTATTCATGTACTCAAAACGGTGAGTTAAGGTCTTGTTAACAGGTTTCTTTTTCTACCTTCAATTCTTGTAATTTTTCCTTTGTACTGGTGTTTACTCTGTTTCTGTTGACTATATATTCTTAATTGTTGTATCTTTATGGTGTATTATGGTTTTCCACCTTTCATAATATTCTCTTTTCTATTTTTAGTATCACTTAAAGCTTTTTGTCCTGAACTCTGATTTGTCACATATCAGAATCACTGCCCCATCTTATTACTGTTTTTAAGTTTTCTGGTATATCTTTTCCTATTTTTTTATTTTTGGTCTTTTGAATCACTCTGCTTGGGATGTATCTTTTGAATACCAGATTTTTGGAGTCAAATTTTGTTTGATGGACTAATTTGAAAACTGGTTAATTTCTTGCTACAGAAAAAAAGAAAGAAACCAGTAAAAATCAGCCAATTCATTAATATGACTCATATGTTCAGTCTCAAGACTCATTATCTGAAAAAGAACAAAATACTTTCTTATTATGAATTGAGTGAAGGTTTACAGACAAATACCATCAGTTTTACAAGCAATCTTTTGTTTCATCTCAGTAATTGTAATCCCTTCCATGTAACAACAGTTATCCTGCTCCTTCCCTGTGCTTCCTAATTCCATTCCACCCTCCTTCCCCTTCCTTCTCAACTTTGTCTTTCGGTAAATGTTGCCCTTTTTTATTTTGAATTTTTTCTGTTTATCTGATTTTCTTCAAGAAACAAGTTTTTACAAGGCTGTCAATTGTGATCCTGCTTAATTTCAAGGTCCCTTCCTCTAACTATTCTGTGAATTCTTTACTTAGTACTCAAACTTATTCTCTCTGGATGTTATTTTGTTTACATTACATCTGTGCTTCTTCTTCTTCTTTTTTGCTGAAGCCTTTTAAATCTCCTCTCCCTTACTCTCTGTGTGGTAACAGTTGTGTTAGAATATAGCGTTTATTTCTCAATTTATTGCCATTTTCAAGTTGATGGCATTCCCTGTTTAGTAATACTGAATGCTTGGGTGATGTGTGGTTTTCTTGCTTTCCCATTGAATTTAAAGATTGTATGCAGAGATTGAAATTCAAGTGGTTGCCATTATTCTTCAGATCCAATACTTCCCCTAGGTTAGTGTTTATCTTTCTGAACTCATGTTATCTTTTACGTCTGCAGAAAAATCACATGCACTATTGTAATTTGAGCAAAATTAAAAATAGATGAACTGTTATCAATAAAATCAAGTCAAAGAAGTGGAACAATATACTGTTTATCTTCTGGTCATATATTCTTATCTCTCCAGATTCTAATGTGCAATCATTTCCTTAGCCTCTCCTCCAAATAGTTTGTCTGAGTAATCTCCAGAGCCATAATTCTATAAATTCTATATTCTAAAAGGAGTTATATTCCTTCCATATTTCCAGAACATATAGAAATGTGTATTATTTCTTATGGATTGAATTATGTCTCTGAAAAAGATATGTTGTAAATCCTAACACCTACATGTGTGGATATAATCCCATTAGGGAATACAGATTTTTTTTTGTTATGTTAATAAGATTATATCAGTGTTGTTATTGTTAAATGCTGCCAGTCAGTTCTGACTCACAATGACCCTGAATATGGCTTCCAAGAAGCAGCTAATAGATTATATCAGTGTTGTTGTTAAATGTCCTCGAGTTGGTTTCACTTCATAGCGACCCTGTATAGGGTTCCCAATGAACTACTGGTGAGTTTGAACTGCCAACCTTATGGTTCGAACCAGTCTTGCAATCCAGTGCTTTACTCCACAGCACCACACCAGGACTCCTATATCAGTGTTTATTGTTGTTGTTGAGTGCTGTCGCATCAATTCTGACCCATAGTGTCCCTGTATAGGGTTTCCAAGGAGGTACCAGTGAGCTTGAACCACTGATCTTGTGGTTCAAACTGACTTTGCAGTCCAGTGCATTAACCCACAGTGCCACACCAGGACTCTTATATCAGTGTGGGGATATATGTATACTTATTAGGCTTAGATTCGAGGAAGCACAAACAGAAGGGAAGACACATGACCAAGGAACTGAGGAAGAGAAGCAGAAAAGAGATAAGAACTTTTCCCGGGTAGCAACAACAACAAAAAAAGTCTTCCTGTAGAGCCGTTCTTGAATTTGAATGTCTAGCCTCCTAAACTGTGAGAAAATAAATTTTTGTTCGTTAAAGCCACAAACGTGTGGTATTTCTGTTGCAGCCGCACTAGATAACAATGATAATATTCTTCCAAAGGTATTCCTGCTCGTTTCTGCCTTAGATGTGCAATTACATGGAGTCACAATGAGTTGGCATGGACTCAACAGAAACTCACAACAGCAACATATAATTGCATATTAAATTTTCACTAATAGTCCTTTTGATGCAGTTTCCTCACTTAGCTTTGCTTGGATGAAGAAGGTCTTCTGTCAGTGCATACTTTGGAAGAACATGTATGTACATTATGTATTCCCTAAAGCATGAGAGAAGGATTTCTTCTGGAGGAGAATCAGATACATAGAGAAAAGGTAGTACTTCTTGCAGATAAGTCAATGAAGGGGGGAAAGGAAGCCAGAGAAGAAATATTAAGAGTCTTAAAAGAACGGGATCATTTTTAAACATAAATCATTTTATACCATTTTAATTTCCAGATATGCATACAAAAGTTGGACAGTGAATAAGAAAGACCATAGATGAATTGATGCTTTTGAGTTATGGTGTTGGAGGAGAATATTGAAAGTGTCATGCATGGGTTGCCCATAGAACCAACAGATCTGTTTTGGAAGACGTGCAGCCAGAGTGCTCCTTGGAGGCCAGATGGCCAAACTTCATCTCTCATACTTAGGTCATATTGTCAAAAGGGGCCAGTTGCTGGATAAGGGTATCATAAAAAGAGGAAGTCCCCCAGCGAGATCGATTGGCAAAATGGCAGCATCAATGGGCTGAAGCGTGGCAACAGTTGTGAGGTTGGCCCAGGACTGGGCAGTGTTTCATTCTGTTGTGCATAATGTCACTATGAGTCAATACCGACTCGATGGCACCTAACAACAACAACACTTTATTATCCAATTATATTTTGACCTTATATCAATACATATCCTAACTTGCTGAAAATTGGAAGTCTCAAACTATACAACACCAGAAATTCAATTGTACCATCTTCTGCCACTACTATCATCCATTTTTGAGATTTCCTGTACTCCAGGTGTGCTATGCACTCTGCTTTTGTGTACCCATAACATGACAGCACTTTCCTTTCTCCACTTGGAGTTACTACATCCTCGGGTCCGCTGCCTTGCTGCTATGAGCCAGATTTCCATTCCTTGGCTCAGCTTGCTGTTCTGTTCCACTGATGCCATCTCACTCAAGAATGTCTGGGAACTTCAAACCACCTCCTGTCTCTGCCATCACCAGGACATTGTCCAGGCTTAGTTCTCATCATTCTACTTGACCATGTCATTGATGGCCCTCAGGGTCAGGCCACTGTTCACCACAGCACTAAGAAGTAGCTAGGAAAACTTCCCTCTAAGAGGAATGAATGGCCCTGGGTCGGCAGCATTACATAACTTCATTTTTTCTCTCTTCAGGGTGTGTACACTTCTCTAGAGGGGCCAGGGTTCAAGAAACAGTCCCCACTCTGGACTGAGAACAGCTCCTACTACCTTCAGTATCTCTTCATGACACTGACTGGTCATACCCACAGGATCAGTTC
>NW_006408529.1:15297405-15344329 GCF_000296735.1 Chrysochloris asiatica
AATCCCTGGTACACTCTAATTCTTCACACACACACACACACACACACACACACACACACACACACACACACACATTAATCACTGTATGCAAACAGATGCTGAGTGAGCACTTCTGCCCTCCCGTCTCATACCTGGTGTATGTATAGGCTCTGACAATGTGCCTACCACATAAACTCCCTCATCATTTCCACTAGCTAAGAGAACATTCTAGAACAGGTTCAAGAAACATTAGGTCAAGAAAGCAAAAAAAGTTTAGTGAGTTTGTTAAAGTAGTTCATATAAGTATTTTGAAATCTATGCACTTTCCAAACTGTTGAGTCAAAATGTCATGTGTCCCATGAATCTGGTTCATAGTGGAAATTACAGTGCTGACCCAGTATGAAGTAAATTAGAATCATCCCAATAATCAAAAGTTAATTTACTTCCATCTGGAGTTTTTATTAGGCGTTTTCTAAACTTTGCTTGAGTCAACTTTGTTCATATATAAAAGTAACTACCAGCAGGTTCTGATTGTCTCCAACTTCTAACAGAAAGAAATAAATGCTCAGCTTTGTCTAAGCCCTCTCAGTAATACAATTCAGCTTGCCTAGTAGAGAATGGCCCATGGTCTCTGGAAAAAAAAAAAAAAAAATTAATTTTGGCTAAAAAGAAATTGAGATCACATGTTTCAGTTCTGGGATTCCAATAATTTGAAATATCTTGGATATTTCATGTGCAAATATATGGATGATATGTTGCTGTTGTTAAGTGCCATCAAGTCGATTCCCACCCATGGAAACCCTGCATAGAGTTTCCAAGGAGCAAGTGGTGAGCTTGAACCGCCGACCTTGCAGTTCAAACTGACTTTGCAGTCCAGAGCACTAACCCACAGCACCACACAAGGACCCCATGGCTGGTACACTAGAGAATTTACTAAGTGCGCCTGTTTTAGAGGCATTATCTTATTTAATTCTTTTAACAATCTTAAAAGTTAAGCACAGAAGCACTCGCATTTTACATATGAATAATCTGCTTCTCTTGGATGTTAAAGTATTTGCCTCAAGTCATCAGCAGTAAGTGAGAATAGAACCCAAACTAGATTGATCTGATTTCAAAATCATGACCTCTCAAATCTCCCTTTCCCCATTACACAATGCTGCCTTTCCATATACACTGGAGTATATGGGATGAAGAGCCCTTCTCTGGATGTCCTTACCTTGGATTGTTTACTTCCTCTGGTTTCATGACTAAGAGTGGTTTCTGTGAGATGTCATGAATTTCTCATACCCATTCCCACTTCTTTTTTCTGTGGCATAAACCAAAAAACCCAGTGTCATCAAGTCAATTCTGACATAGTGACCCTACATAGGATTCCAAAGACTGCTAATCTTTACAGGAGCAGAAAGCCTCATCTTCTTTCTCCCACAGAGTGGCTGGCAGGTTCAACTGTGGGCCTTGGGGTTAGTAGTTTGGTGCCTATCCTACATTGCTACCAGGACCCTTTCTACTGCATGGGAAATCTAAAACCATTTTTCCTAGACTCCCTTACAAACAGGCCTCTAACGGAGAATGTGTGCATTTGTATAAGCACTTGAAACTCAGAACTGAAGAAAAAGCCATCTTCCTTCTGATTTGGTTCTCACCACTGGCACACATGATTGTGGAAAACAGTGGACTGCCTAAAGCAGTGTCTCAATGTTCTGTCACTAATTTCAAGGGAGTTAAGAGATGGTTAGGGTGGTGGTGACAAGTACTTCCTGGTTCCCAGAATCAGCTACAACATCATGTTCTCAGAATCAAGAAGGCAGCCTCTTGATTTCCAAACTTCATGATTTCATGAAAGTTCAGGTCCCCCAGCCATCCCAACTATTTGTAAACACCTACTTCTCTCTATTGAAGCCTTTTCTACTTAAAATAGCTGCAGTGGTTTCTGTTTCCTGCAACTGAATCCTGCTGATAGACAATTTTCCCTTTCCCCCCTCTAACTGTTGGTCTTTTCAACTGCCAATCCTTCAATCGCTCCTTTAAGCTCTAAAATGGAAACTTTAAATACCTCTGTCATCCTATCTTCCTTATCCTGTTTTATTTTTCACCACATCAAGTCCTAGAGAGACACTGTAGAATAAGCATCAGAGTGCTAACCACAAAGATGGCAGTTCAAACCCACCAGCCACTCTTGTAAACCCTATGTAGGGCCTCTATGAATTGGAACTAACTTAATGGCACTTAAAAAAAACATAACAAAGATTTTTTTCTGTCCATTTTTGACACTATTTAGAAGCAAGCCCAAACCAAACCAGCTGCCATCGAATCCATTCTGACACACGACAATACCCAGTGAACAGTACCAGCAAATAGTGAGAACTCAATAAATATTGCTGAATGAATGAATCTTACTTTTCTTAATTTCACAAAATCAATGCATTATAGACTCATCAACAGTATAGCCCCAATAACTTCTTCTAATGAAGCTTTCACCTGGGTTCACGCAATCCGCAAAGAACAATTCTCTGATGTTAGCATTAAAATTAGGGTGACCAGTCCATCCCGGTTTGCCTGAGACGTTCCCACTTTCAGCACTGAAATTTCTGTGCCCTGCGAATCCTCTTAGTCCTAGATAAAATAAAATGCTTGATTGTCCTCATTAAATTCATGAAATGCTAAATAAAGGCATTTGGAATCACATTACTTTAAATCAATCTTGCAAATCCAAGTGTTTGAAAATATGCGTCTGCCAATCCAACCTGTGGTTTCCTGCCCACATCACAGCTATATTACAGATTAGCCCTGAAACCATCAAGTAAAATTAGAGTAATGACTTTGGATTACATTTTGCATTTTTACAAAAAAATTGTATTTGCTTATTCTCTGAATGTGTGGGGCCCCAAGTCTGTGAAATCTCGTCTGTGTCCTAAGTGGCTGTTGTTAGCTGCCCTGTCTCCTGGTGGCCCCATGTACAATGAAATGAAATCCCGGTCCTGTACTGTCATCCTGATCAGTTGTGGATCAGACCTTTGTGATCCATAGGGTTTTCATTGGCTAATTGTTTGAAGTAGATAACCAGGCCTTTCTTCCTTGTCTGTCTAAAAGAGCTTCACTAAAATCCATTTAGCATTATAGCAACATGCAAGTCTCCACTGACAGAGGAACAGTAGTTGTACATGAAGTACATTGGCCGGGAATCAAACTTTAGCAAAAAAAAAGGCAAGAATCCCATCACTGTATTGCATTGTTGCTTTTGTTGTTGTTGTTGTTAAATGCCATTGGGTCAGTTCCGACTCATAGCAACCCTTTATAGGGTTTCCAAGGAGCAGCTGGTGGGTTTGAACTGCCATCCTTGTAGTTCAAAGTCCACTATATTGGATGTTGTTGTTGTTATGTGGCGTGGAGTCAGTTCCGACTCATAGCAACCCAGGGTTTCCGAAGCTGTAAATCTTTACGGGAACAGAAAGCCTCATCTTTCTCCCGCGGAATAGCTGGTAGTTTTGAACTGCTGACCTTGCGGTTCACAGCCTGATTCGTAACCAGAGCTCCTTACTATATTGCCTAGTTACACTTTAAAAAATAAAAGATAATACATGTGCTTTCCAAAGAAAAGATGTTGTATCACTCACAGCACTGGGCACTTTTTGGTAATGCAGGAGAATTTCAAGTTAATAATCTAGTTGGGAGACAGAAGAAAAAACTCTGTTGAGAATGTTTATCAATTTTAATTCATAAGATGAATAAAGGTTAATTTTTTACAACCCATAAGGCAATATAAGGAACTCACCCCCATTTAGTTGCTAACATCCTGAAACTTTAGACAGAAGTGTTCAAGTATAACTTGTGGATCCCATGTATCAACAGCTTTGACCTGATGCATTAGAAAGAATTTGGAGAACAACAGCATTCTGGGATATATGACCCAAGGTTCTGCCAGTTACAACATCTCGAGTACTGTCTTTCTCTGATGATTCACATAGATAACGTTCAAGCGTTTCAGTTTTTAAAACGTTCTTCTCAACCAAAACTGAAACTTAAAGATGTTGTCATCTTGGAATTTTTTTTTTGCACCTGCAGAAATAGCTGTATTACTAAAACCAACTCTTTTTTGATGCAAAGGCATGTGTGTAAGGGGTTAACTGAGCGACAGTTTCTCAATCTCAGCACAATGCATTCCACAGAGCCAGCAGCCTCTCTGTTTGAACATGTTTTTCAAGCAGACATGGAAACACTGACCAAACCTCCACAGGGCAGCTAGTTTAGAGGAACAGACATACACACTACTTTGCTCCTCAAGAAACTGGATCAAAGGACTCCCCGAAATGCTCTTTCAGACTACGTGAACTCTGAAATCTTAATCCTTTCCTCAGTATGACCCAGGTTCTTGAACAGACTTAACATTTTATTTTTGCTAAAACCAGTTATTAGGCTTGGCCACTTCCTTCCTTCCAGGCACTATTTTCAGTAGCAGAGACACAGAGCCCTGCACCTGTTGTTAATGTGGTCACCGGGGACTGCAGGATAAGGGGTTGGGGCAAAGACGAAAATGCTACAAAACCCTTATTTATCTGAATGGCAGCATCAACAGTGCTTAGTGCTGTTAACCTTAAAGTTAGGTGGAATTGGCTGTCCCTGGATTCATAGTTCCCAGGTGTATAATGTGCCTTACTAGTAAGTGGGTGCTGTCCAAAAGGCAGGTACACGCACACACCTAAACCCATCATAAAGGCCTATCAGCTCACACAGATGCCAGTCAATTGAAGTGTGTGCCCCCTGGCATCTTCTAAGGGACAACATCCCATCTGTTTTTCTTCCTCGTGTCAACCTTAAGCATTGTGGAACTGCAGCTTGTTTTCTTACATCCAAACTAAAAGCAACACTTCTAAATGAAACACAGACTGAGTGAAAAATATTTTAAATGCAATCCTAATTTTTGTGGTCTTATCGGCATTGGGTTATTATTGTTGAAACTTAGAACTGGAATTTCCAAATCCTGAATATTCTTCCTTTAAATCAGGTTAAACCACAAAAGACAGTCAAGCAAGTTTAGGGCATGGCTGCAGTGCTGAAGTAGGCTGGGATGTAAGCTGGGTGCTAAAACCAATCTGAAGAAAAAAAAGTGGGATGAGAAACAGGTTATCCTTAACTGTTTGGTAGTCAGGTTATGTGACACAGTAGTTGTTAGGTAGCATCCCTATGAAAAACAGAATGAAATACCTTCCAATCCTGTGCCATCCTCACAATTTCTGCTATGTTTGAACCCATTGCTGCTGCCACTGTGCCAATCCCTTTTTTTTTCTTTTTTTAATGTTTTATTGTGAATTATATGATAGTTTACATGAGAGAACCTCAGTTCCATATTCATTCCATCGTATATCATTACATTGCCATGGTTACAATCCCCTCCATGTATCATCTTCCAACCAAAGGGCATATCCTAGAAGCCCGTGCTCTACACTCCTCCCTCCCCACTCAGTCTTTGGCCTACAGTTCCTCTCCCTCTCTGGATCCAAAGTCCCCAGCCGCTTCATCCCTCCATGTCATCATCTCTGTCTCCATCTCAGGCATCCCCGGTTCTCTGGGTGGGGTCCCATTCTCGGCTCTTATCTGTTGGTGGTCCCAGAGACCTCCGCTCCTAGACTGGAGAAATAATCCCTCTCTTCCTTGCTACAGAACATCTACCCTTGCATTTCCAACCCTCATAATCCATCTTGATAACCATTATTCACCACAGTATCGCATGTAACCCATTTGTATTTCACTTCATCAGCTCCACCTAGACAAATTGGATAGTACTCACTGGTGATTCTGTCTTCCTCCATGCCCCCCTAGCTCTAGGTTCCCTCTTGAAGGCTTGTAAGCCAGTTACTTCTTGCCTTTGTAGTTCCTCCCTCCCCATTTGGGTATCCAATGTCCAAGTTACCCCTCTCTGGCTACTCTGTGTGTGGAAGGGGTGGGACTGTTTCTTGCTGTAAGGATTTATCGCCTCTTTTGTGTCACTGCATTCGTATGCATAGGTCAAGTTCATCAGCTTGGATCAGCTCAATCTTCTTTCCCCCCCCCACCACTTCTTTCTTCTCCTGGTTGAGCTCTGATCATGCAGTCATCCAGTCTCCATCATGTGGGTGTCATCTGCAAGTGTGGGTGTTCTTGTGCACAAGCCCTCTCTTCCCATCAGCCGGCAGCTCCATTCTCCACTTAAGTCCTCCATGGCCAGTGTGCCAATCCCTCTTGTTTCACTGACCCTTCACTTTACCAAGTATGATATCCTTCTCCAGGGGTAGATTATACCTGATAATATGTCCAAAGTATGAGAGACAAAGTCTGGCCATCCTGGCTTCTAAGGAGCATTCTGATTGTACTTCTTCCAACACAGGTTTTCTGTTCAATTATTGTTTTGTGTTTGTTTGCAAAGCATGTAAATAATCAAAAGGATTTAGATATAGAATAAGTGACAAAGAACTGAACTTGTTTATTGAGGCCCCGGGAAAGGAGTGGTTCTTGACTGAAGAACATAGTGCTAAGTAGGCCAGGGAGTACCTCTTTCCTCCTTAGAATTCTTCCTTTCACTAGGAAAGTGAGAAGCTTTCCTAGGAAATAAGATTAGTACTCAGTCAACAAAGATGCTCTTCACAGACGCACTACGTGGCACTGCAACGACCAGCCATCAGCCAGCGAGAAGCGGCTTCAGTTCATTGCTAAGGCTGGATAATTTTATGGCCTCTAATTATATCTGGAGCCACATACATGGAGTTAGACATAAAAATAACCCTTTGTCCTTTCATCAAAAGAACCTTTTTAAATATTAACTTAACAGTCTCCCCTGCAACTAACTCTCCAGAGGTGGTAGGTAGGCAGCTGAGTTTTGTGATTCTGATTTTATAGACACAATAGAAACCAGCAAGGTCAGGAAAGAGCCTTTTTCAGCATCATATGTATGCTCACCTTGAGGAACAATGGGTGAGGAATGGATTCAGGCCTTTTTTAATTCATACCACAAAACATACCCTAAATTCTGAAGGCAGGGCTGAAATCTAGTGTCCAAGTCTTAGAAATAACACAGGGCACATTGAGTAAACCACAACCACATCAAACCCTCTGCTGGAGAGTCCATCCTGACTCCTAGCAACCCTATAGGATTGAGCAGCACTGTAACCTTACAAGAACACACAGCTTCATCTTTCTCTGAGTGGCTGGTGGATTTGAACTGCTGACCTTACAATTAGCAGCCCAATGCATAACACACTGCACCATGTTAGTGTTGTTGCTAAGTGTTGTCCAGTTGGTTCCAACTTGTTTTGGGGTTAACAGTCCAGTACTTATCCTACAGCACCACACCAGACATAAAGTTGTTGTTAAGTGCCATCAAGTCTATTCTAACTCATATAGCGACCCCATACAGGGCTTCCAAGGAGCAGCTGATGGGTTTGAATTGCTGACCTTGTGGTTTGCTGTCTAGTGCTCATTCTACAGTGCCACACCAGTAGTTCAGACACAGAGTTGTTGTTGTTGTTAAATGCTATCGAGTCGATTCTGACCCATAGCGACCCTGTATAGAGTTTCCAAGGAGCAGCTGGTGAGCTTGAACCACCAACCTTGCAGTTCAAACGACTTTGCAGTCTGATGCATTAGTCCACAGCATCACACTAGGGGTCCCAGACATAAAATTGTTGTTGTTATGTGCCATGGAGTCAGTTCCGACTCACAGCGACCTTGTACAGGTTTCCGAGGCTGTAAACCTTTACAGGAGCAGAAAGCCTCATCTTTCTCCTGCAGAACAGCTGGTAGTTTCGAACTGCTGACCTTCACAGTTCACAGCCGAATTAGTAACCACTACACTACCAGAGCTTCTTAGACATAGAGTGTTGTTGTTGTTAAGTGCCGTTGAGTCAGTTCCAACCCATAGCGACCCTGTACAGGGTTTCTGAGGGTGTAAATCTTTACGGGAGTAGAAAGCCTCATCTTTCTCCCGCGGAGCAGCTGGTAGTTTCGAACCACTGACCTTAAGGTTCGCAGCCCGATTCGTAATAGGCACCCCATAAATATGTCGTTACTGAAAATGGCTTATCCTTAGAAACATAAATACAAAAACTTTAGTTACAGTTGTAGGCCTTTAGATGCGAAACACAGAGGTGGGTGCAATCTGCTCACAGTAGGGAAATAAGAAGAACTACAGGGTGGTTCAAAAAATTTCTGACCCATAGCGACCCCATCCATACACAACAGAACTCAACACTGCCCAGTGCAGCACCATCCTCACAATTGTTTCTGAACGAGGCCACCTCTGCTGCCACTGTGCCAATCCATCTCCTGGGGGAAGGGGGGTGGTCTTCATTTCCTTCGCCGCCCCTCTCTAGTGTGTTCTAAAATAGACACAGACAAAGCCAGGCATGATGCCTATTAAAAATTTAACTATATATCATATTCATTTATTATCAATCCACAGGATAATTTGATTGCTACATGAGCTCATAAAAGCTTTTCACCTTTACAAAAATTAAAAAAACAAAAAACAAAAAAACAAGTGCCACAAGGATGTAATAACAACGGCTGATAAACAAGAAAAGGAATCTTAAAATTATAAATTTGCTGTAGAAAAGATAAAAAACAATTATATTTTCTTTAGAATTTTACCTTGAATAAAATATTCCCCTGTATAAAAAATAAAAAAGCTTGCTCTGGTTAGAATTAGAATATTTTCCGTCTTCAAATCTGGGAATTTGCATAATATTTCCATGATAGTTTTCCTTTGTACCGCGTGGCATTCAAGCATAGCAGATTAGAAAGAATTTTTTTTTTTAAAGCAGTCTTAAAATGGAACATCTGTATAGAGGTTCATTTTCTCTTCCTCCTCCCTCAGGCATGTGAAAAACAGCCTTTGAGAGATGGAAAGTGGGAAAGAACCCAAAGGGACAGGGAGGGAGGCCGGGTCAAGGTTGGGGAATGGGGAATCTGTGCTGTGAGCTAGAGCAAGATCACAAGAAGGCCTATTTGTAAGTGCTTTAAGATAAGGTGCAGAAGCAGACTGCAATGTTGCTAGTACTGCCCTATGTACATATTCACAAGAATAAAAAAATTCCAGCTAGTTCACATTTTCTTTTCCATTCTGAGGCATCCACTCCACCATGCTGGCCTTGGCTGCCCATTGAGGGTGTTGGTCCTATGACGTCCTTGAACTTGAGGAAGCAGCCCTGGTAGGTCCAGCCGACTCTAGAGAGACATGTTTACCAATGGGCTGGAGTCCTGAGTAAAAAGAAGCTCCAGTATTGGAGTTGGACACAGTAATCAATGTTCTATTGTAAAGGCTTTTTCCCTTAGATTTGTCTAAAACAGGTGTCAGAGAAAAATAAAATACAAACAAACAACAACACAAAGCCAAAAAATCCCAACAACCACCAGGGAGAGTCAAAAGCTTAATAGCTCTTGACCCGAGCCTGGGTGATATCTGATGTCTTCTTGATGACACTGGCTCGGGTCTCCCGGTCTGGCCGACTGCTGCTGGAGGCTGCAGTCACAGAGGCAGTGAGGGGGAGGTCTGCAAACGTGGGCCAGGAGCTATTGTAAGGCACTGGGAAGCCCTTGTCTTTGATGGTGACCTGGAGGTCAGGCTTGTTGGAAGTGACAAAGGACGCCACGCTGGGCAGCAGGTAGGTGCTTCGAGTCCCCATGTTGCTGAGGTACTGTTTGCCTTCAATGTTCCTCTTCCTCCAGTGGGGCCGTGCCTATCAAAGAAAATAAGATGGATTTCTTTTTTTTTTTTCTTTTCCATCTATTGAATGTCATTGGTTAATAGTAAGAAGAATAATAATGCACCACTGTTCCCATGTGTTGGTGTTTCAATTGAATTTCTTAAAACTCACACAAGGAGTAAAAGTTTAGCCAACCCTAACCCACCAAGCCATGATTTCTCCTCCTTTTCAGTCAGTTCCTATTTGCTGCCTCCCAGAAGTATAGCCAATACCATTTTATGAAGGCAACAAGGGAGCAACTCCGATTCTCTTCCCCCTCTGCTCTGGTTTTAGTGAGGGCTGGCTGATTTTGTCAGAGCTACTTGATTCCTTACGAATGGCCTGGCCCAATCTGTATTTTCCAGGGAGGGTCAATTGAGGACAGACAGCTCCGGCCTCTGGATTGCTTTCAGAGGGTACAGTTTAGCGCTGCAGGAGGCCCAGCAAGCAGGTGGCTCATTCAAAAAAACAAAAAAAGGTTGGAATTCTAACCCTGAAGAAACAGGATCAGAATGTACAGGAACATCTATCTACACTTTGTTTTTTTCATAATTCCTGCACTTTACTTGAAGGTATTTGATATATTTAGAAATTGCTAATTCAAGCAACCTCTGCCTCTTTCTCTCTCTCATTCACACACACACACACACACACACACACACACATCACAAAGGGCAGACGGGAGGAATCCAGGTATCTGAGGAAATTCTTCTTGCTTAACTCTTCCTGATGTTTACCTCTGGCCATTGCTTTTAGCCACTCCAGACATCCTATTTCTGCTTGAGAATCAGGGTATTTATAGAGGTAACAAATCAACATTTCCTGGCCTCTATTTCAATACCCTTTTCCTGCCATCATAACCTCCTTCTAATGATAACATTTTACTTCCTTCCCTCCTATGTGAGTCCTAATGTTTAATTTTATAATTTAACATCCAAAACTCAAGGTCAACATCTGAAGCATTTTGCTCTCAGCAAGGAAACCAGAGTGCTCCCTGGGAGTGCTTGTCCCACAGTGTCTATGGGAGCCGCGCAAGCCCGGCTTACCTCGTTGCTCTCTTCATCGCTGGGCACGCTGTTGGTAGTTTCGCTTTCTGTTCAGAGAGACAAAAACACAGGGCCATCATTGCTACCACTCACACTTTTTGGAGGCTCAGGCAGATCTACATCAGCACTTTTTTTTTTCAAAAAAGAAATAAATGAACAACTAAACCAACCATCCCCCCACACACCTTGTCAGCTCAAATACAAAAACTTGTACTTATGAGATGGTAGAGTGAATTTTAATCTGTCACTTGGGTCCTTGGGAGAAAGCTGGTTTAGAAGGTGTCATTGTTGCTATTAGTTGCTATCAAGTGGATTCCAACACATGACAACTTCATGTGTACACAGTACAACTGGCTCCAGTATGTTTCTAAGGCTGTGACCTTTTAGAAGCAGATCACCCAGCCTATCTGCATAGGTACCTCTGGGTGGAGTTGAACCACCCAGTTGAACCTTTTGGCTAGTAGTCGAGTACTTAATCATTTATGCCATTTATCTAGGGATTTCTTTAGAAGTAAGGGATGCCTTTATCTTCCATGTCCAGGCTTGTTTATACTAGTTTCCAATGTGGGGTCAATCTTCTTCGTGCACTTCATACCTTCTGCTCATGCCTGATTCCACTTCCGGTCCTTTCCCTCACCACGGTTCTGTCCACAGTGCCCCTCACACTGGTCCTCTCTCTCTCAGTCCATGTCCATTGTTTCATTTAGGACCCAACTCAAATTCAACGGCATCCAGAAAATCTTCCTAGATCTCTGTTCCCTCCTTTGCCTCACATCCCTTCAGCACTTACATTTGTGGTTTACAGAGCTGCATATTCTCCTGGTATGGTGCTGTAGGATCAGCAATAGACTGTGAACCACAAGGCTGGCAGCTCAAACCCACCAGATGCTCCTCGGAAACCCTTTACAGGGTCACTATGAGTCAGAACAAACTTGACAGCACTTAACAACACGACAACAGCAATATTCCATCTGAGTTATGGTGGTTGACAGATCCTCCACCACCTAAGAACATCTAAGAATTAAGGCACCTGGTCAGCAGGAGAGAGCTATGTTCTTGTCGAAAGTCAGACTCCATTTTGAGTTTTAGCCTAGGTTCTGCTTCACAACTACTGCCTGCCTGTCATTTCTCTAAGTTTCCACTGCACTTTGCTGAAACTAATTCATAACTAACTTCTAAAAATGGTTGAGAGAACTTTAACCACCCTCAACAAACAGAATGATGGGGTCAACATGCATTCCCAGGAAACAAAAGGTCAGGATATAAAATCATTTAGGAAGAGTTCAATCAAGAGGTAAACCATTTGCGAACATATTGCTGCCAGAACTGACTACAATCATCAATAAAATCTGCTGTGGTAAGCAGGGTTGATTCTGACACATAGCAATACTATAGGATAGGGTAAAACTCCTTCTCAGGGTTTCCAAGACTGTACTTTTTTCCCAGGAGCAGAGTCTCACCTTTCTTCTATGGAGGGCTTGTTGGTTTGAACCACTGATGTTTCAGTTCATAACCCACATACTTATCTACTGCACCATTACGGCTCCTCACAATCATGAATAAAACCCACTGTCATCAAGTTGATTCTGACTCATAGCAACCTCTTTACTGGAGTAGAATGTCTCTTTGTTCTTTCATGGAGTGGCTGGTGGGTTTGAACTCATGACCTCACAGTTAGCACCCCAAAGTCTACACTGCCTACAATTCTACCATCAAGAATAATTAAATGGGCTGGCTCACTCCTGACTAACCAGATGGCTAACTACATTTCCAAGACCTTCAAAGGGAAGCAGACCTTATCTACAACCAATCATTAACCACTACCACCCTGCCTTTCCCTTGTATAAAACCTCTCTTTAGAGACGACAGAACACTGTGTTGAGAACAGCCTTAACTCTGTGTTTTCCCAGTTCACAAATGGTTTTATTATTCCTCAATAAAACTCTTTACTTCAGTCGACTCCACAGTTTGTGCTCTATGACACCCTCCTCCTGATCACTGTGGTGCTTCTAACCACCAAAACCCGGCAAAAGTAATGGCATGTAACACTAAAGTTACAAGGGATTAAAACCTGTTCTGTGAGGAGATTGTCTCCCTTGCTGACTTGGAGGAAATGGGTAACCATGTTGATAAGGGTGACATGAAAATGAACTAAAATCACCTTCCAGCCAACAGCCAGCAAACACTGAGACCCTGGATTTTACAACCTGCAAGAAACGAATCCTGCTAACAACCAGTTGAGCCTCAGAGGACAAGGGTAGCCTTGGTAATACCCTGTTTGTGCTCTTTTAAGTCACCTTAAGTTTGTGATCATATTGTCACACAGCAATAGTTATTTAGTTAATCAGTTGTGAGGCACTGACCAAGTGACTTAACCTCACTGCACGGCACTTTCCTCTGTAAAACTGCTAATGATAGCTTCCTGAGAGGATTATATAACGTGTATATGAAAGGGTTAATAACAATAACAAAAATGTCCTTTATGGAGTCCAGTAGGATAAGCATGGAGAGCTAACCATAAGGTCACCAGTTCAAACCCACCAGTCGCTCTTCAGAAACCCAATATAGGGTCACTATGAGTCAAAACCAATTCAGTGGCACACAACAATAACATGTTCTTCATAAGGAACTCCAGTAGCACAATGATTAAGCACTCAGCTGCTAACCCAAAAGTCAGTAGTTCAAACCCATCCAGTGGCTCCGTGGGAGAAAGACCTGATGATCTGCTATCATAAAGGTTTGTGGCTATTGTTAAGCACCATAGAGTCGCTTCCGACTCACAGCGACCCTGTATAGGGTGTTTCTGAAGAGCAACTGGTGAGTTTGAAATGCCAACCTTGCTGTTCACATTGACCTTGCAGTCTAGTGCTTGTTCTACAGTGCCATACCAGGACTCTATTATAGCCTAGAAGATCCTACAGGGCAGTTCTACTCTTATCACATGGGGTCACGAAGAGTTGGAACTAACCTGACTAAACCTAACAATAGTTGTTGTTATAGCTAAGTGCTATGAATCAGCTCCGACTCATAGTGATCCTGTATAGGGTTTCCAAGGCTATAATTCTTTATGGGAGCAGAAAGCCTCGTCTTTCTTCTGTGAAGTGACTGGTGGGTTCTAACTGTTGACCTTGGGGTTAGCAGCCCAGCTTGCGTTCTTTCCACTACGTTAGCAGAACTCCCTCTTAACAATAGTAATGTCCTTTATATTCTAAACTCATCAACTCATCAGTCCTTTCAGTATTGGATTGTATGATGAGCTGGAGTAATAAGGCCAAAATCAAGAGATAGTGATTATATATCACCTGTACATACAATTGAAAAAAGTTCTAGATAAAAAATATTAAAAGATTAAGCTTTCATTTTTTTTTCAGTGTTGACACAAACATTCAGAAATGAAAGAACAGAGTATAGCATTTTGGAACTAGACTGTGAGTGATCACTTAGTCTGGGTCACCCATTTATAAAAGGGGCCTATTAGGAACACTTACGGTATGCTGTGTACTAGGAAACAAGCTCTGGTGGCATAGTAGGTTAAACATTGGGCTGCTAATTGCAAGGTCGGTGGTTCAAACCCACCAGCTGCTTGCTCCGAGGGAGAGGTACAATCTCAGAAACTCTAAGGAGTCCATCTATAGGGTTGCCGCAAGTTGGAAGTGACTCAACGGCAGTGGATTTTCTTTCGTGTGTGTGCCAGGGACACACGTGTCAGCTGCTGTACATGTGTGTCTTCTTCAGCAGTCGTGAGGATGCTCAGTGGCAGACACTAACATCCCCCCACTAAGCAGAGGAGCTCATTCACTCTGATGTCTTCTACCCCATCCCCACGGAGGGACTGGACTCCAAGCTCACATCTTGCTGGTGACAGAGCTGGGACAGATGGCTCCCGAGCCCAGAGAGAGCCTTCCTTACCACACAGACAAGGCTCTGTATGAATTAAAGGCTTAAAATTTAATGGGCAAACTATGCCACTTTGTTCCTGTAAATAAAGGAGAAGATGGTGACAACCTACCCTAAAGTCATTTTGTCCATTTCTCCATCACTGCTCTACAGCGATTTCAAAGGTATTACGATCCACGCAGGCTGCCTGTGAGTAACTAGAAGCCAGGTCTCTACACTCCTTGGGCCTACGCTCTTATTTGCCCAAAATATCTCTGACTAGGAACGGCAAAAGCCCAGAGGAAGCTATGCAGTCTGCTGAATAATGCAGCTATGAAGACACACCGACCATACAAAACACAAGAATTGTTTCCACACAAAAGCTAATTCAAACAGTGAAAAGCAACCTTCCCCTTCTTACACTAACTCTCACTCTAGCTCAGTATTTTGAAGAGGCAGGACCCAGCTCAGCCAGTCCCAAAAAGAAAATGAGGAACAGAGATGTTGAGACACTTGCCCAAACTACAGACAGAGTCAACGGAGAGGGGAGCAAACAAAACTGAACTTAAGATTCCAGGGTGCTAAACACAGGGGTGCTGCTTCCAGAAGTTTTCCTGCTGCTCTGGCCTCAGACAGAAATTTCAAGATCTCCTTTCTATTTTTATGCTTAGCTTTCTTGGTGCTCCAAAGCTAAAATTTCTCTTCCTTCCATATATGGCCAGGCCCCCCTTCACTCATAATTACCATGCATAAATACCATCATCTTCTGTTCTCAACCCTTCAAACAAAAACAAAACGATGCCACAGGCATGCCTTAGAGGAAAAACAAGCAGTTAACACCAGGTTTCTGGGGTTCCTATAACAGGCCAGGTAGCAATTGCTTCGAAGGGTTGGAAGTCAGACCTTCTGTGAGATTACTTGGTACTGGCAATGCACTGGATCAAAACACTGTTGTTGTCGTTTAAGTGCTATCCAAGTACCTCTGTGTTAGTTCCAACTCAGCGACCCTGTATAGGGTTCCCAAGGAGTGGTTGGCAAGTTTGAACCACCAACCTTCTGGTTCAAAGCAGTCTAGTGCTTTATCCTACAGCACCACACTAGGAACAAAACATTAATTTTCCTTAATTACCCAGTTATCAACTCAAAGAAATAGTTTCAGACAAGAAAGGTGACATAAATAAATGTTAGCTAAAGAGCATTGTTTCAAAGCTAAGATCAACTGCTTCTGAACTAAGTCAACTAAAAACAAAAAGAAATCATTGTCAGGGAATCCATGTTGACTTGTGGTCACCCCGTGCATGTCAGAATAGAACTGTGCTCCAGAAGGTTTGCAATGGTTGATTTTTCCCATAGGCAGATCTTCTAAGGTGTCTCTCAGTGGAGTTGACCCTCCATCCTTTTGGTTAGCATTTAAGCACATAACTGTTGGTACCTAGGAACACGTACTTTTGAACTAGCCTCACCATATTAGCAAAATGAGATTTCTAATTTTTTAGTTTTTAAAAAAATAGCCTTGAGTACCTTCAGCCTAGGAGAAGATGTTCAAAGCCCCCACCTGAGGACCCAAGACCCTTCCTCCTAGAACATCAGTGGTATCATTAGGGTGATGAAGGGGTATAGTGGAGTGACACCAAAAAGACTGTCTATAGGTTTTTTTGCAGGGTTTCAGCAGAAGTGTATTATTTTTATAAAAATATCCCTGTAGTTAATTATAAGGAATCCTGGTGTGGCACTGTAGGATAAGCATTGGATGGTTAACCACAAAGTCGGCAGTTCAAACCGACCAGCTTCACCTCAGAAACCTGTACAGGATCACAATGAGCTGGAACCGACTCCCTGGCACTTAAAAAAAAAAAGTTAAACATAGTAACAAAAACATTTGCAAAAGCCCAGTTTACATGTATCAGTATACCTACAAGGCTGCAACTCTACGCCAATTTACTTTTGACTCAGGACAAAGCTGTCATTGTTACCCAATTACAATGAACTAAATCATGTGGTTTTGCCTGCATGGACTATAAGCATGTACTATTGTTTTTGTGGCTGCTAGTGTTTATAGTCATTAATTTTGTCAAATTGTCTGGTGTTTTAGCTACAATATTGTGGTAACTAGTATTTATGAAGCTGTATCAGTAACTTTTCGAGAATTAAAAGGAAAAATATCTAAAAGGCTTCCTCTTAGTTACTAATAAGGAGCTCTGGTAGCATAGCAGTTAAGAGCCAGGCTGCTAACCTCAAGGTCTGCAATTCGAACCTACCAGTTGTTCCGTGGGAGAAAGATGAGGTTTTCTGCTCCGGTAAAGATTTCCAGTCTCGGAAACCCTATGCAGGGTCACTATGATTCGGAACCAACTCCATGGCATACACCACCACCACCACCAGTTACTAATAATGCTATAATCAAAATGTTGCAATTCAACACAGAAAGATTTCACAAAACAATTCTGTTTGTTACTATTCAGACAATCCAAGAACTACTACCTTTAAGAAATGTATGCCTATATCTATCACATGTTATTCTATGTTAAAATTGATAATAAACATCTGTTGTTGTTATATGCCGTGGAGTAGGATCTGACTCATAGTGACTCTGGACAGGGTTTCTGAGGCTGTAAATCTTTACGGGAGCAGAATGCCTCATCTTTCTTCCTTGGAACAGCTGGTAGTTTTGAACTGCTGACCCTGAGATTAGCAGCCCAATTTGTAATCACTACACTACCAGAGCTCCTTGATAATAAACATTACTAAGGATTTATGGATTTATTACTAAGGGAAGAACATGCTTGGCATGTCTCAAGCAGAAAAAATTGAAGAAAGCATTCAGCCTCAACTTGCAATATTAAAGGATTCTGTTGTTGTTATGTGCCGTGGAGTTGGTTCCAACTCATAGCGACCCTGTACAGGGTTTCCAAGGCTGTAAATCTTTAGGGAGCAGAAAGCCTCATCTTTCTCCCACGGAACAGCCGGTAGTTTCGAACTGCTGACCTTGCAGCTTGTAGCCCGATTCGTAACCACTATGCTACCAGAGCTGTGCTGGAAAGTCCTGGTTTGACACTAGGATAAGTACTGAACTGCAAGGTGGGTTGGAACTGCAAGGTCAGCAGTTCAAACTCACCATCCACTGCTCAAAAACCCTATCCAGGGTCACTATGAGTCAGCATGAACTCAACAGCACTTAACAACAACTGTGTTCTGGTGTGACTCTGTACAATAAGCACTGCACTGCTAACTACAAGGTCAGTGATTCCCACCATTCACTCCTTGGAAACCCCATATGGGATTGCTGTGAGTCAGAACCAATTCAACGGCACTTAATTACAACAACTCAACATGACTAAAATACTGAAATATGCAAGAAGCATCAAAAGAAATTGAAAGGAATACAGAGTTGCTGTGATTCTGAGGGCTATGCCACCGGTATTTTAAATAACTGGCAGGGTCACCCACGGTGGACAGGTTTCAGATGAGCTTCCAGACAAAGACAGACTAGGAAGAAAGAGCGACAAACTACTCCCAAATCGCTAGTCACTGAAAACTCTATGAATAGCAGAGAAACAAAGAGTTAATGTACCAAAAAGAACGGTCAATGTTCAACCATTTCAAGAGGTACCATATAATCAAGAACTGATGGTACTAAAGGAAGATGTTCAAGCTTCACTGAAGACATTAGCCAAAAACAAGGATCCAGGAATTGACAGAACACCAATTGAAATGTTTCAACAAACTGATGCAGTGCTAGAAACACTCACTTGTCTATGCCAAGAAATTCAGAAGACCTGGTTAACCAACTGGAAGAGACTCATATTTATGCGCATTCCAAAGAAAGGGATCCAACAGAATGAGGACATCACCAAATAATATAATGGAAGCAGCAGTCAGGAAATCAAGTAACTTATTGCATTAGGCAAATCTGCTGCATAAGACCTCTTTTAATGTGTCAAAGAGCAAAGATGTCACTTTGAGGATATTTTCAATAGCCTCATATATGTGTGAAAGTTGGGACAGTAAATAAGAGAGACCTCAGAAGGAACTGATGCATTTGAATTATGTTGCTGGCAACAAATAATGTAAGTACCATAGACTGGGTGAAGAACAAACAAATCTGTCTTGGAAGAAATACAGCCAGAATGCTTCTTAGAAGTGAGGATGGTGAGACTTCGTCTCTCATACTTTGGATCTGTTTTCAGGAAGAACAAATCTCTGGAGAAAGACATCATGCTTGGTCAGCAAAAAACAACAACAACAGGAAAACCCTTAATGAGATGGACTGGCACAGTGGGAACAATGATGGGCTCAAACACAAACAATTGTGAGGATGGCACAGGACTAAGCAGTGTTTCCTTCTGCTCCTTCTGTTTCCTTGGGTCACTGTGAGTTGGAACCAACTCAATGGCACCTTAACAACAGGATCATTAATATCAGATGCAAGAAAAATATTGCTGAAAATAATTCAAAACAAGTTACAGCAGTACAATGACAGGGAGGTACCAGAAATTCAAGAAAGATGAAATTTATGATAACTTTAACATTTTCTCCACTTACCATGATTTGCCTACAAAGGGTCGCTATGAGTTGAAACCGACTCCACAGCACATAACCAACACAAACACCAACCACCATCATGATTTGCATATTGGTCGTTTTGAGGATTTTTGCTGTCTTTATGTTGAGGTGTAATCCGTACTGATCTTAATCATTAAGTGTTTCAAGTTCCCATGCTTCAGCTAGTAAGGTTGTATTATACTTGTATCATAGGTTGTTATTCCATCCCGATGCTGTGTTCTTCTTTGTATGGTCCAGCTTCTCCGATTATTCATTCATCATATACACTGAATAAGTATGGCAAAAGTATGACACAAGCTTGCTTGCTGAAAGCAACATAAAGACAACAAAAATCCTCAAAACTGGACCAATATGCAAATCAAGGTAAGTGAAGAAAATAATGAAGTTATCAAGAATTTCATTTTCCTTGGATCCAAAATCAATGCCCATGAAAACAGTGGTCAAGAAATCAAACAATGTCTTGCACTGGAATATCTGTTGCAAATGCTGTCTTCAAAGTGTTAAAAAACAAAGATGACACCTTGAGGACTTAGGTGCATCTGACCCCAACCATGATATTTTCAATCACCTCACATGCATGTGAAAAGCTGGATAATGAGTCCGGAAGACTGGCAATAAAATTAGAATCAGACACATTAGAATTATGGCGTTAGTAAAAAATATTATATACACCATGGACTGCCAGAAGAAGAAACAAATCTGTCTTAAAAATACAACCAGAATGCTCCTTAAAAAAAAGATGGTGAGAATTTGTCTCATATACTTTGGACATATTATCAGAAGGGACCAGTCTCTGAAGACCGGCATCATGCCTGGTAAAGTAGAAGACGCTCATAAAAAAAAAAAAAAAAAAAATTAAAAAAAGGAAAATGCAGTAGCTGCAACAATGGACTTAAACACAGCAATGATTCTCAAACATATCAAAGATGTCACAGGATTGGGTAGTGTTTCATTCTGTTGTACAAAGGCTTGCTATGAATCAGAACTGGCTCAATGGCAGCTAACAACAACATCAGAACAGACTTCTACTCTCCTAAACTATGAGTGAATAAATTTGTTTGCTAAAGTTACCCATTTATGATATTTGTTATTGCAGCAGTAGTTAACTAAGGCACTGACTGAAATACTTAAACTAGCAATGGTCAGCCGCCAACCTCTGACCAGTTCATTCTTGTCTCCCCACCCCAGAGACTCTGACTTAGAACCTACATTTTTAACAAGGTCTGCAGGTAATTCTTATAGATCTCCAGGTGATCTTATGTACACAGGTGGATCTCTCAGTGGGTGGCCAAACTGGAATGGCCCCATTTGAAGCCCTGTGAGTAACAAACAGTTCCAGTTTGAAAGCTCTAGAAAAGTAGCATTGGTGAAACATTTTGGCGCCATCCAATAAGCCTCCTTCAAAAAGATCCTGGAGAACTCCAACAATGAAAACAAGGGAAAGAACAAAAGGGAGGACTGAAAAACTAGATTCCAAAAAAAAACTCCCACTGCCTGCCCTCCTGGCATTAAAAGCACTAAAACCCTTCTTTTGAAATCTATGCAAATGTCCTGAAAATGGTAATGAAATTTCACATCTCTCCACTTGGAGCCGTTGTTCTCAGGATTTTTCTATTTTAAAGCAAAATGTCACTTCTAAATGAAAACGTCCTTCCAAATCACTAAGACAGAAAAATTGTACTCAACAGATAAACAGAAGAGTCTATACTAAAGCCTCAAAAGCCTTAAAAAAACAAAACAAAACAAAATATGAGGTATAATAATGTCCACAACAGCATGATAGATAAGAGTCACAAGGTTTTAACCATAGCTATGCAAACATGGCCTAGTGTTTAAAACTTCAGCTATTGCAACTGTAAAATTAAGGCATAAACATTCGGCTCTGTCTCCTCTGGTGGGTTCTTGTGAACATCAAATGAGCCAAGTGTGAGGAAATGATTTGAGTGGCCAAGGTTGGGGCAGTTCTCCAGGGCAGTGTGACAGGGAGGACTTAAGGCGAGATGATACCTTTGGCATCAGCTACATATGGGGTCTATCCATGTTACTAGCTGCTTGTCCCTGATACACTGTGTTCCCCAAGGTTTGTTCTCACTTTCCTTCTACGTACCTATCATAAAACAAAGTTCTTGTTGTGGTTGTTAGGTGCCATTGAGTCGTTACCAACTCATAGCGCCCCTATGCACAGCACAACAAAACACTGCCTGATCCTGAGCCAACCTCACTACTGTTGCCACGCTTCAGCCCATTGATGCTGCCACTTGGTCAGTCCATCTTGCTGGAGTTCTTCCTGTTTTTCTCTGACCCTCTATCTTACCAAACATATTCTTCTCCAGCGACTGGTCCCTCCTGACAATATGTCCAAAGTATGAGAGTGGGTTCAGGAAATACTTGTTGCTGTTAAGTGCTGTCGAGTTGATTCTGACTCAGATCAATCCTGTATAGTGTTTCTGAGGACTGGTTGTGGCTTTGAACCATTGACCTTGTACTTAGCAACAGTCCAATGCTTATCCTACAGTGCCTTTTACAAGATCCCTCAGGAGTGAGGAATCTTGAGCTTATAAGCAGTTCTACTCTGTCAGTTGGAGTCTGAATTGGCTCTACGGCAGTAGATTTGGGTTTAAACTCACCCTGTGAAGTAGGTGTCCTGGTGTGGCACTGCAGGATAATGTGCTGGACCTCAAGGTCAGTTTGAGCTACAAGGTTGGTGCTCCTTGGAATCCCTATCCTGGGTCATTATGAGTTGGAACCGACTTAACTGCACTTAACAAGTATTTACTGGCATGGGATAGATTGTAGGATAAGCACTGGACTATTAACCACAATGTCAATAGTTCACACCTACCAGATGATCCTCAGAAATCCTACACAGAGTTGACATGAATCAGAAACAACTTGAGGACACTTAACAACCTGAGTTTAAATCATAATTCATTACTGTGGAATCAATTTTGAATCATAGCCACCCTAAAGAACAGAGTAGAACTGTTATATTAGGTTTGCAAGGCTGCAAATGTTTATAAAAGCCAACTGTCCTATCCTTCCTCTATGGAGTAGCTAGTGGGTTTGAACCACCAACCTTCTGATTAGTAGCCAAAGCAATTAACCACTGTGTGGCCAGGGCTCCTTTAGGTTAGTTTGTTGTTGTTGCTAGACACCATCAAGTCAGTTTTGACTCAGAGAGACCCTGTAAAGGGTTTACGAGGCTGTAACCTCGGAAACCCTGTACAGGGTCGCTATGGGTCGGAACCGACTCAATGGCACTTAACAAATCTTTACAGGGGAAGAAAGCCTCATCTTTTTTCCCAAGGAGTCGCCAGTGAACTTGAAGTGCTGACCTTATGGTTAGAAGTCCAGTGCTTATTCTACAGCATCAAATAACTGATCATTGAGCCAATCCATGTCTAACTTTATGCCATTCAGAGAGGTGGCATGCTAACTAGATGATACCCTAATTAGCAACACACAAAGTATACTGGGAAGAATTCCTGAGCCATTGTAGAACTGACTATACCAGTTGTCATCAGCTTGACTACTGTCATTGTTGGTGTTAAGTGCTATCGAGTCCGTTCTGACCCTTAGCTACCCTGTATAGGGTTTCCAAGGAGTGGCTGGTGGGTCTGAGCTGCCGATCTCACACTTCAAACTGATCTTGAGGTCAGTCCAGTGCATTATTATGCAGCACCACACCAGGACTCCCAAGTTGACAATGGTGAACCCGTATTTGTTAGACTAGAATTACACTCCATGGGGTTTTCTTCCTTTTTTCTTTTTATAAACAATATTTTATTGCGCTTTTGGTGAAAGTTTGCATAGCAAATTCAGTTAATAGTTACTATACAAATTGTTAGGGACACTGGTTACATTTTTCACAATGTGTCAACATTCCTATTAATTCCATTCTGAATACTTTTTTTCTAATAATCTGGTTTTCCTTCCTCCTTACTGTTTCATTTACAGGGGTGGGGAACTTCCAGCTCAAGGGCCATATTAGTCCTGTGAAATCATTTGATCTGGTCCTGCCAAGGCAACCACAGTTCCAGCCATCACATTGTTGTTTTTACTGTCATTGAGTTGGTTTCAACTCATAGTGACCCTATATAGGGTTTCCATGGAGCGGCTGGTAGGTTTGAACCACAGACCTTGTGATTCAAATAGACCTTACGGTCTAGTGCTTTATCCCACAGTGCCAAACCAGGACTCCAGCCATCACATTGTTGTTGTTAAGTGCCATCAAGTCAGTTCTGACCCATAGTAACCCTGTACAGGGTTTCTGAGGAGCAGCTGGTGAACTTGAACCACCGACCTTGTAGTTTAAACCAACTTTGCAGTCCAGCACATTAACCCACAGCACCTCACCAAGACTCCATTAGGGATGAATTAACCAAATGTTTGACCAAATATAGCAGGCTAATTTTTATGTTGATAATTTTGTATGGCCCACGAATGAGGTTATAAATTTTGGTAGAAAAAAATGTTCCCCAGCCCTGCTTTAGAGTAGCATTAGTGTCTTGTAGGTACTCGCTACTCTCTGTTAATAATCTTTATTTTATGAGCCTATCTGTGCATAGGGTCGCTACGAGTCAGTACCGACTCAATGGCACCTAACAACAACAGCAATCTGTTATTTGACTAAAAGATGACCTCAGGGTAGTTTCATTTCAAGGTTTAGGGGGTATGACAGGGTGGTAGTCTCAGGTGGTCCTCAAGTCCCAACTGTCCAGTAAATCTGGATGTTTGTTAAGAATTTGAGTTCCGTTCGACGTTTCTTCCCCTGACATCAGGCTCCATCTATCTTGCCTGTCCTGATCAGAATTCGGTTAGTGTTAGGCAGGCACCATCGAGCTCTTCTACTCTCAGGGGAGATAAGACTGTGGTCCATGTAGACTTATCAGTTCTGTAGATTAGTTTCTTCTTGAGTCTCTGGTTTTCTTCTTTCTCTATGTTCTAGACAAGAAGAGACTGATAGTTGTATCTTACGTGGCCTCTTGCAAGTTTTAAAAATTCCAGGTACTACTCACCAAACTAGGATGTAAACTTTATGAAGTATATATAGTATGTCAATTGACTAAGTTATCCCAGAGAATATGGCCTTAAGGCTTTAAATACAGAACAGCAATCCCTCGAGTTGTCTGTTTCGGTCTCAGAAATATCTATAACTGTGCCATCTATGAACTTTATTATCTCTATGAACATCTATATGTGTGTATATGTATATGCACGCACATATACACACAAGTCTATGCACATATACCTAAATGAAGAGAAAACAAGAATCCTCACCACTGGACTAATAAACAACATTCTTACGAATGGAAAAAGATTGAAGTTGTCAAGGACTTCTTCTTGGATCAACTATCAACACTCATGGAAGCAGTAGTGAAAAAATCAAAATAATGTGTTGCATTAGGCAAATCTGCTGCACAAGACCTCTTTAAAGTGTTGAAGAGCAAAGATGTCAGCTTGAGAACTAAGGTGCACCTGATCCATGGTATTTTTAATAACCTCATATGGATGTGAAAGCTGAACAGTAAATAAGGAAGACCGTAGAAGAAATGATGCATTTTGAGTTATGGTGTTGGAGGAGAACATTCATTGAAAGTGCCATGGCCTTCCAAAAGAACAAACAGATCTGTGTTGGAAGAAGTGCAGCCAGAGTGCTCCTTGGAGGCCAAGATGACCAGACTTCATCTCATACTTCAGATATATTGTCAAGAGGGACCAGTCGCTGGAGAAGGATATCATGTTTGGTAAGGTAGAGGGTCAGAGAAAAAGAGGAAGACCCCCAAAGAGATGGATTGGTAAAGTGGCAGCATCAATGAGCTCAAGTATGGCAAAAATTGTAAGGTTGGCCCAGGACTGGGCAGTATTTCATTCTGTTGTGCACAAATCACTGTGAGTAAGTACCGACTCGATGACACCTAACAATAACAACAACAATACATACATATATCTAAAGGGTTTTCAAAGAATGATTTTTCACAAGTAGATTATAAGATATTTCTCCCAAGGCATCTCTGCGTGGATGTGAACTTCCAACTGGGAGGGTTAAGCATTTGTAACACCCAGGGTCTCCTCTGACTATAGGAACCCATGATAGGGTCACTGTAATTTTTAATATTTTTAATATTTGAAAACAGTAACACTGACTTAGAATCTGTATTTCCTGTGTGGTACTGTAGGATCAGCACTGGATTATGAACCCACAAGGCCAGCAATTCAAACCCACCAATTTCTCCTCAGAAATCCTATACAAGGGTCACTATGAGTCAGAACCAACTCGAAAGCACTGAACAACAACAACAGTTATGAAACAGTCCCCCAAAGCACATGGAGATCATCAGGGAAAGAGCGTAAGATGACGGACATGATGACAATGCACACAAGGAGCCATTATGTTCCAATCCTTACACAGCGTTTGGGTCAGTTCTTACAACTATATGGCCATTCCTTCGGGAAACAGAAATGGGCTCATACACCTGGCCTGCTGAGAAGCTGCACTACAAAGAAAAAAAAAAGGGAATATACACGGAAGTGACAGTGAACTTGGTGTCATGGAGGTAGATCTAGCAATGAGTGTGGGGTTTGAAGGGAGAGTTCAAGTCCTAGGCCAAACACTCATTGGCTGTGTGACTTTGGGCAAAGCATTTCAGTCCTAAAACTGGGGGCACTGGATGGGATTACCTGTAAATTTTTATCCAGCCTGGTCAAACACCATTAAAAAAACACCCTGCAGGAACTCTCAGTAACTACTTCCCCAAAGAAATCAAAGCATTTGTTATTATTCATGCACAGAAGTGTTAGATGCGATTAAAGAAATGCTTTCATTGCATCTTGTAAACGGGGCACAGTACTGTCCAACAAGACACTGGCCCAGAAAATTAAAGCAGGAATAATTCCATCAAAAACAAATGGGTAGAGATGAGATTCCCCTGCTGTGTGGGGAAGCATGGTGGTTCTCCACAAAAGGAGCATTCCCCCTCCTGGCTCCATTCTGAGATCTCTGTCTCAATGACTCACCTGCGTAGGAAGACACGGGGGAGATCTGCAGAGGGTAGAGTTCGCTCATGCTGACCGGCTGCTCATCACTCTCAGTGGTTACCTCCACAACTTGGCAAATGTCTGGTGGGTTAGTGACAATCTCTTGGTCCTCGATGTTGCTGTCCAGATGAGACTGCTCTACAACTTCAAGGAAAAGAGAGTCATCATGCAGTGAGGTCTCCTGACTTTACAATTGGAGCACACACTCTCTAGAAAGAAAATCTTACCCCTAAGAGCCAAACAGCCAGGATTCAGCTTCCCAGTTATTACCTGCCACCTGCCATGAAGCTGGAGAACAAACCTTAGCTTCAGGCTGATGTCTCCAGAGAAGCCAAACCCACTACCACAGAGTCAATTCTGGCTCCCAGAGACCCACTCTACTGGACAGAGTGAAACTGAGCCTTAGTGTTTCCGACAGTCTCATCTTTCTCCCCAGAAGCAGCTGGTGGGTTTGAACTGGTCTCCTTGAAGTTAGCAGCCCAACTCTTAACTCATAGCACCACCAAGGTTCCCTCCAGAGAATCAGTCTGCCAAAATCTGGTTACTACTGTGGGCTATTTCCAGTTTGCCTACCAATGTGCTTACTGGTGGGCCTGTCCCATCTACCTCAGCTGAGTCCCTAAACTCAAGCCAGTCATGGCCAGGCAAGACTACATGACCAGGCACTGCATCCGGACTTAGCTCCCAGGCCAGGTATGAAAGACAGAACTTGGAACCTGACTCATTTCTATTCTCCACCTTTGCTCTAAAGGAGGCCCAGGCTGCTGTGCTGTTTTCTGGGCCCTGTGGTCCAGAGAAATGTGATCAAATCCTAACAAGGAGACTGACCCACCCAAATTCACACCTTGGTGTCACTTTTAGCTACAGGGTGCTCCATTCATACTTCCTGCCTGCAGGCAACATGCTCACTGGGGGAAGTATCAAAACAATGCACTAAAGTGTGTTTCCCAATAATAATGAACAATGCTGTTGTTAAGTGCCCTCAAGTGGTTTCCAACTCAAAGCTACCCTGCGAGGAACAACTGTTAAACCACCAACCATCTGGTTAGCAGTCCAGTGCTTATCCTACTGCAGCACACCAACCAGGACTCTTAATATAACAATTGGTGGTGGTAAGTGCCTTGGAGTCAGTTCTGACTCATAACGACCCTGTGTAGGGTTTCCGAGGAGCAGCTGGCTGGTGCATTTGAACCGCTGACCTTGTGGTTCACAGTCCAGTGCTGATCCTGCAGTGCCACACCAGAAGTTGTAGTATCAATTTCCCAGAACAGTGAAGAGATGGATTCTGACCACCCGGTTTCTGCACCCGGCCACAATGATTTATTATTTGTTATCAAACTTTATTTTGAGATTTGTGTACACTCACGTGGATTTGTAAGAAAAGTAGCAAATTATAAAAGTCCTATAATTTCCTCCAATGGAAATTGTAACACTTAACAACAACAACATAGTACAAGATTAGTCAGGATACTGACATTGACACAATCCATTTACCTTACTCAGAATACCTCAGTTTTAATGATACATTTATATATGTGTGTGTTTGTATGTGTAGTTAGTTCCAAGCAACTGATTCATTGATATGTATAGGTTCATATAGCCACCACAATCAAAATACTGAACACTTCCACCACCGTAGTATCTTTTTTGTTCTGCTTTTGTACCCACACCCAGCTCCCTCCACCTCCACACCCCTCCCCCACCACCCTGGCAACCACAAATCTAGTCTCCATTCTTGTCATTTCTAAGGTATTAAGTAAATGTACTTGTATAGTAGTAATCTTTAGGGATTAATTTTTTTTCACTCAGCATAATTCCCTGAAGGTTCATACAAGTTGTTGTACCAATAGTTTGCCACTTTTTATTACTAAGTAGTAGTCCAAGATATTCATTAACAGGGGGACACTGGGATATATCCAACTTTCGGTGGTTACAAATAAAACTGCTATAAACATTAGTGTATGGCTTTTTGCAGGAACCAAGTTTCCATTGCTCTGGGATAAGTGCCCAAGAATGCAATTGCTAGGTCAGTCATATGGTAATTGCATGTTTAGTTTTACAAAAAACTGCCAGTTTCCCAGAGTATCTACCATTTTACATTCTCACCAGCAATGCATGAATAATCTAGTTTCTCCACATCCTCACACCAGCATTTGGTGTTGTTAATTTTTTTTTAGCTGTTCTGACATGTGTGTGGTGGTGGTGGTGGCTGTGTGCCGTGGAGTCGGTCCAGACTCATAGCGACCCCGTACAGGGTTTCTGAAGCTGTAAATCTTTACGGGAGCAGAATGCCTCATCTTTCTCCTGCGGAACTGCTGGCAGTTTTGAACTGCTGACCTTGCAGTTCGCAGCCCAATTCGTAACCACTATGCTACCAGAGCTCCTTGACATGTGTGTAGTAACATGTAATTGTGGTCTTAATTTGATGTGTGTAGTTCTGATGTGGCACTGTAGATTAATGTGATGTACTGCAAAGTTGGTTTGAACCAAAACTCACCAGTTGCTCCTCGGATACTCTATGCAGGGTCGCAATGAGTCGGAACTGACTCAATGACACTTAACAATAACAACAATCATGTGTGGTGCTATATATAGGATCAGAATTGAACTACAAACCACAAGGTTGCTGGTTCAAACCCACCAGTTGCTCCTCGGAAACACTATGCAGGCTCACAATGAGTCAGAACTGACTCCGCGACACTTAACAATAACAGCAGCAATGTGTGGTGCTTTAGGATCAGCACTGGATTGCAAATCACAAAGTTGGTGGTTCAAACCCACCAGCTCCTCCTTGGAAACCCCATACAGGGTCACTAAGGGTCAACAGCACTTAACAACAATAATGCCCTGTCCTACTTTGAAACAGAACTGACATTATACTGCTGTTGGCAGTTGACTGAATGAAATATCTCTGAAAACTAATTCCAATAAATAATTAGGACGATAACAAAAAGGTACTAACAATGTTTTCTCCAAGTCCTCAGAGCACTTTACTCCCATAATCTATCTATACCTTACTCATATCTGTGTAAGTGCTTTTAACATTTCATACCAAAGGGTTGACAGGGAAAGCATCGTTCTGTTGTTATAGAGGAACAAACATAGGCACAGAGAGGTAGAGTGACTTTCCAAAGTCACATAGCTTGTTTTATGTGCAATGTTCTATCTCCTGGACATTTCCTCACCATGTGTAAGTTAGGCAGGATCACACTCTAGTTTCCATAAAAAGCTAGCCATTGTGGGCAAGTATATAAAGAGCTACTGTTTTTAACTGTGGGAGAAAGATGAAGTTGTCTGCTCCCATAAAGATTTACAATCTTGGAAACCTTATAGAGTGGTTTTACTGGTGAGGTGCTATAGATTAAGCACTGGACTGCTAACCACAAGGTCAGCAATTCAAACCCACCAACTATTTCTCAGAAACCCTATACAGGGTTACTATGAGTCAGAACTGACTCGATGAGAGTTAATAACAACAATTTAAGGTTGCTATGAGTCAAAATCAATTCCATGGCAGTAGGTTTTGCTTTAATTGCTTTTTAGGAGTGAGAGAGCCTGGGTGGAGCAAGCAGTTTGTAATCGGTTGCTAATCTAAAGGTTTGAACCCACTCACTGACTCCATGGAAAGACCTGCCAAACTGCTTAAATAAATACTACAGCCAAGTCAATCGTTTGGAGGAGTTCTACTCTTGTGTCATGGATTTACCATGAGTCAAGGGCTGACTTGAAGGCAGTTAAAAACATCCGCAGATAATATTCTTTAAGTTCTGCTCAGGAAAGTGTTTAGAGGGCAATGAGAGTTCATAGGCTCCCTAAGTAAGAAAGGAAAGGCACACAGAAGACTGGGAAGGGCGATTTGGGGATGTGTTGTTGTTGTTGTTGTTAAATGCCGTCGAGTCAGTTCCGACCCATAGTGACCTTGTATAGGGTTTCCAAGGAGCACTTGGTGAGCTTGAACCACCAACCTTGCAGTTCAAATGGCTTTGCAGTCCAGCGCATTAAGCCACCAGGGCTCTATTTGAGTATGAGACTATGAATTATGCACTCCCCAGACACACACTGAGTGCCCACACTGGCCCCTCTCAAGGTTTCTGTTGCTTCTCCCAAGTAAAGTAAAATGGTAGGAAAAGGAGACCTGAGGCCTGGTCCTGTCTTGTCCTAAGAAGGAACTCATGAGTGTTTGCAAGTGGAGGAAAGGACAGAGATAATAAAGGAGGGATATAACTCGTGATATATTACAATTAAAGCAATTAAGCGTATACTAATTTAATTTAAATATCTTCGTTATTATATTTATTTGTTCTGACCAGGAATTCTCTCCCTCACTGCTTTTTCACACAATGCCTGCAGTGCAGTGAATTACTGACTGTGTCTTTGTAACTCCCACCGTTACTGTTTCCTGATAAGTCTGGGTAAGAGAAGGTGGGAGAAGATGTTGATGGATTACATGATTCAGCTGTGAGTGGTTGTTAACAGGGATAATTATGATTGTAAAAACTTGGAACTCGGTAACATATATAAAATGAGAGTCATCTCTGGAGCACAAGGGGGATTTCACTACCATCAAAGAAGAAGACCCAGGAGTGGAGCATGTCCTTTGGACTCCAAGATTCCTGTGTGTTGAACCTCCTCGACCCATGGACAGAAAACGGTAGCACTCCCATAGAGGAAAGGCAGAGGAGCAGCTGCAACAGAACGGAGAGCCAGAGTACAAGACAGAGTGCTGGGCATTCCAGCCCATGAAGCAGGCAAAGATGAGTGGCTTTGGGCAGGAGGTTCGCTTTCAGAGTGGGGTGACTACAGGCACTTAATTAGAGCAGTTACATTTGCTGACCCATGGAGCCAGAGCCTAGTGTCTTCAAATTGAGACTTATGGTGGAACAAGTGCCCTGTGAGCATTTATCAGCAGCCCTAAAAGAGCTTTATAACACTGCCAGGCAGGGCAGACCAAAGGGCTGAGGGCCAAGTAGAAAGCTCTACTTGTGGGCACCACAGATAAGTAGCTATCCTAACCCTGAACATTTTTTACCCTGAATTGTAATCTGTTAACTTCCCTAATGGAGTCCTGGTATGGTGTGGAGGGATAAAGCCCTGGACTGCAAATTCAGTTTGAACCACACGGTTGGTGCACCCACGGTTTAAACTCACCAGGTACTCCTTGGAAATGCTACACAGGGTCGTTATGACTTAGAACTGACTTGACGGCACTTAACAACTTCTGTAATAAACCCCATAGTTAAATCTGGTGCCTGAGTTTTATGTGGCCAATGCAGGAGACATCTACTGAATAAACAGATGGGTAACGGGACTGAGGGTCCTTAGCTGATCCAGACATTTTTCCTTGGAAGCTGGAAACCCAGAATCCTGTCAAATTCCATGATGACAATTCATGATATCTAGAAAATTCAAGACCTAGACTCCTTTGAACCTAAGTGAAGTTATAAAAGATATATCCCCACCATCATGGTTGCTACAAACTTAGGGTGTGGATGGAGACCAACCCTGAGAAAGGCACAAGGAAATATTATGGGTGGTGAAAATGTTCTCTGTCTTAAATAGGGTAGTGGTTACACCACTGTGTGCATTTGCCTAAATTCATACAGCTGTTCATCCAAAAAGGGTTAATTTTACTGTATACAAATTATACCTCAACATACATGGCTTAAGAAAAGTAGATAAACACCTCAACTGGAATTTGAAGTATAATGTAAATGCTGGTGACAAGGATGGAAAAACAGGTTTTTGGTTACAGGGCCACAATCTGTATACCTAGTAAAGGTCAAATTAACCCCAAAGGAGGGTGTAGCTTAATGCCTTGGTAAGAGATGGCCACTTATTCTTGCTGGAACATCTTTGAGAACACTTCAGAATATACCCAGTTCTCAAGTCACATGTGCCTTGGGAACTATCTGTAGTCAACTCAATCTCTACCCACATCATGATGGATGAATGGATTGCTCCAAACCAAAGTCTGTCCTAAGTGTCAAAACAGATACAACTCTGATGTCTGGCAAATAATTAGCTATCAATTACAACAAATAAGGTCATAAGCTGCATTCCTCTGGGTGTTGAAAAGCATCCTGATGTATTTAATAGCAATAACAAAGCCTACTATTTCCCAAGCACTTACATTTGCCAGATTCTATGCTCAGTGTTATCAGCATGATCTCACAAAACCCTGTGAGGTCACAATAGCCAAAAGGTGGAAACAACCCAAGTGTCCATCATCAAGGATGAATGGATAAACAAAATGTGGTATAGACATATAATAGAATACTATTCATCCATCAAGAGAAATGAAGTTCTGATACATGCTACAACATGGATGAACCCTGGAAACATGCTGATTTAAATCAATTAGTCACAAAATGGCAAATATTGTACGATCTCACTTGCATAAAAGAGGAGATGTATGGAGATCAAAGTTTATCAGTGGCTACAAGAGGTGGGAGAGAGGGTTTTGGAAAAATGGGAGTCTGAGAGGACAGTTGTTCAAACCACAGAGCTACTCCATGGAAGACAGATCAGGCAGTCTGTTGCTGTAATGACGGACAGCCTTGGAAACCCAATGGAAACGTTCGACTGTATCCTATAGGGTTGCTGTGAGTGGACACTGACTCAGTGGCAGTGAATTAGCTTAGAAGGCACTGAGTTTTGCTTAATGGGATGGAACAATCTGGAAACAGACTGTGATGGCTATACAGCATGATGAATGTTGTACCCAATGTCGCTGAATTGCTTACGTAGCGATGTTGAAGTGACAAATATTTAGCTATGTATACTTTTACCATGATAAAACATTAACAAAACACCAATGAGGAAAATGCAATTACCATGCCTCTTTTAGACGGGAGGAAACAGAATTATGGAGAGTTAAATAACTTATTTTGGGTCCGAGATCGAGAAAGTAGCAGAAACAGGATTCAACTTCAGCTACACTTGACCTCAAAGCCCAGTTCTTAAGTTCTTTCAACAGAAACAGCTATGGAAATTCAAACTAAGCTACACTGCTTTCTTAGGTTCCAACCAAAAAAACACCTTCCATTACGATACTCTGGGGTCATAATCAATAGTGAAATTTCTTATCAACGGTTCTATAGTGGGTACCATGAGGCATGGTGTGGCGCTGTGGGTTAAAGCGCTGGACTGCGAAGTTTGTTTGAGCTGTAAGGTCAGCGGTTCAAGCTCACCCACCATTCCTTGGAAACATACAGGGTCGCTATGGGTTGGAACTGACTTGACAGCACTTAACAACAACAACACTGGGTGCCAAGCAAATTCTCTCATGGTTGGAAAAGCTAAAAATCCACTGATCTTCCCTTGCTTATTAAGGCCAATCCATGTGGGCAAACTACCCACAGGAATGTAACTTTATCTGAACCTAGTTGCTAAGAATTACAGCAATATTATTCATGGCTGGTTACCGAAGACCGGTTTGATTCCTTAAAGTGTCCCTCTTACTTTATTAACAATTGTTGACTCTCTGGTGGGCTCAACTTGAGAAAGAAGCTTACCCCCTTTTCTCCAGAGAAATCTCTTTAAAGCAGAGACTATTTGAAATGGAAAGGCCATTAGAGGTGGTTGTGTCCTATAATTTTGTATTTGGAAAAACCGCAATCCAGAGTGGTGAGGTAAATTGCCAAGGTCACTCATGTAGCTGCAGAGTCAAGAGTAAAGCTTATTAGCAAGGCATACAACATTAGTCCATCAACACGGTACAGTGGAAAGTTCTTTTGACCCTGTCTGGGAAGTTGAGCATTGAAACTATTAATGCCAGCCCTGAGGATGCTGCACAGATGGAGGCTAATTTTGTTTCTCAAATATACTTTAATATGATTTTGATAATATAATAATCACAATATTATTTCACCACCTCTAATCACAGAGTGATTTATTGATACATCTCACAATATCCCAGAGAGAAAGGCAATCATTTCAGAGAAAGGAGTTCTGTCTTTGTGTGGGGCAGACTAGCCCTGACTGTAGCCATAACCAGACAAACCGGTTGGTTTTAGTTGCAGGATGAAGCAAGAGTGTGGTTGGTGCAGTATAAACTCTTCACCCCTACTAAGAAAGCAAAACAAAAGAGAGCAAATCATGGCTCCCAATAAAAAATCAATAGAGTTAATCAATATGTGTAAGAGTCAACAGCCTGGGCACTGAAATCTGGGTAAGACTTTTTGGATTTAGTTGCCTAATATCTATTTCATGCTGTGTTGTAGCAGCAGAGCCTTAATTGCCATTCAATAACAACAAAAGACAGTACCAACCTGATTCTAGAATCAGGTAGGAGTCCCACTGCCCAGAATAATCCAGATTCAAAATCCAGCATGAAAGAGGTGGGCTTCTTTATTCTGGAGTCTATGAGAAGCCATGGATGGAGACGTGGTGAAATTGTCATGTTTTAAAAATCACTCAGTAGAATAAATGGAGAGCTGGCAGAATGGATGTAGCATTCCGACAAGAGCGAAGGTGAATGGAACCAGTACCAGAAGTCAAAAGAAAAAGACAGATTTGAAAAACATGATGAGAGGAGACAGTTAATTATAAATGGGATAAGGATAGAGAGGAGAAAGACACATAATATAACATGATAAAAGACAGGCTTTGAGGTGGGTTTTGTTTTTAGTAAATAAAATCTTCTTAAAGCTGAGAAATAATAGCCAAGTTCCATTGCCTATGGCTCCTGGTTAACACACGTTGAGCAGAATAAGCCCCAGGTGACTCAGCTCTGTGGCCCAATCAGCTGAAGAGAAATAAGGCATGTTATCAGTTCTATGTGTGACTACATTGTGAGATCTTGTTTTCCATCTCACATGGAGTTTCATGTTGCTAAGCATTTTCTTCTGGCAGTCCATCATATATTAGTCTTCTCTGCCAACACTATAATTCAAATCCTTCTCCAGTATTTCTTACTGTATATGCCATGGGCTGCCAGAAGAATGGAAACTGTCTTGGATGAAGTACAACTAGAATGTTCCTTTAGAAGTGATGATGGCGAGACTTGCGCTCACGTACATTGGACAAATTCTCAGCAGGTACCAGCCCCTGGAGAAGGACATCATTATTGGGAAAGCAGGGGTCAGTGAACAAAAGGACAAAGTTCATTGTGATGGACTGACACAGTGGCTGCAACAATGGGCTGCAATACAGTGGTGTAGCAGTAATTGTAACAATGGCACAGGATTGGACTCGATTTTGATCTGTTGTACATAAGGTCACCGTGAGTTGGAAACGGCTCAGTGGTACCTAACAACACCAAACAAAGCATTTTCTAAGGGTTCTGATGTAACTGACCTTGTCTTCGGTCTCCCAGGAGAAGATGTGGTACACAGTTGACAACTCAACTGAAAATGTGCATGGAAGATCTTCACTGCTATCACCCTTCTAGCTAAAGATCCGCCTCAAAACTACATTCTAAATTCTATATAGAATTATACATTTGAAGCACCAGAAAAAACAAGGGAAAGAATAAGAAGGAAAGGAGATAGGGAAAGATGAAGCCATAGTTCTGCCTAGTCCTGTCCAGTATCACCCTTCACTGTCTTTGAAATTCACCCAGTGAATTGAGTGTCAGAGGCTACAAACCTGCATTATAATCATGTGGTCCTCATGGAGCCCCGAAACTTAGTCTCTAAGTTGCAAATCTGTTCTCTTGCTTCTTCATTTCTCCTTACTGACACATGCGCTCCTAAGGTTGGCTAAAAGCTACTCAGGATTCACTTTATTAAAGTTGAAGTCCTGGTGTGACACTGTAGGATCAGTAATAGACTGCTAACCATGAGGTCGGTGGTTGAAACCCACCAGCTGCTCCTTGGAAACCCTATACTGGGTCATTATGAGTCAGAGCTGACTCAACAGAACTTAACAACAACAAAATCAAATTTAAAAGCAATTACCAAGACAAGGATTCCCTATAAGGTGCATTTTGGGCAGCCAAAATTAAAGCAAAATCCAAAATATATTATTTCCTAATTGCTCTATGTCTAGTCACTAAGGATTTCTTTTATTTCATTCAGAGTAATGAATAGCCTCCTTTGTTTCAAAGCAATCGCAGCTTTACTGAAGGGCGGGGTTACCTTTTATCAAAAAATACAATGGGACTATAAAGTACTGCCTAGGCAAGTCAGACAGAATGTCCGCACCTGCAAACTTTTTACACTGGTCTGGAGATCATTTCAATACAGCTCAGCATTTAAAGCACTTCTAAGCTGGGTAAGATGCCAGCTGGGTGTTGTCATAACAATTCAACATGTTGCTGGCTTCTTCCGTTTTCTAAAACCAGTAGTCATACACACACACAATTTAATGCTAAAGAAAAGCAAAAATGAAAGTTTTTCTCCCTCCCCTCATAGAGAAAGCAGAGCTAGGTCTCGAGTGCTACACACTATGCATTTAACCGTACACAAGAGATGGAACATATAAAGGCATGATGTCTTTAAGTATGGGAACCCACACACATCCTCAGTGGGCACAGTTAGCTAACTCTATAAGTACGCTCAGCTCTTATGGAGAAGTCCAATCATAGTACACAGCCCTCCCTTCAACACTCTGTGTGTGTTTCCTGTTATGAGTGTGGCAAGAATAAACGTAAAACATAACAGCAACCAGGTAAGAGCAGCACATTGTACATCTTTCACACTTAGCAGATTTATTTACAAAAGAGCCAGCCCTACCCAGAATAAAAATATACTGCTGGCTGGCCTTCACTGGATTAATTATTTTCAATTTATTTCACTAGCTAAACAGCCTATAGACAATGTCAAAAAACAGTACCAAGTACTGATTCCAGTTCCCAGAGTTAATCTTATACATATAAAAGTAGAATGAAAACATCCTGAATCTTTCTTCTCAGTGTCTAAATACAAAAACTGGAATGAAATCTGGATTTTAAAACAAATGAACTGAAATCCAAAGTGGTGTCAATTTAAAATAAAGCATGTTAAAAGGTAAGGAGCTCTGGAAGAATAGTGGTTATACGTTAGACTGCTAACCTCAATGTCAGCAGTTTGAATCCAACAGCCATGGGAGAAAGATGAAGGTTTTCTGTTTCTGTAAAGATTTACAGTCACAGAAACCATATGTTGCTGTTGTTGTTGTTAACTGTTGTCAAGTCGGTTCCAATTCATAGCAACTCAGTGTAGGTTTCCAAGGAATGGCTGGTGAATTTGAACTGCCAACTTTGCAATTCAACCCGATCTTACAGTCCTGCACTTATCCTACAGCGCGCCACATTGTAAATCCTATATAGGGTCACTATGTGCAGGAATCGACTTGAGAACACACCACCACCTGCACCAAAAAGTAAAGAGAGAAAAAAAGAACCTCATAAATTCCTCAGAAGTCTTGGAATCAAAATCTTGTGTTTCTCATCATTTCTACCCACAAATCACAAAGATTGAGATGGCTAACTAATCGTCTCAATGTGTTGGCAAAAACCCTCTGAAGAGTTTAATAATAAGATTCCTCAGATTTTTATCAATGATCACAAATTATCTATTTCTTTAAAATATTGCACATATCTACTTTATAAATAATTATGTAATTTCCTAAGGGTTACCAACTAATTAAAAAGACACTCAAACTCATTTTGCTGCTGTCTATTACTGACTTCATAGTAAACCCAGAAAGAATCATTTAATCCATTAGGCGAGCTCCTAGCCAAACCTGATGGTTTTCTTTGTCCTTGAAGTTGGTAATGACTCACTAAATGAATGCCAGCTCCAGGTAGCCTTGACTGTACAAAAGGGCAAAGAACAATGAACTGAATAGAAAAGTTTTATACTGAAGACTCAAAAAGGTTTTGTTTTTTTTCCTTCTAAAAAGTAAAGAAAACTCTGATACAGTAGAGGCTCTTGTTTGACATTTTATCTGAGGCTGACTTCACCACAAACATGGAGGGGCACTCCCCAAACCAACCAGCTCCTTCAAAACAAACTGAATCTTAAGAACAGTGTCTGAAGGTTTGGCAAATGTGTTTATTTAAAAAAAAAAAAAGGTTCAGTGAACATACTACACTTTCCAAGAACTGCCTACTGAGAAAAGCAAGAAAATGGAAGAATCAGAAGAATTAGGAAGGTGGTGAAGGAAGACACGAAGACGGTCTCTCTAGCCCTGGAAACAACCATGGAGGCAAGAAGCCAGTGCAAGGAGACCTGGGAGTTTGGGCCTCTGTCAGGCAACTAACTTCCCAGCTTCTTCTTCGGGAAGTGACAGATTCCTTGGTTTCTAGGGCTCCTTTCAGCTCAAAATCGACTGTAGGACATATTGCCTCCATGTAAAAGTGCCAAGTCGAGGTGTTAGCTCTGGGAGTAAGGTGTGCATTGGATGTACAGTGTGCATTCAGTACATGCTTTCTTCTTCCTTCTGCCAAAGTACTCTATGAAAGTTCAAGGAAGCTTCTGCATGCATGATTCTATTGCCAAAACCAGAACTGAAGGGATGAAGGGATCATGCCCTCACCATGCTGGATGAAGCTACAAGTCCATTATTATATCCACAGCCTCTGATCTGCACTCAACCCCAAGCCTAAAACGACCCAAACACAAGGCTTGCTGTTACGGCTCTGCATGGTCTCTCTGGTTCTGGTCAGCATGACTTGATGGTGGAAATCAGCAGTACTAACTGTTTACAACATGCAGCCAAGTTTAATTCAAAAGGGAGTCTAAGCAAAGAAGCCCATCTCTGGGTTTGGGACAATAGTGAATCCAACTTGACTGCCAGGCCTCCTCCATTCTTCCACTGGGCCCCACCATCCACTCACCACAGCAACCCAGTGAGACCTTATTAAAGTGCAATTCACAGCATGTCATCTTCCTGCCTGAAGCCCTCCAAGGGGTGGTGGCTGCAATTGTGGGTGTGTATGTGCGAACATTTATGCACTTTACTGTCTATATATGTCAATAAAAAATATTATAAACAATCATTTCCCATAACATTGAGAATGACACCCAACCACCTTGCCATGACCTTCAAGTATCTCATGAGTTGTCCCTGCCCCTTGCTTACTCTCATTCTGCTTGCCCCATGTTCCATATGCTCAGCCACTGTCTGCCTCTCTTTCTGTTCTCCCAAGTTTGGAGGGTCTGTCCACACAGCACTTGCTGCTCCCCTCACCCACTGGTTTCAGGTGAAATGTCATCCCTCGGAAAGGTCCTTTGGCTCCCCAATCTCAATGTGATTCCCTGTCATTCTCTGATCTCATTGCTCTTTGCCTTTGCAGTTCGACTGACGATGCTTCCATTAGCTGTGGGTTTATTTGTTAACTATTTGCCTCCTTTTATGCTGGGTTTCCTAAGGAGCTCTGATAGCATAATGGTTACGAATTGGGCTGCTAACCTCAAGGACATCAGTTCAAAACTACCAGCTGTTCCATGGGAGAAAGATGAGGCTTTCTGCTTCCGTTAAGATTTACAGCCTTGGAAACCCTGTGCAAGGTCACTGTGAGTGGGAACTGACTCCACAGCACATAACAACAACAACATGCTGGGTTTCCTACTCTATCTCCTGCTTGTAGACGGCATGTAATATATGGCAAGCACTCCAACAGATTTGCTGAATCAAAGTGTGCCCTTTGGCAACATGTCTTTGTGCCTGTGTCTTCACCTGTAACACAGGCACCATCTTTGTAGCCACAAAGTCTGCCACAACACAGGTGCTGGGAGAATTCATGAATAGTCTTTCCTCTCCTTGGTGCTCAAGGTCAACACACAAACATTTTTCACAAGGCCAAATATTGAAAGAAGATTGAGAATCACTAATCATTAGTCACTGGGGGGAAAAAAATTCATCTACTTGGCCTCTGCTAGAAAACCACCCTCGGCCTTCTTTTTCTCAGGCTGACACATCCAAGTTCCATTATTTGATCCTCAAAGTTTTTATTTTTCAACCTTGTAATCTTGGGGCTGGGACTTGCATTTTGAGATAGTTCCAACACTTCCTCCTACTGACTGTTGTTTCAAGATCACTGCTTTACAAATTTTAGATCCCTGGGGGCCACTCATGTGTATAAAAAAATGAGATGTCAAAACATTTACCTATGATGTTCACCGTACTATCCACTTCATTTTTTATAGCTGAAGTCAGGACCGCATACTCAGGAGAAAGATCACTTACTCCATTACTAAGCCCCAAAGATGACTCAACTGGTTCTTGCTAGGAAGAAGAAAAGAAAAAGAATTGAGAACACTTTCTTTCCCTCCCTTTTCTTTAGTTTAAATTCAGCTGTCTACTTTCTTAATGCTGGGGTTATGAACGCATTTTCTACTTACTGAAAGTAGCCTTAAGTTAATGAAGCACATTTCTGCCTAAGATCATACTGTTGGGTTCAAGGAAATAGTACCACAGCATCTGGCTTGCCTTTAAAAAACAATTACCACTCTGACAGTAGTAGCTTTGCTAAGAGTTGAACAAGACTGCAAAATTGCCTAAGGAAAGTACTGCACCATACTGCATACCTTCTAGGTGCTCTAGAGTCAACAGCAGACTCCGTTTTTTAGTTACCTCTTTTGTAATTATTTCTTAGGAAAATGCTCTGTCTCACTAATTGCCCACTTACAGGAACCCAGAGGAAGCTGCGGATGGATTTGCCTCACAAGTGGCTTGCCATCACTTCTGGCCACTTGAACACCCTGCATTGAGTGGCTGGCTGCTAGCATGGGCCACACTCACAACTGAACCCTCCCTCTACCCAGGCAGCCCCTCATCCCTGCTTTCATCAATGCCTTTCAAGTGCTTGAATGACCCAGCCAGCCAGAGAGGCTGCACACTCATACTAAAGGACCAAAGAGAATAAATCCCTTGACCTCATTACAGTTTTAAAACTTGCTTTTTTTCAATTTCATAGACCCTCAACTCCCTCTAAGAGTGCTAACCAACTCTGGGAAAGCCAGTCCTGATGTACAAGTTGACTTTCTGTGAAAGTAATCAGGTCAGACTCAAAACAGCCACACAGGATGACTTACAGGGAAACCAAATGGGAGAGGGTGGAAGGGTATGAAGAACACAGAAACGGGAGCTGGGGATCATGTGAGGTAGAAATATTACGAATGGTATTCAACTCAAAAGCGTGTCAAGCATTTTGATCAATTTATTTATGTGTTACTTAGAATCAATGATGATTCTTTGTTTTTTTAATTATAGAGAAGTAATACCCTGGTGTGAGCTCTGTGGCTCTATAGATTAAGCACTGAACTGCTAACCACAAGGTCGACAGTCTGAGTTTACCAGCTGCTCTGCAGAACAAAGATGAGGCTTTCTGCTCCCATAAAGATTTACAGCCTTGGAAAACTCTATACAGGGTCACTATGAATTGGAACCGACTCTTTGGCACTTAACAACAACAACAACAACCCTGGGGAAAATTACCTGCTCCTTCCAGATTCTAACAGGTTATGAAAACATTTTCAGGATGAAGACAATCTCACCATGATAACTGTGGATTTAAAGACATCACTTCACCATATACGTCTATTTTAAAAAACCATATATTGCATGATGTACCTGAGGTTAAACATAAGGAAGAGTCCAGAACGCCCCTACTTCGCAGAGATGTTACCACTGTCTCCCTCAACATCTTGTGTTTTTAAGATTTCCAAATAAAGTCTTTTTTCAGGTGTGTGTGGCAGAGGGAGAGGGACTGAATCTTTTGACTGATTTGAGCAACCATTCATTTCCATCTTCAATAATTAAGCTTATGAGCAAGTGCCTGACCTCCTAACTTCCTTTCTTACCCTCTCCATTACCACCTTTGGTCTCACTTCCACTCTGTTTGCAGAATCAAGCCCCTAAAGTGGTGGTAAGAGTAGGAGCCTTGGAGTCTGGCAGGCCTGGGGACAAAGCCTCTTCTATCATTAGTTGTAAGGAGCTCTGGTAGTGTAGTGGTTACGAATCGGGCTGCGAACCTTAAGGTCAGCGGTTCGAAACTACCAGCCACTCCTCGGGAGAAAGATGAGGCATCCTACTCCCGTAAAGATTTACACCCTCGGAAACCCTGTACAGGGTCGCTATGGGTCAGAACCAACTCGACAGCACTTAACAACAACAACAATCATTAGTTGTGGGGCTTTATTTAACCTCCATAAATGTCTCTTTGGACACCATAAAGAGTTATAAAATAAGGGTAAACATGGCATTCATGCCATAGGGATAATGTAAAGATAATATGAGATAAATATCTGCCTGGCACTTCTTTTTAAATGACTACACGCTATTACCAAAAATCAACAAAAGCTCTCCCAAATCCTCAAGACTCTTTTCTCTTGCCTCACCTCTCTGACATCCAACAGGGAGGACCATACACTCCCTTTTGACCCACCTCTCCAGGCTGAATTTCTGCAATTGAATGTCTGCAAGTCTCTCCAATCATACTTTGCTTTCTTGTGGGCCTCCTCCATGGTCTCTCTTTTGTCTCCCCTCCCCAGTGATGCCCACAGTTCACTCCCACTTCCCATTACTCAATCCCATGCCATATGATTGCTAGTTTATAAATACTAAATAGAGGACATTTGAAGAAATTATGGGAAGACTGCTAATTTTCATGTATTTCTTCTGTCTCAAGTTTTTTGTTTTTTGTTTTTACTCATTCTGTTTCCTTGTTTCCTACACAGTTAATGAGGCAAGCAGACTTGCATATATTTAAAAATCTAAATTATTCTGGTTTCTCAATTGAAGAACTCTAAGTGTTCCACATGATCTGCAGTGTAATTAGTGACAAGTGATACTTTTGTCACTTTACTCATGAGAAAGCCATGACTCAGAAACTAAATTAATTTTCCAAGATCACACTACTCATAGCTTGAGGATATACAAGTAATGAACCCAGTCTCTGGTCATGAGACATGGTTAAATTCCAGAAGCTTTCTGTCTTAATAAGCCCTGTACCCTGCACTGCTTTCATAATGGACCCATGTATTCTACAAATGGAAATTAACACAGAACTATTTTGAACAGTTTTACACTCCCCAGTTCCACCTTAAAGAAACTGTCAATTTCAATGCCTTCAATGCAAAACACCTCCTGGGTACTACCACTCCCTAAGCAGCACCTAGTGAGCTGTACAAAATGTAGCCAGCACTTTCCTGTGAGGTTTCCCTTATATCAAGAATGCAGAACAACAGGTCCATGAGAATGTGAAGAATCTTTACATTAAAACTCTTTGAAATGACTAGAACAGGATTTTTTAAACCGAAGTTATACTAAAACCAAGGAACCCACATCCAAAAAAAAAGCACTGTATACTTCTCTATGCAACATGAGCTTCATCCTGCAAGTAATGAATGACTGACTACCTGCTGCCTCTCCTGGCCCTCTATGAAGTCCTCCAATTTTATTGTTCTAAATGTCCCTCCAACTTTCACATGCATATGAGGTTATAGACAATACCCTGGCTTGGATCAGACGAACATTAGTCCTCAAACTGACATCTTTGCTCTTGAACACTTTAAAGAGATCTTGTGCAGCAGATTTGCATAATGCAAATCATTTGATTTCTTGACTACTGCTTCCATGAATGTTGATGGTTGATCCAGCAAAATGAAGGCTTTGACAATTTCAATCATTTCTCGATTTATATGGATGTTATTTATTGATCCAGTGTTGAGGAATTTTGTTTTATGTTGAGCTGCAACCCATATCAAAGACTGTGATCTTTAATATTCATCAGCAAATATTTTAAGTCCTCTTTGCTTTCAGCAAGTAAGGTTGTATCATCCACACAAGGTTGTATCATCCACACATCGCAGGTTGTTAATAAGTCTTCCACCAATCCTGATATGTTTTTCTTCATATAATCCATCTTCTCGGATTATTTGCTCATCATCAGATTGAATAAGTATGGTAAAACAATACAATCCTGACGCACACCTTTCCTAATTTTAAACCATTCAGTGTTCCCTTGTTCTATGCCTCTTGGTCTATGTACAAGTTCCTCATTCTCCGAAATGTTGACATGAGCCACAAAATTAAGAGCCTTTGCATAGTCAATAAAGCACAGGTAAACATCTTTCTGGTATTCTTTGCTTTCAGCCAAGATCCATCTGACGTCAGTAATGATATCGCTCATTCCATGTTCTCTTCTAAATCTGGCTTGAACCTCTGGATGTTCTCTGTCAGTATATGGTTTCAGCCATTTGTGCATTACATTTAGCAAGATTTTAGTTGCATGCAGTATTAATGATATTGTCCAATGATTTCTGCATTCCGTTGGGTCACCTCTTTTTGGAATAGGCACAAATACGATCTCTTCCAGCCAGTTGGCCAGGAAGTTATCTTCCAAATTTCTTGGCATAGATGAGTGAGTGACTCCAGTGCCACATCAGTTTGTTGAAAGATTTCAATTTGTATTCCATCAATTCTCAGTATCTTGTTCTTTGCCAAGTCCTTCAATGCACTTTGAACTTCTTCCTTCAGTATCATTGGCTCTTTATCATATGCTACCTCTTGAAATGGTTGAACATTGAGCATTTCTTTTGGTACAGTGACTCTGTGTATTCCTTCCAACTTCTTTTGATTCTTTTTTTGCATCATTCAATATTTTGCCCGTAGAATCTATTGCAAGTCAAGGTTTGAATTTTTCTTCAGTTCTCTCAGCTTGGGAAATACTAAAATTGTTCTTCCCTTTTGGTTTTCTAACTCCAGATCTTCGCACATTTTGTTACAATATTTGACTTTGTCTTCTTGAGATGACCTTTGAAAGTTTCTGTTCAACAATTTTACCTCCTCATTTCTTCCATTTGCTTTATTATATTATTTCTTGACTGTTGCTTCCATGAGTGATGATAGTAGATCTAAGTAAAATGAAATCTTTGACAGCTTCAATCTTTTCTCAATTTATCATGATGTTATTTATTGGTCCAGTTATGAGAACTTTTGTTTTCTTTATATTGAGGTGCAATCCACACTGAAGACTAGTATTGGATCTTTATCAGTAAATATTTTATTGTATTATCTGCATATCGCAGGTTGTTAATGGATCATCCTCCAATCCTGATACCACATTCATCTTCATATAATCCATCTTTTTGGATTATTTGTTCAGCATACAGGCTGAACAAGCAATTATGGTGAAAGAATAAAACACTAGCACACACCTTTCCTGATTTTAAAGCATTCAGTACCCTGACAACTGTCTCTTGGTCTATGTACATGTTCCTTATAAGCACAATTAAGTATTCGGGAATGCCCATTCTTAGCAACCCTATCCATAGTTTGTCAAGGTCCTCACAGCCTTGGCATACTCAATATAGGACAAGTAGTCATGTTTCTGATACTCTGTGCTTTAAGCCAAGATCCTCTGACATCAGTAATGATATCCCTAGTCCCTTGTCCTTTTCTGAATCTGGACTTTATTTCTGGCAGTTCTTTGTCTGTTTCATTGACAGCAAAATTTTACGTTCATATGATGTTAATAATATTGTTCAATGAATTCCACATTCCACTGAGTAACCTCTCTTTGGAATTGGCACCAATATGGACCTCTTTCAACCAGTTGAATCAGTCTGTTTAAAAATTCAAATTGCATTCTGTCAATTCCTGGAGCCTTATTTTTTGCCAGTGCCTTCGGTGCACCTTGGGCTTCCTCCTTCAGTACCACTGGTACTTTATCATATGCTACCTCTTGAAATGGTTGAACATCAACCATTTCTTTTCAGTATAGCAACTCTGTATTCTTCTCATCTTCTTTTGATGCTTTCTGCATCATTCAACATAGAAACTTTTAATACTACAAGCTGAGGCTTGAATTTTCCTTTAGTTTATTCAGCTTGAGAAATGCTGAGCATGTTCATCCCTTTTGGTTTTCTGATGCCAGATCTTTTGTACAATATTTGCCATTTTGTGACTAACTGATTTAAATCAGGATGTTTCCAGAGTTCATCCATTTTAATACTTGACTTTGACTTCTTGAACTGCACTTTTAAATTTTCTTTTCAGATCTTTTACATCTTCATATCTTCCATTCACTTTAGTATCTCAATGTTGGAGAACAAGTTTCAGTTCCTTCTCATATCCATTTTGGTCTTTTGTTTCTTTTCTGTCTTTTTAATGACCTTTTGCTTTCTTCCTGTGTGATGTTTTTGATGTCATCCCACAACTCTTCTGGTCTTCAGTCATTAGTGGCTGTTTCATCAAATTTCTTCTTGAGATGCCCTCTAAATTCAGGTGGGATATATTAAAGGTCATATTTTGTCTCTTGTAAATTCATTTTAATTTTCTTCAGCTTCAGCCTGAACTTTCACATGAGCAATTGATTGCCTGTTCCACAGTCTGCCTCTGGTCTTGTTTTGGCTGGTGATATGGAGCTTTTCCACTGTCTCTTCCCACTCTTTACACAATCAGTTTGAAGCCTCTGTATTCCATCTGTTGATGCCCAGGTGTATTGTTGCCTTTTATGTTGTTTAAAAAAGATATTTACCATGAGTAAGTAGTTAGTCTTGCAAAATTCTATCCTGTATCTCCAACATCATTTCTATCACTAGAGCCATGCTTCCAACTTACTGATCCTCCCCCTATATTTTTTCAGTGTTCACATTCTAACCACCAGTATTTTTTAATGCATCTTGGTTGCATGTTTGATCAATTTCAGATTAAAGAATCTGGTAGAATTCTTCAGTTTCATCATCACTGGCTTTAGTGGTTGGTGTGTACATTTGAATAATAGTGGTATTACCTGATCTTCCTTTTAGGTGTATGGTTATCATCCTATCACAGACA
>NW_006408529.1:15344730-15351307 GCF_000296735.1 Chrysochloris asiatica
GAATTTAGAGGGCATCTCAAGAAGAAATTTGATGAAACAGCCACTAATGACTGAAGACCAGAAGAGTTGTGGGATGACATCAAAAACATCACACAGGAAGAAAGCAAAAGGTCATTAAAAAGACAGAAAAGAAACACATCATTATACCACTTTGAAGAAAACAGTTCTTCCCCAATCTGAGAGCCTTCCAACCCGAGAGAACTCATCTTCTGGCACTATATCTAACAATACCCTGCTGCTATTCATAAATGTTTCATCTTCTGGTACTATACCTGACAATATTCCATTATTATTCATAAGGTTTCAGTGGCTAAGCAAGCCTTCAAAAGTAGTCCACCTCTCCTCCGTCCTAGTCTGTCTTAGTCTGGAAGTTCGTTGAAACCTGTCCACCATGGATGACCCTACTGGTATTTAAAATACTGGTGGCATAGTTTCCAGTATCACAGTAACATGCAAGCACCAAAGTATGACAAACTGACAGATGAATGGTAGCCATTGAAATTACCTAAAAACAATTCCTGAATATAATTCAGTGTTTTGACACACAACTAAAAATAATACATTAGTAATACCTCAGTAAGAACGAGATTCTGTGACTACACGATGCTAGACAAACTGAAGAGTTAAATTTTGATAGAATGTACAGAAACCTTAGGAGTCCTAGTGTGGCACTGTGGTCTAATTCATCAGACTGCAAAGTCATGTGAACTGCAAAGTCAGTGAAGCTCACCAGCTGCTCCTTGGAAACCCTATACAGGGTTGCTATGGGTCAGAATCGACTCGACGGCACTTCACAACAACAACAGCAGGAACCTTAAGTCAACACAAGGAATTGGCATTCATGCACTGCAGAAATTGGAAATGGCCTTACCCATGTTGCACTGCTACTCTGTAGGATTGATTCATGAATGTGCAAATGCAAAAGTTAGATTTAGTTCTGATTAATCATCTGCCTTTTTGCTGAAGGAACAACATACCTTAGAGGGTATTAACCATATCTTTATATAAACAAAAATTTCTCAGTGTACACTAAGACTAAGATAGGATGGAACTTGATTTGTACATTTGTAACTAAAAGGCAGCCTCTCACTCACCTCCCTGGGTGACTACAGCCAAGACCACCCATAGCTGTACCTTTCACAACCAGTTCATTTGTGTAGCCACATGGACAGCGCTGCTGATGCTGGCAGGACTAGAGATGTCCTTCACTTAAGACTCCATGTTGCATTAATTCTAAGATGCATATTTCCTTACTTATACTTCTGCATCCTGAAATAGGATGTGCTTTATCATCAGTTACATATCATGGTTTCGTTGGATGTAGTCTTTCTTAGTGCTATATAACATAATGATTGATTCTATAACTGGGGTCATGTGACATCCAATGAAATATGGTAGGTATGTTTGGTTGGTACTCCATTCTTATGTTTCCACTAATGGGTATTATTAAATTAAATCTGCATTCTAATATAAAACTCTTACTTCCACCCCAGATAACTGTATTTACTTATGCATATATTTAAGCAACAAATACATATCGATTCAGTGACCAAATAGTATAAATTACTTGTTCTGTATCATGCACTTAGTTACATGTTGGGAAAATAACTGTAAATATGATACAGTCACACTCAGAATAGTAGCATATTTTTCAAAATCAGATATTTGAGAGAGGAAATCATATTTTTCTGATAAAATAACACTAATCAATAAATGTTGTTGTTATGTGCTGTGGAGTCGGTTCCAACTCATAGCGACCCTGTACATGGTTTCCGAGGCCGTAAATCTTTATGGGAGCAGAAAGCCTCCTCTTTCTCCCGTGGAACAGCTGGTAGTTTCGAACTGCTGACCTTGCAATTCACAGCCCGATTTGTAACCACTACGCTACCAGAGCTCCTAATCAATGCATAGTCCTAAAAAAAATTTTTTTAACTGTTGGAATCATGATAGGATCCACAGCAAGTTTTTTTTTTTTTCCAATGAATCGACTTCAAGGAATTAGAAAAAAAATATTGGAGGGGAACCTACAAGTTAGAAAAACTTACGAGAAATACCTCAAATTCAAGTTACAGTTCTTTATATGGATTTGGGGAGTACTGGTGGGGTTTTGTGGGATAAGGCACAGGACCTAAAGGTCAGTTTGAACTACAAGGTCAGCAGTGCAAATTCACCAGCTGCCATGTGTCAGAACCTACTTGACGGCACTTAACAACAACATATGGATCTTGATTCAAATAACAAGCTGTGCACAATTTATAATGTTTATGCGGCAAACTGGAAATCTGAACACTGATGACACTGAGGGAGATCTGCTGGGTTTTTTTTCAAGTATAATAAAGACAGCATGCTTTTTAAACCTAGTATAGGTTTCTAAGGAGTGGCTGGTAGGTTTGAACTGCCAACCTTACAGTTAGCAATCCAGTGATTATTCTACAGTGCACACCTAGGATACTAAAATATCTATGGAAAAAATTATACAATATATGGACTTGGAATCAAAATACTGAATTGGGCCACATGAAATTGTATTTTATATAAAAAACCATTGAATGTATGCAATTTCATATTAAATGAAGGTAATAATAAAACAAAATTGGGCATGAGTCGATTAATGCTGAAATTGGGATAATGTCCTATATAGTAAATTATGCTCATTTGTCTCCTTATAATGCGTACAAAACTTTCCACAGTAGGAAGCTAAAACAAAACTCAGGCATTGATACTGTGCTATATTTAGAAGAACCACAAACTCAAAACTATGTAAAGTAAAACTGTAAGTATCACTGCTAAGTTATACTCTGCCTAAAATATCTACATTTTATTGTAGAACTAAACATCTCTAAGATCTTGGCAATTTATCTATGTTTTCACTCAATATCAAACTGCCTTCACAAATGTAACTTTTTATCTAAAATATTTTGCATTTTCCCCACTGTTTCAACTTATTGGTCTGTTTTTAAACATTGTGTTGTCTAGACAGTTTGGTTTTCTCTTCAGCAGTTCTTCTAGATTGTTGTTGTTAATTATCTACGAGTCTGTTCTGACCCATAGTGGCCCTGTATAGGGTTTCCAAGGAGTGGCTGGTGAGTTTGAATCACCAACCTTGAGGTTCAAACTGACGTTGCAGTCCAGCACATTCACCCACAGCACCACACCAGCACTCCCTACAGGGATTATAGGAGGGAATTAAGGATTTAAGACCTACACTGGCAAAAAGAGATCACTTGTTCAAAGGGTTAGAAATCAGTATAATAGGTGTCTCATTTAAACTCAGCTCTGAATAACAATGTGAATGTGAGTTCCTGCCACTTCACCTCTCTCAAGCCACAGTTTCTTTCCCTGCAAACTGAAGACACTGAACTAGGTAGTCCTCTCTCTGATGTTCTACAGATCTGTGAATATAACCTCTGCTCTTGGCTTAGCAACTGTGCAAAGGGTATTTGGATATCCTCTCACTATTTAACAAGAGCTACCCAATCTACTCAACAGCACACAACAACAAACTCTACAGCACTAAGACCCTCAAACCTAAGAGACTGAGTAGAATTAATTGCGGGGTACAGAAGGTTCAGGCTCTCGATCCTACTTAGAGGCCCTCATGCTTGCTCTCTCTCTCTCTCTCTTTTAAACACACGCACCTAAGGAAAACTCTTGGAAGTTATAATAGTTGATTCCATTGTGGAGCAGAAGAAGGAAAAAAAAAAACACAACCATAATAAAGTGCCTGCACTGACTACTAATAAAAAGTCTCTTAGTGAATATACACAATATATAAAAAATACATTTTAATATAATTATATGATATTTCATACATTTTAAAACATATATAATAGGCTGAAAACATACTTAATTCTATCATCTATGAGAGGGTTGCTCTAGCTTAACTGGAACTAAGCCTATCTGATCACAGTTGTGGTGGACCAGATGGAGGCCTGAGACTGTTGAGCTCAATGTGAATCTGGGATTCATTCATAAATTTCTCAGTGAAACCGGATTAAGCAAGGGATATGTGAGCTTGTGTCTGCAAGTGGTTACATGCCAAAGAGGAGACATTCTAAGCACTTAGATCTCAATAGCACAAGAAGAAAAATCACAGATTTCCCAGAGATCATATTACTACTTGTTTTTTGAATCATGACTATGATCACAACTTTGGCCTTCTCTCTCAACAACCAAAGATTACCTTAATGTGCTTAACTCTGTCTTCTTTTTCTGTCTTTGGTTTCTTTCCTATGGCAACAAAAAAAAAGTTTGAGATTAATTCATGTAGCGCATATAGACAAACATTTCTCTGGGGTTCACTGCTTCTGAAATTAAGAATCTATTGCTTTAATCTGTACATGGTCAAAACTCCAAGTATTGCTTTTACTGCCTTTGAAGTGACCCGAGAGTCATTTTTCCCGGTCAGGTAAAGCAGAACCATTGTCTACTGTATGAACAGGTGTGCTATCTTTGGAGTTGCTCCAGATTGGACATCAAGAAGTCATGGAGGTATTGTGATATACGTTGTTGTTAAGTGCTGTTGAGTCAGTTCCAACCCATAACGACCCTGTATAGGGTTTCCGAGAAGCAGCTGGTGAGCTTGAACCGACGACCTTGCCCTTCAAAATGCTTTGCAGTCGGGCACATTAACCCACAGCGCCACACCAGGACTCTGTAGATACAGTAAGTCAGTAAATAAATATATTTATCTACCTTTCTTAGAAGGTCGCTCAGATAATGGCAACATCCTATACACTCTGAAGGCATTGTTTCCTTTCTTTATGCTTTTATCCTTGACTTCTTCAATATCAGGCAAGGAGTTCATGGCGCATCGGAAATTTGCCTTCCATGTTTTGGGATCAGGTTTATCTACTCCTGGTTGATGCTTTCCTAACAAAACAGGTTAAGAAAAAGAGGAGAAAAATTAAGATACTGAATAAAAATTTCTGGAGAAATCACATCACTGGCCAGATAGTACAGAGAAAACTTTTTCAATTCCAAGCTATACCTGTCCTGGTAGGACTAAAGGGGTTCTTAAGATGCAAGAAGTTTAATATCAAAGCCCAGACAGTTTGGGGCAAACAGGACATGGTGGCCACTGCAACAATACTAAACAGTTCTAGGGAAAATGATGGTGGCTGAAGAATGAAGAATTCGCATGCATGGTGTGGAAGACTGGGAGAGATCAACAAGCAGAAGAAAACTTGCATTCCTCGTTTTCTTCTGACTGTCAAATATTGTCAAAAGTTCATTCCACCAAAAATCACTCCTTAACTTTAATACTGTAATAAGTAAATACATTCCTGTCTAGCTTTGGGGAAGAAAACTTCAATCCAAGTTTATACCTCGAGAGAAACAAATGACTATATAGTTCCCTCATATACACTTGGGTAACTTATTAGAACACTACATTTACAGAAAATTTAAGGACTGAGATACTATGGGATGTGTTGTTGTTGTTGTTAAGTGCTGTCAAGTCGATTCCGACCCATAGCAACCCTGTATAGGGTTTCCGAGGAGCAGCTGGTGAGCTTGAACCGCCAACCTTGCAGTTCAAACGGCTTTGCAGTCTGGTGTGGGACATGGATTTTGAGTAATAAAATTTGTATCATACATCCTGGATATGCCTGGGGATAGTCACAGACTTTTCACAGCTATCTTCATGTAGCCAAAGCCAGGAAATTTTACAGGTGATTATGTAAACCACCACCACCACCACCACCACCACCACGTAAACAATTACAGATGACAGCACCTGTGTTGTATAAACACTGCAGGGGGACATAATACCTGTATGAATTGCCCAATTTCTAAAGAGCGGTGCATCTTTTTCCACATCCCACCCGTGTCTAGCTGCATGCATCCAGGGGATCTGAAAAATTTTCTTTTCCTGAAAAATAAAATAAAAACAAGATCTGTAAGCATTAGTTTGGTTCCATTATAAAAATGGGTTCTTGAATTCTAACTAGTAAGATCCCCATTGAGTATCACTGGGTTTGTTGACCTGTCTACAGTAAAATCTGCTATAAACTAAATCCACTCCCCAACTGGAACCGTATCTTGACAGTCTACCAAGGGTGAGTCAGAGTCCTGTAGAGTCTGGCACTGTTGTTCCAACTCATAGCAACCCTGTATAGGGTTTCCAAGGAGCAGCTGGTGAGTTTGAACTGCCAACCTTGTGGTTCACACCAACCTTACAGTCCAACGCATTAACCCATAGTGCCACACCAGGACTCCACAGTGTCTGGCATAGGAAGAATGGATTCCAAGGTCAATGATCTGCTCTTCTTTTCTGCTATAGGACTACAAACAACTTGTGACTGCCTGAAGCTATTAGTGCTTTTATTTACATTTTATCCCCATCATTTGATAAACAGAAACTCCAGCTGCCTTGAGTAAATTTAAAATTACACAACTTTTCAAAATAACACCAATTTGTGCTGCTAAAGGGAAGCTGGGGTTTTCTGAGGGCACCTTCACAGACTCATCACAATTTGCTTGGTGTACTCAACAGAAATAAATGATTTCTAAAGGACAGCCAAAATGCTCCTTAGAAGCCAGGATGGGAAGACTTCATTTCTCATACTTTGGACAC
>NW_006408529.1:15351482-15366866 GCF_000296735.1 Chrysochloris asiatica
TGAGTTGGGACCAATTTGATGGCACCTAACAGCAGCAACAAGTTTACTGCCCTCCATGAAACAACAAGAAGCACAAACAAAGAGATTACATGAAAATTGCACTCGTTTTCTAAAAAAAAAAAGTCACTCAATACAATTCTTCATTATCAGCCCATGTCTGTCTCTCTTAGAGACCGAGAGGTAACTCAATTTGCTTAAACTGATGCTGGGAAGCTTATGAACAGAAACTAATGCTTTGGAACCAACGTTATGCTCAAAATAAAACTACACATATGAAACCTGGTTCAACTAACCCTGCTGACAATCCCGGCAGTTACTACCGTCCCTCTGAATTTTGAATTTGACAAAACAAATTCATGGGTATCAGTTTTGTTTCTTGCAACAACCTAATGGGCTAGTATGTGTTCTTATTTCCATTTTACAGGAGGAAACTGAAGAACATAATTAAATTATTTAGCCAAGGGGCTTACAGTAATAAGTGTCTAGATTCAAAACCAAGGTAATGTGATCCCATATTCACTTACTTAAGTGCATCAAATTGCCTTACAACACATCTGGGTGGATCATAAGAATCACTAGAGGAGCTTTTAGATTGAGAAGATTCCCTGTTCTATGGCAGATCTGTTGACTCAAAAGCTGAGGGGATAATGCCCAAGAAACTGCATTCAATAAACATATTAATAATATGGGAAGAAATGTGGATAGGGATTATGTACCACTTTGGTGTCACACAACGAAAGGGTCCCAACTGTCTCTGCTCAGAACAAATCACAAAGCCTGAACTAAAAATATTTTAGAGCATTTGAGAGCTTCCCAAAAACTGTTAAAAAGGAACATTCTACTGTATTTTAAAGTAGGTTAATAAAGCAGAACTGAAAATGAGAGACCGTTTAATACACAACTCCTTGTTCACTCTGCATCAACCAGGAAGGTACTAGGTTTCAGGGCAGCCATTTTTAAAAGAGCAGTGATCAAAAACAGGGGCTGAGTCGAGTTTCATTTTTTAATATTGGTAAAAACCACAGGATAGAAACTGCTTCATAGAGCCTTTTCATGTTCACATGAATACGAATAAAAATAAAAAGGATTTTTCCTGAGGTGCACACTCAGAATCTAAAGACTGTTGTTGTTGTTATTGCCATCGAGTGGGTTCCGACTCAGTGCAACCCTATAAAGGGTTTCCAAGGAGCAACTGGCGAGTTTGAACCACTGACCTTGTGGTTCAAACCGACGTCGCAGTCCTGTGCTTTATCCTAGTGTGCCACACCGTACTCCTTCAAAACACAGACCCTTAAAGAATGTGCGGTTGTACTTTTTGTTCAATCAAAGGAGGAAGAGTTTGGAACAATCTGAGATCAAGTTTACACAACATAAAGTTGATCCCCATCCGGTAGAACTTTTAAAGAATTTGTATGTGCGTGCTATATGCATGTGAACACAACACCTACTACTGAACCTAGTCTCATATAAACAATGTCAAAATCATGAAACCAAGAAATCCAAGGCTGACCATCTACTATGAATCCTCAAGGAAACTCTCAGGGTATCAAGCATCAGAGCGGATATAATGGAAAAGGATACTCAGCTTCAGAAGAAATGTGGAAATGGAGCAAACTACCTACAAATTCATTTTCTTCTGATTATTTCTTAACTACTGTGCTATCTCTTAGGGCCAATCATAAAACATGTGCCCTAAAATTGTATGAAATAAATTTTCCTAAAAATAAGTGTTGAGGAATTACAAAACACTGAAGTAGGCAACTCCAAGGTCCCATTCTTCCACAGAAACCAACCAACCAACAAATAAGTAACTAGAAAAGGCGTCAGAATGAGCTCTGCTGGTACTATGGAAAACAATCAAAGCTCTAGAGCAGTCAAGTAAACATTTAGTCATGGAAAAAGTAACTGAAACATGGTAAAAGAGTTTTGTAGCACTTTAACTTAAGTTTTTTTTAATTATTACTATTTTCCTACCCGCACCTTCCCCAGTGTGGCAGAGGTCTTAAAGACCACAGTCCGAATTCCCAGGTGGGTTTCTGCTTCAAGAAGAAGCACAGTAGACCTATTTTTAAAGAATTATATTTGTCTGTTTTGATCTGTTTGGGGACTCCTTAAAAAACAAACACAAAGGACTTGCCTTTATTTGGCCTAACTCAGAATTCACTAAGAACAAAGAAGAGGTTACACAAAGGGATTTCTCAAAACAATTGAAAGGGAAATGAATTAAGACAGTGCCACCTGTCTCAAAGGATATCAATTGGGGCAAATAGTATACAACCCCAAAAGCCTGAGGAGTAAAAATACTTCAGAGGATAATAATTTTGAAAAGCTTCTGGAAATTAAAGAGACCACATGCATGCCCAGGATGGGGGGCTTACTCAGAAAAGACCTGAGAAGACTCCAAACTGTCAGTGCTGACCTTCAAGCTCTGTACAAGCAGTTAGTAAAGACAAAGGCAAACTTGGAAACAGTACAGCTGAGGACAGAAGGCATGTCCCAACCTACACTCGTAGCCCAGCTGCAAACACTGGGGATTTGTGTGTTTTTTTTGTTTGGGGATTCAGGTGGTTCAGAAAAATCGGTCAAATCACAAGCTGACCACTAAGCCAACAGAATAGACTTCAGTAACCTCAGCAAAGAAGACAGTCATTGCAAAAATCATTTAGAAAGGTTGCTAAACAAACAAAGCATAACAAGTAACAACCACCAACCATGGGACCAGGGGAAGAATTTGATTTCCAGAATTATCACACTATAATATTCTACATGTCTAGTTTTAAATAAATAATCAAAAAGCATTCAGGGAAATAAGAAAATAGAACCCACTCTCAGGAAATAAATAAATAGAAATAGTTCCTGAAGAAGCATAGACATTGGACTCAATGGAAAAATAAATATACTCACAGTATTAAATGAAGTCACAGACAAATAACTAAAGGAAATCAGGAGAATGATGTCTCACCAAATACAGAGCATCAATAAAGAAATTGTTATTATAAAAAGGAACCAAATATAAATTCTAGAGCACATGAAAAATTCCTAGAATGGTTCAAGAGTGAAGAGGCAGAAGAAAGGTCAGTTTCTTCAAACAAGCAGACATGAAGACAGGTCAATTAAAATGATCCGTCTGAGGAGAAGAAAAAACAAACAATGGAGAAAACCAAACAGAGCCTAAGAGACCATCATGCATGCCACATACACATAATGGGATTCCTATGAGAAAAAGAAAAATATCTGAAGGAATATGGTCAAAAACTTTCCAAAACTGATGTAAAGAAAATTAATCTGCACATCCAAGAAACTCAACAAACTCAAAGAGATCCACACAAAAATACATTATAGTAAAGTTATCAAAAGACAAAGAAAATCTTGTAAACAGCAAGTGGAAAGCAACTCCTCTTGTTTAAGAGATCTTCAATAACAGTGACACAGTTGATTTTTCATCAGGAACTATAAAAAAAAAGTGGGACATCATGTTTAAAGGACTCAAAGGAAAAAAATCTTCAATCAAGAATTCTGTAGCTGACAAAACTATCCTTCAAAAGTGAACAGGAAAAAAAAAAAAAAGGTGAACAGGAGTTAAGCTATTACCAGATAAACAAAAGATTAGCAGTTGGTCACTGTTGTTGTTGTTGTTAAGTGCTGTCAAGTCGGTTCCGACCCATAGCGACCCTGTACAGGGTTTCCGAGGCTGTAAATCTTTACGGGAACAGAAAGCCTCATCTTTCTCACAAGGAACAGCTGGTAGTTTCGAACTGATAACCCTGAGGTTAGCAGCCCAATTCATAACCACTATGCTACCAGAGCTCCTTTGGCCACTAGTAGTAGATCTTCCCTAAAAGAAATGCTAAACCCTTCAGGCTGAAATGAACGGACACTGGACAGTAACTCAAATTCACACAAAGAAGTAAACAACACCTATAAAGGTAGTCTTAGTGTGGTGCTGTAGGATTTAGTAGTTCAAACCTACCTGGTGCTTTTCAGAAACCCTATACAGAGTTACTATGAGTTGGAACAGACTCAACGGCACTTAACCACAACAAGCAGCATAAAGGTAATATATAATAGGTAAGCATAGCAGTTGTTGTTGTTGTGTGCCATCGAGTCAGTTCTGACTCACAGCCATCCTATATAGGGTTTCCAAATCTATAACTTTCTATGGGACCAGAAAGTCTCACCTTTCTACCCGGAGCAGCTGGTAGCCTTGCGGTTAACAGCCCAACATATAACCATGGCTCCAAACATAAAGGTTCATATTATTGCGTTTGGAGATAATTCCTCTTTTTTTTTTTTCTATATGAATTTGAAGATAACTGTACAAAAAAACATAAATTTATGTTAATGGATACACAGGACCTAATGATGCAATTGTGAGAGTAGCAACATCAGGAAGAGTGACAGAGCTACATAGGAACAGAGTTTCTGATTGAAGCCATTACTGTTATTAGATACTGTCAAGTCAGTTCCAACTCATAGCAACCCCCTGCAGGACAAAACGAAGCACTGCCTGGTCCTACACCACCCTCACAATTGCTGCTTGTGCCCATTGTTGCATCCACTGTGTCAGTCCATCTCATTGGAGGCCTTCCTCTTTTTCACTGACCTTCTACTTTACCAGGGATGTTGTCCTTTTCCAGGGACTGGTCCCTCCTGACAAAGTCTTTCTACCCTCCCTTCTAAAGAGCATTCTAGCTCCTTCCAAAAAACTTTGCTGGTTCTTCTGGCAGTCAGTAGTATTTTCAATATTCTTTGCCAACACCATAATTTAAATGCATCAATTCTTTTCCAGTCTTTCTTATTCATTGCCCAACTTTCACATATGAAGCAATTTAAAATAACATGGCTTGGATCAGGCTCACCTTAGTCCTCAGAATTACATCTGTGCTTTTAGAAACTTTAAAGAGGTCTTTTGCAGCATGTTTGCCTAGTGCTTGATATCTTGGCTGCTGCTACTAAGGATGTTGATTGTGAATACAAATAAAATGAAATCTTTGACAACTCCAATCGTTTCTCTGTTTATCACAATGTTATTTATTGGTCAAATTGTGAGGAATTTTGTTTTCTACATTAAGGTGCAGTCCATACTGAAGGCTGTAGTCTTTGATCTTCATCAGTACTCCAAGCCCTCCTCACTTCCAAGAAGCAAGGTTGTGTCATATGCATATTGCTGGTTGTTGGAGAAACTTCCTCCAATCCTGATGCCACATTCTTTTTTAGTATACAGATTGGAGTCCTAATACGACAATGTAGAATAAGCACTGGACTGCTAACTGCAAAGCTGACAGTTCAAACCCACCAGCCACTCCTTGGAAACCATATACAAGGTTATGATGCTTCAAAAGTGACTTGTAGGTACTTAACAACAACATATAGATTGAGTAAGTATGGGGAAAAGATACAATCCTGTACATATTAAAATGTATGCAGAAAGCAAATGAGCAAGTGCTTTATAAGTCCTCTTCACTTTCCACAAGCAAAGTTGTGTCATCTGCATATCGAAGGCTGGTAATGAACCTTCCTCTAATATTGAAGCCATGTTCTTCACACAGTTCAGATGCTTGGATTATTGCTCTCATACAGACTGAATTAGTATGGTGAAAGGATACAACACTGACACACAACTTTCCTGATTTTAAACCACGCAGTATCTCCTTGTTCTGTTCAGTGCAGCTTGGGTTTCTTCCTTCAATATCATTGGTTCTTGATTATATGTTGTCTCCTGAAGTGGTTAAATATTGACCAATTCTTTGATCTGTATATTCCTTCCATCTTCTGTATAATGCTTCCTGAATTGTTCAATAATCTCCTCACAGAAGCCTTCAATAGTGTGAATTGAGGTTCGAATTTTTCTCTACTATTTTCAGCTTGAGAAATGCTGAGTGCATTCTGACCTTTTGATTTTCTAACTCCAGGTCTTTACACATTTCCTCATAATACTTTGTCTTCTCAAGCTGGCCTTCAAGTTTTTCTGTTCAGCTCCATTATCACTTATTCCACTAGCTTTAGCTACTCTACACTCAAGAGCAAGTTTCAGAGTCTCTTTTGACATACATTTTGGTTTTTTCTTTTTTTCTTATCTTTTTAATGGCCTTTTTCTATCTTCATGTATGATGTTCTTGATGTCATCTCACAACTTGCCTGGTCTTCAGTCATTAGTGTTCAATTGTGATGGTCTCTAAATTCAGGAGGGATATACTCAAGCTCATATTTTGACTCTCATGGACTTGTTTTAATTTTCTTCAGCTTCAGCTTCAACTTGCACGTGAAAAATTAATGGTCTTTTCCAGAGTCTGCCCCTAGTCTTATTTTGGCTGATGATATTGAGCTTCTCAATCATCTTTTTCCATAGATGTACTCAATTTTGATACTTGTACATTCCAGTTGGTGAGGTCCACATGTACAGTTGTTATTTATGTTGTTGGGGAACAAAGTATTTGCAATGAAGAAATCTTGCAAAATTCTATCATGTGGTCTCCAGCATCATTTCCATCACCAAGACTATGTTTTCCAACTACCAATCTCTCCCCTTTGTTTCTAACTTTCACATTCCAATCACCAGTAATTATCAATGCATCTTGATTTGTATGTTTCATCAATTTCAAACAGAAGAAGTTGTTAAATTTCTTCATCGATGGCTTTGGTGGTGGTTGTGTACCTTTTAATAGTAATTATATAAATTGGTCTTCCTTATAGAGGTGTTGTTGTTGTTAAGTGTCACTGAGTTGATTCCAACTCACAGCAACCTTGTACAGGATTTCCAAGGAGCAGTTGGTAAAGTTGAACCATCAACTTTGTGGTTCATAATCCAGTGCTTATCTGACACCACCACCTGAGTGTATAGATGCCCTATATCAGACAGCACTGGGTTTCAAGATAAGTCTTTTAAATGTTCTTTTTGACATTTAAAGGGACACATTCCTTTTAGTGTGTCATTTCTGGTATAATAAATCATATTATTGTCTAATGCAAAATGGCCAATAACTGTCCATTTCAGTTCACAAATGCCTAGGATATCAACCTTTATGGATTTCATTTCATTTTTGATGACTTCCAATTTTCCTAGATTCATACTTCATACATTCCACATTCAAAAAAAAAAAAAAAACTCCTCAATGTACAATATTGAAGGATTATTAGGGCATGTTTGTAGCTGTTTCTTCTCATTCTGACTCAGGCCCCATCAGCAAGTGAGAATCCTAAAAGCTTTGCTCCAACCACGTCATTAAGGTTGACTCTACTTTGATGAATCAGCTTTTCCTCAGTTGAATTTTAACATGAGGGCCTCGTCTTCTGGCATTATATCAGACAATGTTTCCCTGCTATGAATAATATTTTTAGGGGCTAATACGAATTAGGCTACTAACCTCAGAGTCAGCAGTTCGAAACTACCACTTGTTCCACGGGAGAAAGATGAGGCTTTCTGCTTCGGTAAAGATTTACAGCCTTGGAAACCCTGTACAGGGTCGCTATGAGTCGGAACCAACTCCACGGCACACAACAACAACAATCCCTCAAAAGTGGATTGCCTATTCCTTCTTCCTAGTCTATTCTTAGTCTGAAAACTCCATGGAAACCTGTCTACCATGGATGGCCCTGCTGGTATTTGATATTTGTATTTAATATTGGTATTCCAGCATCATACCACAAGCAAGCTACCACCTTATGACAAATTGACAGCTTGTTGTTGTTGTTGTTGTCAGGTGCCATCGAGTCGGAACCGACTCATAGCAACCCCATGCACAGCAGAACGAAACAATGCTCGATCCTGGGCCAACCTCACTACCGCTGCTACACTTGAGTCCATCAATGATGCCACCTGGCTGATCCATCTCGTTGGGGGTCTTCCTCTTTTTCTCTGACCCTCCACCCTACCCAGCATGACATCCTTCTCCAACGACTGTTTCCTCCGGACAACATGTCCAAAGTAGGAGAGACGAAGCTTAGCCATCCTGGCCTCCAAGGAGCACTCTGGCTGCACTTCTTCCAAAACAGATCTATTGGCTCTGTCTACCATGGATGGCCCTGCTGGTATTTGATATTTGTATTTAATATTGGTATTCCAGCATCATACCACAAGCAAGTTACCACCTTATGACAAATTGACAGCTAAGATGGTATAATTCAAACTTCATTGTTATACATTTAAGATGCTCATTGAAGTAGCTGGATAATCACTTAGAAAAATATCTCCAAAAAATACACACACAAAAAAAGAAAAGGGAGTCAAAGTGGTACATTAGAGGGAAAAAACAGAACAGCATTAAACATAAAAGACACTAATGGAGAAACTGAGCACCAAAAAGAATAAAAGGCATATAGAAAACAAATAGCAAATGATAGCAGGAAGTTCTTCCTTATCTGTAATTACTTTAAAAGCAAGAGATTTAAACACTGTATCTAAAAGGCAGAGAGTGGCAGAAAAATTAAAACGCATGATCCAACTCTAATGATATCTACAAATGAGTCACGTTACATTCAAAGGCACAAACAGGTTGAAAGTGAAAAAACAGAAGAAAATATTTCACATAAACAGTAACCAAAAGACAGTTGGATTGACTATACTAATATTAGACAAAATAGACGTTGAGTTAAAAAACTATTACAGGACAATGTATTTTGGTGAATGGTAAGCCCATCAAGAAGATGTAACAATTATAAACATATCATGTATCTAACAACAATGTCCTTACAATATATGAAGCAAAAGTCAACAGAATTCATGGCAGAAATATATAGTCGTATATTGGTGGTATTGCTTATATGCCATGGAGTCGGTTCTAACTCATAGCGACCCTGCATTGGGTTTTCAAGGCTGTAAATCTTTACAGGAGCAGAAAACCTCATCTTTCTCCAGCAGAACTGCTGGTAGTTTCAAATTGCTGACTTTGAGGTTAGCAGTTCAACTTGTAACCATTACGCCACCAGAGCTCCTTTAGTCATACACTATCAGTTAAAATCTTAAATAACCCACTTACAATAATACACAGAACAACCAAACAGAAGATCAGTAAGAAAAACTCACTAGATGTATGAGACACATACAAAACATTCCATCCTAAAATGGAGTGCTGGAGTAGTGCTGTAGGATAAGCACTGGACTTCTAACCTCATGGTCAAAAGTTCAAATCCACCAGTCGCTCCTTAAAAACCCTGTACAAAGTTGCTATATAACTCGGAACTGTCTCAATGGCACTTAACAACACCTCAAAATAACAGCATATACATTCTTCTTACGTGCACAAGAAAATTCTCCAAGATAGGCCATATGTAAAGTCAAAAAGCAAGTCCCAATAAATACAAAAATATTGAACTCATATGAAATATCTTCTTCAAACACAATGAAATAAAACATAATATCAGTAACAGAAAATAAACTGGGAAATTCAGAAATATAGATATGGGGCTAAGAGGAAATCACAAGGGATTAGAAAACAATTTTAGACAACTGAAAATATAAGTACCACACACAAAAAAATTTTAAGAGATGTAGCAAAGTCATGTTCAGGGGAAAATTTACAGCAGCAAACACTCAAATCAATAATCAAACTTCATACTTTAAAGAAGCAAAAAAGAAGAGTAAATTAAACACAAAGATAACAGAAAGAAGGGCAAAATAAAGATAAGAGAGAAGACAGACAAAATTTGTTGTGGTTGTTGTTGTTATTGTTGTTAGGTGCCATCCGGTTGGTTCTGACTCATAGTGACTCTTTTATGCACAACAGAATTAAGCACTGCCCAATCCTGCACCATTCTCACAGTTGTTATGAGTAAGCCCATTGCTGCTGCCACTGTGCTAATCGATTTCATTAAGGGTCTTCAGCTTTTCACTGACCCTCCACTTTACCAAGCACAATGTCCTTCTCCATTGTCCCTCCTGATAATAAGCCCAAAGTATAAGAGACAAAATCTCAACATCCTGGCTTCTAAGGAACATTCTGGCTGTACTTCTTTCAATACAAATTTGCTCTTCTATGGTACTTTCAATATTCTTATCCAACACCATAACTCAAATGTTCTGATTCTTATATGGTCTTCCTTATTCATTGTCCAACTTTCACATGTACATGAGGCAACTGAAAGTACTATGGCTTGGGTCAAGCAACTTTAATCCTCAAACTGACATCTTTGCTCTTGAACACTTTTAAGGTGTTTTGTGCAGCAGATTTCCCTAATGCAAAATGTCATTTGATTACTTGACTGCTGCTTTCATGAATGATGACTTTGGATCCAAGCAAAATGAAGTCTTTGACAACTTCAATCTTTTCTCCACTTATCATGATGTTATATATTGGTCCAGTCGTAAGGATCTTTGTTCTCTTTTCATTGAGGTACAATCTATAATAAAGGCTATAGTCTTTGAACTTCATCAGTAAGTATTTTAAATCCTCCACTTCTAATAAGCAAGGTTGCATTATTTACATATCACAGGTTGTTAATGAGTCTTCCTCTAATTCTGGTGCCACATTCTTCTTCATATAATCCAGTTTCTAGGATTATTTTCTCAGCAGACAAATTGAATAAATATGGTGAAAATATACCGTCATGGTGCATGCCTTTCCTGATTTTAAACCATTCAGTATCTCCTTGTTTTATTCTAACAACTGCCTTTTGGTTTGTGTGTAGGTTCCCCATGAGCACAATTTCGTATTCTGGAATACTCATTCTTCACAATTTTACCCATAGCTTGTCATGATCCACACAGTCAAAAGTATTTGCATAGTCAATAAAGTACATGTAAACATCTTTCTGCTATTCTCTGCTTCTATCCAAGAGCAGTCCGATATCAGCAGTGTTAGCCGTCATTCCACAACCTCTTTTTAATCTGACTTGAATTTCTGGCAGTTCCTTGTGGATGTGTTTTTGCAACTGTTTAATTATCTTCAGCAGAATTTTACTTGCATGTGATATTAATGATATTGTTCAATAAATTCTGAATTTCATTGGATTACCTTTCTTTGGAATGGACACAAATATGGATCTCTTTCAATCCACTGTCCAGGTAGATGTCTTCCAAATTTCTTGGCATAGATAAGTGAGCACCTCCAGTGTTGCATTAGTTTGTTGAAATATTTCAATTTGTATTCTGCCAATTCCTGGAGTCTAGCTTTTCATCAATGCCTTCAGTGCAGCTTGGACTTCTTCCTTCAGAACCATCGGTTCTTGACCATATGCTACCTCTTGAAATCGCTGAATATCGACCATTTACTTTTTGATGCAGTGACTCTTGTATTCCTTTAATCTACTTTTGATGCTTTTTGTAGCGTTCAACAATTTGCCCATGGAATCCTTCAATATGTAAAGTAAAGGCTTGATTTTTTTTAAAAGGTTTTTATTGTGAATTGGGTGAAAGTTTACAGAGCAGATCATCAGTTTTACATTAAAAAAATCATACGCCTTGTTTCATTACAATAATTATAATCCCCTCCATGTACCATCAGTTAACAGAATTTCTTTCTATTCACTTTAACACTTTTTTTTTTTTAAAACACTCAGGCATATATTTTACACCCCCAAAGGGCACATTCTGCAAGTCTGCCTCCTGGCCACCTGCTCTTAGTCCCTCTCTTCCCATGATCTAGAGTCCTCAGCTGCTCCCTCTCTCCATGTCCCCATTTCTGCCTCCATCTCTGATGTTGCTGCTTCTCTAGATAAGGTCCCTCATTCTACGTGTGTTCTTCTCCCTTGATGATCCTAGGGTCCTCTGTTTCTGGAAAGGCTTGATTTTTTTTGTCTTTAGTTCTTTCAGCTTGAGAAATGCTGAGTGTGTTCTTCCCTTTTGGTTTCATAATTCTAGGTCTTTGCATATTTGATTATAAAACCTAACTTTGTGTCTCAAGCTGCCCTTTGAAACTTTCTATTCAACTCTTTGACTTCCTCATATTTTCCATTCACTGTAACATCTCTACATTGGAAAGCAAGATACAGAGTCTCTTCTGACATCCATTTTGGTCTTTTCTTTCTTTCCTGTCCTTTTAATGAATTTTGCTTTCTTCTATGATGTCATTCCACAACTCTTCTGGTCATTGATCCATTGCATACACTCTGTTCCTGAGATGATCTCTATATTCAGGTGGGATATTTCAATGTCATATTTTGGTTTTCATGGTCTTGTTTTAATTTTCTTCAGCATCAGCCTGAACTTGCATATTAGCAATTGATGGTCTGTTCCACAGTCTGTCCCTGGCCTTGTTTTGGCTGGTGGTACTGAGTTTTTCTACCTTTTCTTCTGACAGATGTAGTCAATTTGATTCCTGTGCATTCCATTTGGTGATATCCATAGGTACAATCACCTTTTATGTTGCTGGAAAAGGTAGTTGCAATGACTAAGTCACTGGTCTTGCAAAATTCTATCATGTGATCTCTGGCATAATTTCTATTACCAAGGCCATATTTTCCAACTATTGATCCTTACTCTTTGTTCCAGTCTTAACATTGAAATCACCCATAATTATCAATATATCTTAGATGGCATGTTTAATCAATGTCAGACTAAAGATGTTGGCAGAATTTTTCAATTTCATCATCACTGGCTTTAGCAATTGGTGCATAAATTTGACTAATAATGGTATTAACTGGTTTTCCTTATAGGCACATGGACATCATCCTGTCACAGACAGCATTAGATCTTGAAATGTTCTTTTTGATGATGAGTGCTATACCATTCCTCTCAAATTTTTCATTCTCAAGTATAGGAAAAATGATTATTTGATTCAAAATGGTCACTATCATTCCATTTTAACTCACGAGTGCCTAGAATAATATTGATATTAATATGTTCCATTTCATTTTTGACAACTTTCAATTTTCCTAGATTCATACCTCATACACTCCATGTACTGATTATAAATGGATGTTTGAAGCTGTTTCTCCTCATTTTGAGTTGTGCCCCATCAGCAAATGAAGGCCCCAAAAGCTTTTACTCCATTTGTATCATCAGGGTCAACTCTACTTTGAGGAGGCAGCTCTTCCACCAGTTGCTTCTTGATTGTCTCCCAACCTCAGGGGCTCATCTTCTGGCACCATATCTCATAATATTTTGGTGCTAATCATAATGTTTTCATCTTCTGGCACTATATCTGGCAATGTTCCGCTGGTATTCATAAAGTTTTCAGTCGCTAACCTTCAGACTTACTGGTTGGATACAGACTGGTAGAATCCTGTAATCTCTGACCCTTAATCACCCTTCAGGTTTTAAACTGACCTCACCCCTATGGCTCAGTTTTCAGCCAGACAGCAGATAGATCTAAAAGGCGAACAATAACACTAGTAAGGTTTGCACACCTTACTACGTGAGATCAAAAAGGGCAGGATTTGCCCAAGAACAAAGACCTGAAGGGTTAGAAAAGAAAGAGAAACAGAAACAGAAAACACAGAGAGGAAGTAGGATATATGATGTTACATTGGGGGGAATTGTAATCAATGACGTAAAACAAAATATTTATGAATTGTTGAATGTAAAACTATTCTGTAAACCTACACCCAATTTATAATAATAATAAAAAAAAATGTTTCTAAAGAAAACTACAGATCAATCTCCCTTATAGGTAAAAATATTCAACAAGATACTGGTAAACCAATTCCAGAAGTTATTCACCATGACCAAGCGTAGGTTATGGTATTCAACATACCAGAATCAATACAACATACCACATTAAGAGAACCACGAAAAAGAATCACATGATTGTCAAATGTAGAGGAAAAAGCATTTAACAAAATACAACACCCCTCCATGAGAAAAATACTTTAAAAACTAGGAGTAGAAAGGAAGCTCCTCAACATGGTAAAAAGCTTTTATGAAAAACCCATAGGGATCTTCATATTCAAAGTGAAAGATCAGAGAAAAATACAAGGATACTCGCTTTTGCCACTTCAATTTAACATTGTACCAGATCTTCCAGTCAGAACAATTAGACAATAAAAAATAAACACAAGGCATCCAAATTGGAAAAGAAGAAGAAAAACTATCTCTATTGACAGAAAATACGATTCTATCTAGGGAGAGTCCTAGGAAATTGTTTTTTTATTTAATTACAGCTAATAAATTCAGTAAAGTTACAGGATGCAAGATCAATGTACAAAGATCAGCTATGTTTCTATACACTCATAAAGAAAAGAAAATTAAGAAAACAATTGCCCTTAAAATAGCATCAAAAACTAATAAGACACTTAGGAATATATTTAACCAAAGAGGTGCAAAACCTGCTGACCACTGCAAAACACTGCTGAAATAAATCAAAGAAGCCCAAAATATGTGGAAAGACATCTGTGTCCATGAACTACAACTAATATTAAGATTGCAAGACCACAGCCTTCAGTATGGGATGCATCTCAATGTAAAGAAAACAAAAGTCCTCACACCACTGACCAATAAATAACACCATGATAAACGGAGAAAAGATTAAAGCTGTCAAAGACTTCATTTTGATTGGATCCACTATCAACACTCATGGAAGTTGCAGTCAATAAATCAAATGATGTATTGCATTAGGCAAATCTGCTGCATAAGAACTCTTTAAAGTGTTCAAGAAGAAAGATATCAGTTCTAAGGACTAAGGTGTGCCTGATCCAAGCCATGGTATTTTCAATAGCTTCATATGCATGTGAAAGTTAGACAATGGATAAGGAAGACTACAGAAGAATTGATGCGTTTGAGTTATGGTATTGGAGGAGAATAATGAAAGTACCATGGACTGCTAGAAAAATCTGTATTGGAAGAAGTACAGCCAAAATGCCCCTTGGAAGTTAGGATGGCGGGACTTCTTCTCTAATACTTTGAACATAGTATCTGGAGGGACCAGGCCCTAGAGAAGGACATCTGCTAAAGTCAAGTGGAAGGTCAGAAAAAAAGAGGAAGACCCGGGACAAGATGGATTGTCACAGTAGCAGCAGCCACGGGCTCAAGCTTAATGATGGTGACAAGGGTGCAGAACCGGGCAGTGTTTGTTCTGTTATGTACAAGGTCGCTATGATTTCGAACTGACTTATTGGTACCTAACAACATTAAGATTTAATATTGTTAAAATGGCAATACTCCCCAAAGTGATCTACAAATTCAAAGCAATCCCTATCCAAATCCTAATGGATTTTTTTTTTTTTTACAGAAAACATAATGATACTAAATTCTTATGGCATTTCAAAGGATTTAAAGTAGCCAAACACTCTTTGAAAATAAAGTCAGAGAACTCATACTTCCTGATTTCAAAACTTACTCAAAGCTATAGTAATCAAAATAGTGTGATACTGGCCTAAGGACAGACATGTAGACCCTGGAGGAACAGAGAGTTAAGCAAGTTTAGCAGTTCAGACCCACCATTTGCTCCATGGGAGAAAGATAGGCTATTTGTGCCCATGAAGAAAAAGTCTCAGAAAGTATATAGAGCAGTT
>NW_006408529.1:15368106-15371737 GCF_000296735.1 Chrysochloris asiatica
AAGATGGAGGGTCAGAGAAAAAGGGAAGACCCCCAGTGAGATGGATTAGCAAAGTGACAGCATCAATGGGCTCAAGTGTGGCAACAATTGTGAGGTCGGCCCAGGACCGGGCAGTGTTTCGTTCTATTGTACATAGTATCGCTATGAGTCAATACCATCTGGATGGCACCTAACAACAGCAACATAGCTAAGAAGGGTCTGGTATCCAGAATTTATAAGAACTCTTACAACTCACCAGCAAAAACACAAAGAGCCCAATTTAAAAAATGGACAAGAAAATATGCAAATAGCCAACAAGTACATGAGAAGTTACTCAATTTCATTTTTTATTAAACCCACTAACATCAAATCGATTTTGACTCACGGAAACTCTATCGCCTTGGTCTTTTCTAATGACTGCCTCTTGGTCTATGTACAGATTCCACATGAGCACAACTAAGTGTTCTGGAATACCCACTCTTCACAATATTATTCACAGTTTGTTATGATCCACACAGTTGAATGCCTTAGTATAGTCAAGCCAAGATAAATCTGACTTCAGCAATGATACCCCTCATTCCATGTCTTCTTTTGAATTTTGTTTGAATTTCTGGCAGTTCCCTGTTGATTTACTGCTGCAACATTTTAAAGGTATTTTCAGCAAAATTTTACTTGCCTGTGATATCATGACACTGTTTAATAATTTCTGCATTCTGTAGGATCACCTTTTTTTGGAATGAGCATAAATGTGTATCTCTTCCCATCATTTGGTCAAATAGCTGTTTTCCAAATTTCTTGGCATAGATTATTAAGTGCTAGAAGTGCCGCATCAGTTTACTGAACTATTTCAATTGGTATTTCGTCAATTCCCAGAGCCTTGTTTTCTAATAATATCTTCAGTACAGTCTGAATATCTTCCTAGGTTCTTGATTATATGCTGCCTCCTGAAACTTCTGAACACTAACCAGTTCTTTGCTAAAATGACTCTATGTATTCCTTGCATCATCTTTTGATGCTCCCATTTTGCCCATATTGTTAGGTGCTGTTGAATTGGCTCGGGCTGACAGAAACCCTATGTTCTTGTTGTTGTTGTTGTTAGGTGCCCTCTAACTGGTACCAACTCATATACAACCCTATGCACAGCAGAACGAAACACTGCCCAATCCTGGGCCAACCTCACTACTGTTGCCACGCTTGAGCCCATTGATGCTGCCACTTGGCCAATCCATCTCATTAGGGGTCTTCCTCTTTTTCTCAGACCCTCCACTTTACCAAACATGATATGTACAACAGAATAAAATACTGACTGGTCATGCACCATTCTCATAATTGTTGTTATGTTCGAGCCCATTATTACTACCACTGCCAATCCATTTTGTTGGGGATCTCCCTCTTTATCGATGACCCTCCACTTTACCAAAGATGATGTCCTTCTCCAGGGACTTCCTGACAACGTGTCCAAAGTACGAAAGATAAAGTTTTACCATCCTGGCTTCCAAGGAGCAATTCAATCATATTTCTTCCAAAACAAATTTATTTGTTCTCTGGAAGACCATGGTGCTTTCAATATTATTCCCCAATACCGTAATCTAAATATATCCATTTCTCTGTCTTCGTTATTCATTGTTTAACTTTCATATGTATATGAGATGACTGAAAATACCATGGCTTGGGTCAGGCCCACTTTGTTCTTTAATATTTTAAAGAGTTCTTTTGCAGCAGATGTGCCTAATGCAACATATCCTTTGATTTCTTGACTGCTGGTTCCATGAGCATAGATTGTATATCCAAGTAAAATTACATATTTGACAACTTCAATCTTTTCTCAGTTTATCATGATGTTATTTATTTGTCCAGTTGTAAGAATTTCATTTTCTTTACACTTAGGTACAAGCCATACTGAAGGTACAATCCATCAGCATTTGGCCCATAGAATCTATCAGTATCACAACTTGCTGCTTGAATTTTTTCTTCAGTTCTTTCAGCTTAAAATATGCTGAGCATATTCTTCTCTTTTGGTTTTCTAACTCCTGGTCTTTGCACATTTCATTACAACACTTTACTGTGTCTTCTTGAGCTGTCCTTCAAATTTTTCTGTTAAGATCTTTTTCTTCATCATTTCTCCCATTTACTTCAGTTACTCTACATTCAAAAGCAAGTTCCAGGGTCTCTTCTGAACATCCACTGGGTTTTTTTCTTTCTTTCTTGTCTTCTTAATGACCTTTTGTTTTCTTCATGTAGATGTTCTTGATGTCATCTCACAACTCTTCTGGTCTTTAATCATGAGGGATCAATGCCCCAAGTCTGTTCTTGAGATAGTTTCTAAATTCAGGTGGGAGATACTCAAGGTCTTATTTGGGTTCTCATGAACTTGTTTCAATTTTCTTCAGCTTCAGCCTGAACCTGCATCTGAGCAATTGATGGTCTGTTCCACAGTTCACCTTTGACCTTGTTTTGGATGATTATTTTAAACCTTTCCACCATCTCTGCCCACAGATGTAGTCAATTTGATTTCTGTGCATTCCATCTGGTGAGATCCATGTGTATAGTCATCTTTTATGTTGCTTTAAAAAGTTATTTACAATGAATTAGTCAATTTTCCTAGATTCCTATTTGATACGTTCCACATTGTGATTATTAATGGATGTTTGAAGGTCCTGAAAGCTTTGCTCCACCCCAGTCATTAAAGCCAACTTTACTTTGAGGAGGCAGCTCTTCCCCAGTCATGTTTTGTGTGCCTTCCAAACTGAGGGGCTATTCTTCTGGCAGTATATCACACAATATTCAGCTTCTATTTATAAGATTTGCAATGACTAATCGCTCAGGAGTGGATTATTTCTTTCTAGTCTGTAAGCTCTGCTGAAACCTATCCACCATGGTCATTTCTTTGGGGATTTAAAACAAACGTGGCCTAACATCCAGCATCACAGCATTACACAAGTTACCACAGTCCAACAATCTGACAGAGGAGTTGGGGACCTGGCAAATAGTAAGTTCTTAATAAGTGTTAGCTTCTATTGTGAGTAATATTTATTACCGATGTCTCTTCAACTCTCCTTTACTTTTAGCTCTCCTTTCCTGCTATACCTCCATGTGCTTTCTATTAACTGGGCAGGCAGAGCATACCATGAATCCTTGTTTGTTTTCTTCTTTGGGAAGAAGTTAGTAATTACAGGGTTCCTCCAGCATCTAAGTCTAAAACACTATCGATACTGTTGTTGTTGTTGTTAAGTATCGCGGAGTCGGTTCCAACTCACAGTGACCCTGCACAGGATTTCTGAGGCTGTAAATCTTTACAAGAGCAGAATGCCTCATCTTTCTCCCACAGAACCGCTGGTAGTTTCGAACTGCTGCCCGACTCATAACCACTATGCTATCGATACTACAAGCCTAAAAACTCATTGTTTGCCATCAATTTCACTTTTGTACACACGACTTTAAACTTTTAAAGTCACATAAAACGTAACATGGACTATTTAAATTAGGATTTACTTTGTACCCTACGTTGTTTCCAAAAGGACTCACTTAAATAGATACATTCAAACACAATAACATTAAATAAAATCTAAGTGAAATGAGTAAATAAAAAAGAACCAAAAAAAATGAAGTTTATACATATCTGAAAAGATAAAATGAATCAAGGAATGAGATT
>NW_006408529.1:15371872-15376644 GCF_000296735.1 Chrysochloris asiatica
CAGCTAAATTATGCAGTGTGTCTTCAGGATTAAAAAATAAAAGGTACAGTAAGAATGGGGAGGAGAGAAGAAGACAAACATTTGTGCAGAAAAATCAAAATTATCCCTGATAGTAGGGAAGAAACTTTTCCCTTTAAAAAGGTCTGATATATTTCAGTTGCCTTTTTACATTATAACTATATATTTTCATATGTTTTCATTTTTACATATATTATCTCTTCCTGGTTCAGTCTTAACAGCTAAGATCAATTAAATTGGGAGCTTTGAGGTTGTCAAAGTTTGAGAGTGTTTATTAAGTATACTAGTGCATGGTGGGGAGGGCAGTGTTGTAAATGATGTACTATTTGTTTTTTACAACAGTTGAGTACAGGGGTAGGGATTCATGACAAAAATGAAGAGGAAACATTTTTAGACAAAACAAGTTTCCTTCACATAGAGATCATTGAAAAGAAAATCGATATGTCCCATTCCAAATATAAAACCTTATGTTCCTATGACATCATCACAGAAAACCAAGGCAAGCAAAAAAAGAATTTGGAGAAGAGAACAACAGTCCTTAAAAAACACATAGCCACAGCAAGAAGTTTCCTGTAAATAGTCATCCAAAACAGCAAAGGTGAGTTGAAACTGGTAATGCAGGGTTGAGGCTATGGCCTGAGAAAATGATAAAAAGGACATATGAGAACTCAATGGTTTTGATGGTTTGGGGAGGTGGTTTGATTTGGAATTGACAGTAAGATTTTGAACGTGAAGAATAATTGTTTTTAGCAGATCTCTCTCAAATGCATGCACACATACACACACAAGTGCACATCCAAAGTGCTTACCTTATTAAGCCACTTTAGCCCTGGTATCGTATTTGAATTTATCTGTTCCTCCAGCCATGGGCGCATTCGCATCCTTTCCACAGGCATGGTACCCTTTTGTAGGAGAGGAAATAGAACATTAGGCATTTCTACTATTGACTGTACCTGTCTACACAACAAAGTTCTACACTCCTGCTTGATTCTTTTCTATTTTCCTCTTCTTCAAAAGTGCACAGCTTATTTGTCTAAGGGTGTGTGGATTGTGGGCTGCCAGAGATTCACACCAGATTTAGAAGAGGAATTAGAATGAGGGATATCATTGCTGACATCACTGGCTAAAAAGCAGAGAATATGAGAAAGAGGCTTGTTTATGTTTTATAATTCATAAAAAACTATGAATAAAACTTCAAAGAATGGGAATTTCAAAATACTAAATTGTGCTCATTTGGAACCTGTACATATACCCAGAGGCAGTCTTTCAAACAGAACAAGGAGATAACTGAAGGTTTAAAACCAGGACAAGTGTACGTCAGGGTTGTGTCATTTCACCTTACTTATTCAATCTTTGTGCTGAGCAAATCATCCTAGAAGCTGAACTCTATGAAGAATAATATGGCATCATGATTTGAAGAAGGCTCATTAACCACCTGCAGTATGCAAATGAAACAACCTCTCTTTCTGAAAGTGCAGAGAACTGGAAGCACTTACTGATGAAAATCAACAAACACAGACTTCAATATGAATTACAACTCAACGTAAAGAAAACAAAAATCCTCACAACTAGACCAATAAACAGCATCAATGATAAATGGAGGAAGTTGTCCGGATTTCATTTTACTTGCTGCCAAAGAGTTCTGCAAAGTGTTAAAGAACAAAGATGTTTCTTTAAGGACTAAGGTGTGCCTGACCAAAAACATGGTATTTTCAAGCAACTCTTGTGCATGTGAAGCACTGCACTGCTAACCGCAAGGTTGACGGTTGAAATCCACCAGCTGCTCCTTAGAAACACTACACAGGGTCACTATGAGTCTGCACCAACTCTAAGGCACTTAACAACAACATATACAAGTGAAAGCTGGATGAAAAATAAGGAAGACTACAGAAGAACCGATGGATTTGAATTATGGTATTGACAAAGAACACTGAAAGTACCATGGATTTCCAGAAGAACAAATAAATCTTGAAGAAAACACAAATGTCTTTGAGAAAATATAGCCAGACTGCTCCTTGGAGTCAGGGACAGTGAAACTTGATCTCATGTACTTTGTACATTACCAGGAAAGACTAGTTAGTCCCTGGGACTGCTAGGTAAATTACAGGGTCAGTAAAAAAGCAGAAGACTCCTAATGAATGAGATGGGCTGACACCATGGCTGCAACAACACGTTCAAGCTTAACAATCATGAAGATCGTGCAGGATCAGGCAGTTTTTCGTTCCGTTGTGCATATAGTTACTGTAAGTCAGAGTGATTCCAGGGCAGTTAGCAACAATACTCCTTCTAGTTGCCCCTGGTAAAACCCTTGGAATCATCCTGGGCTCCTTTCCCTCACACCTCACATTCAATCTGTCAGCCAGATTGTCAACTTTATCTTCCAAATATGAGAGGGCTTCAAAAAATTAGTGGAAAAATGAAATTAAAAGATAATGGGAATTTTCCCACACACTTTGAAGTCCCCCAATGCATCTCATCTCCAGTCTGGATGGTAGTAATAACTTCTTGTAATAATCTCCTTTTACTTCTCTCCTTTACTCTAGTCTTAATACCCGTATAATCCTTCAAAAATATAAGTCAAATTGTTTCCAGTTCTTTCCTATTTCATTCAGAGTCAAAGTTAAATTCTGTAGTAGCCTACAAGTTCTCTGATATTTACTGCTCTCACATCCTGCCACTCTTACTGCTATCTACTCACGCTAGATTGCTGTCCCTTGAGCACATCACCTCTTACCTCAGGGTTTTTGCACTGACAGCTTTACCTGCCATGAAAACTTTGTTGTTGTTGCTGTTGTTAAGTGCAAATGAGTTGTCTCTGATTCACAGTTTCTGAGGAGCAGCTGGTGGGTTCGAGTCACCAACATTTCACTTAGCAGTCCAGTGCTTATCCACACCAGGAATCTGCCAGGTAAGCTAGTCCCCTATATGATTCATTCCCTCATTGCCTTTAGGCCTTGATACAAATACGACCTTCTCAATGATGACCTGGCCACCCTATTTAAAACTGATCTATCTCCCTCATGCTGATATTTTGTGCCAAACCACCACTTACTACCTGCTAACCTAACACTTGTAGTTAAGTCCCATCAAGTTGGTTCCAGCTCATAGTGACCCTATACACAACAGAACAAAATGTTGCCTGGGCCTATGTCATCCTCACAATCATTATCATGTTTGAGACCATTGTTGAAGCCACTGTGTCAATGCAGCTCCTTGAGGGTCTTCCTCTTTTTCACTGACCCTCTACTTTACCAAGCGTAGTGTCCTCTTCAAAGATTCGTCTCTCCTGATAACATGTCCAAAGTATATGAGATGCAATCTTGCAATTTTTGCTTCTAAGGACCATTCTAACTATACTCTTTCCAAGAAAGATTTGTACATCCTTTGGGCAACCTATGTATATTTAATATTCTCTGCAAACACCATTATCTGTCTCACCCACTTCAAAAACTAAACTCCACAAGGACCATGATTTTTCCTTTTTTTTATTTTTGTCTAGCAGCTCAAACCCCTGCACACCATAGGTGCTTAACGCAAACTTATTAAATGAAATAAGATACAAAAATTTAATGCAGAAAAGCACACTGGAAGAAAACATGCTGAGATAATGTTGTCTCTTTGACAGTTCTATCTTTCATCACTCACCTAGACAGAGCCAAGGGGAGTTATATTTCAAAAGTCTGCACTGTGGATTAATGTGCTAGACTGCAAAGCCGTTTGAACTGCAAGGTTGGCGGTTCAAGCTCACCAGTTGCTACTTGGAAACCCTATACAGGGTCGCTATAGGTCGGAACCAACTTGATGGCACTTAACAACAACAACAAGAGTTCTGTAGTGAGAAGTAGTCTGAAAATAGGTATTCTGGAGTACTCAGCATATAAAAGGTAGCTAATGGTGTGGTACTGTAAGTAAATATGTTGGACTCCACAGTCACTTTGAAACACAAGGTCAGTGGTTCAAGCTCATCAGCTGCTCCTTGGAAACCCTATACAGAGTCTGAACTGACTCAAGGGCATTCAACACCAATAACAACAAGGTTTAATGGGTGTTGGTGGCTCACAGCAGGAGAATTCTTGATTTCCATGAGGGAGACTTGGCTTTTACTTTTGGCCAATAGATCTCATGCAAAACCCCCACCTTGTCAGTGATCTGTTAATAGAGGGTTATATGTTGCTATGATGCTGAACAGGTTTCACAGAAATGTTCAGACTAAGACTAGAAAGCAAATTCTGGTGAGCTACTTCCTAAAAATGACTTATTATACCATATGGAACATAGTTCCACTCTGACAAACATGGTCTCCAATAAATTGTCTTGAAGTCAACTATTGGGTAGTTTTGTTTTGCTTTGTTCTGTTTTGTTTCATGAAATCTGGACCAGTGCTTCACCAACTATAAGTAGGTCTGGGTGGATCTTATGATCTTACGTTTCTAACAATCTCCTAGTCTAAGCCCCAGGGTCTGGATTTCCTTTTCCTTCCATTTACTATTTATATGATTCTTCTTTTACTTCCTTCAAAGTCTGTACATTTGGCAGGCAGGCCTCTTCTCTTAATTTAAGTGTGTCAGAATTTGGGTCCATCTTTTGTTTCCATGCTATGCCTTTTTAACAAGTATGCAGTTCAGTCAAGCATCAACATTTTTCTCACCTAGAGAAAAAAATACTGGAAATCCTGGTGTGGTGCTGTAGAATAAGCACTAGACTGCTAACTGCAAGGTCAGAGGTTCAAACCCACCAGCTGCTCCTCAGAAACC
>NW_006408529.1:15376884-15439563 GCF_000296735.1 Chrysochloris asiatica
TGGTACCGACTCATAGCGACCTTATACACAGCAGAACGAAACACTGACCGATCCTGGGCCAACCTCACTACTGTTGCCACACTTGAGTCCATCGATGCTGTCACTTTGCCAATCCATCTCACTGGGGGTCTTCCTCTTTTTCTCTGAGCCTCCACCTTACCAAACATGACATCCTAGTATTTGTGAATTCCCAACAAATGACTTTTTCCTGAAAAATCTGAGTAAGAGAAAGTGGGAGAAGATGTTGATGTGTTGTCTGACTTAATTGTCAATGAATGTTAACAGGGCTATTTGTGATTAGTCTATTTTGCCATCTTGTTGGGTATAAAATAAGCCACCTCAGAACCAGGAGGGAGAGATCCCACTACCATCAAAGAAGAAGAATCAGGAGTGGCACATGTCCTTTGGATGCTGAGATCCCTGTATATTGAACTTCCTCAACCCAGGGACAGAAAGCTATGACATCAGACGAGTGGCCAAGGAGCAGAAGCAGCAGAACCAAGAACCAGAGTATACGTCAGAGCACTGGGCCTCCCCTACCATGGAGCCAGTAAAGCTAAGTGTCTTCGGGCAGCAGGCTCACTTGTGGAGTAGGGTGCCTTCAAACACTTAATTAGGGAGCTAGAGCTTAGTGTTTTCAGGCTATCTTATAGCAGAGTGAAATGTCCTTTAATCAGAAGTCCTAGAGTAGCTTTGTCCAGGCAGAGAGCGACCTGCTTGTGGGCACAGCTGAGAAGGGGCTGTCCTGAGTGGAAGAACCATGCCCTAAGCATTTCTGACCCTGAATTGTAACCTGCTAACTTCCCTAATAAACTCCATAACGGTGAGTATGGTATCTTGAGTTCTGTTTGTCCACAGCAATGGAGTCTCGAGCCCAGCTGAGTAGAGAGTGCCTGGGAGGGAAAGTTGGTGTCATGATTTGGAAGGGCCAACTCTGTTACGAAGAGTTTCACTTATTTCTGGTTCTCTGCTCACTGTTATTGTTTTTTTTTTTTGAGTTGTTTATTCACTTGTTTCATAAATAAGACATCCCCAATGACACACAACAAAAATTAACCTTTTTAGATGAAAGTATTTCCTTTTTTACTTGACATTATAACTTTGCGCCATTTCCCACACACTTAGTCTTGCCACATGACACAGAAGAAAAGGTTTCCAGTTCAATACAGATTTCTCATAATTTTCGTGGGGGGCAGATATGTATCCTTACTTCTGGGGGGAAAAAAGCAGTAGAACTCTACAATGAACCTTGTACCAGATATTAATCATTTACTCTGGCAGGAAAAAATTATGATATCAGAGACTTAAAGACTGGGTTGATTGTCATAGTGTGCCTAAAGACTGTACTAGAAAAAGAAGATGCTTACTCATCATACCTTCCCTAGCTTTCATTAATGAAATTCAGATACCAAATTGGTCATGTTCCTGGAAGGCAAATTTCTCAAGGGCAATAACAGCCAGGCCCATATGAAACTTGAAAACCACCTAAAGAAGGTATGTAACTGGGTGGAAAAGACACACAGGAACTGTTTTTGTTGAGAGGACCAAAACTGCACCAGAAATCAGGACACCTGTGTCCCAGAAATATGTCATTATAAATATGTGACCTTGAGTTGGTTGCTTGACCTTTCTGACCCATATTTGATCATTTAGAAAACAGAGACACTTCAAAAAGATGGTTTCTAAGGTTATCTATGATTCTATGAATCTGATTAATTGTTGTAAGCTTCTATTCGTGTACACTGGGTTGCTTTTAAGTGAAATACTGTAATTTTATGATCCTATGGAACAAAAACATGAAAAATCTCTACTTTAAAAAAAGTAGAAGAGTTGAATCATCTACCCTCAAATTTGACCAAAGGCAGTTTGTAAAGTCATTTGACATATACCATTGAGGTTTGGGCAAAGGGTCATCTTCAGTACATGGCATGGGTACTGGTGCCAGTAACATTGCATAAAGGCATGTAAACTGTTCTGATGATTCATGTGAAGTGAACAGGGTGCTCTGTGAAGTTGAACAAGTCTATGATCCTGATCAGCACCATTAATAGGAAGCTTGAATTTTAACCTAAATAATTGAGGTGTTAGTCTTAGAACAGCAATAACAATGACTATAATTTACTGAGCACTTACTGTGTGCCAAGCATTAAACTGGGTTTTCTATAAGTTTTCTCATTTAATTTTTATAATCTAAGGAGGAAGGGACTTTATTATTATCCCTGTTGAATGAGGGGGTTAAGTTGGGGAGCTACTCAAAGACAATGGATTACTTGGATCTATAATCAATGTTCATGGAAGCAGCAGTCAAAAAAATCAATCTACATATTGCATTTGGCAAATCTGCTGCAAAAGACCTCTCTAAGTGTTAAAGAGCAAAGATGCCACTTTGAGGACTAAGGTGCACCTGACCCAAGCACACCTTGATATTTTCGGTAGTTTCATAAGCATTTGAAAGTTGGACAATGAATAAGGAAGACCACATGAGAATTGATGCACATGAGTTATGGTGTTGGGGGAGAATATTAAAACTACAACAGACTGCCAGAAGAACAAACAAATCCGTGTTGGAAGACGTATAGCCAGAATGCTCCTTAGAAGCCAGGTTGGCAAGACTGCATCTCTCATACTTTGGATACATTTCCAGGAGGGACCACAGTCCCTGAAGAAGGGCAGCATGCTTGCTAAAGTGGAGGGAAGCTAAAAAAGGAAGATCCCACAATGAGATGAGTTGGTATAGTGTCTACAACAATGGGATCAAGCAGCAATCGTGAGGATGCTGCAGGGTCGGGTATTATTTCGTTCTGCTGTGCGTAGGGTGGCTGCACGTCAGAGCTGACTCATCACACCTAACAACAACAACAACTAACAACATAGTGCTCTTGTCACCTAATACCACCATCCCTACATAGCCAAATATCCACCCCTTTTATAAACCTGTAGAAACTTTATCCTCTCAATGAGAGTTAGCTCATATCTATTTTCTTCCACTAAGCTGTCTTGCAAAACTCTAACCACTGGATACTTCTCCTATGGTATGTATTGCCTACACTACCCTGTCACCCAGCATCTCCATCAGTACTTATTAAACATACATATATTATTACAGGGAACTGTGCCAAGTGTTGTGGAGGATTCGAACATGTATAAAATATGATCACTACCCTTAAGGATTCAACAAATTAACTGGTGTTATATACTGCCCATATAAAGTTGACTACTAATACTATAATTACAATTATAAAAAGACAATGCAGTAGAAAGCAGAAGGCAGCATATGTTTAATTATCAGCTAAATAAACTGGTTCATAAAGAACATATGTGTGTGTGTGTAATTATTAAATGGTTTGTAAGAGAAAGCTTTATGGTAAAGGAAGAGTTTATAAGAAGGGTGGGAAGGAAATGCCTAGACAGAGATAAAGTAGCAGCAAGTCAGGCAAGGTATGTGGTTGGTGTTGATAGCCAGAGCAAGACTGAAGGAATCATATTTGATGCAAGCAGAGCAACTGACTAGAGCCAAAATGTAGGTGAAGGCGTCATAAGAGAGAAATACTACACTAGATAATTTACATAAATCATCTCTAACCCTCCCAACAACTCTAGCAAGTCATTTATTAGAGATGAGGGAAAATACAATTTGTAAAGGTAAAAAAGCTTGTCCCAGTCATCCAAGTCTGTAGATGAGGAGTCAAGATTGGAACCTAGATCTCTCTGGAGTGTCTCCAAGCCCCCTCTACCTCTGAGCTTGTTTAAATAGGTTGCTAAGAACTTTCGAGTGTGTAACATGATAAAAGTCATGTTTTAATACCATGAAACTCCTCACCAATGGATTGATAAACAACATCCATGTAAATGGAGATAAAAATTGATGTTGTCAAAGACTTTATCTTGCTTGGCTCAACCATCAACAGTCATGGAAGCAACAGTCAAAAAATCAAACAACGTTAGGCAAATCTGCTGCACAAGACCTCTTTAAAGTGTTGAAGAGCAAAGATGTCAGCTTGAGGACTAAGATGCGCCTGACCCAAGCCATGGTATTTTCAATAACCTCATATGCATGCAAAAGCTGGACAGTGAATAAGGAAGACCACAGAAGAATTGATGCTTTTGAGTTATGGTGTTGGATGAAAATATTCAAAGTGCCATGGTCTGCCAAAAGAACAAACAGATCTATGCTAGAAGAAATACAGTCAGAATGCTCCCTGGAAGCCAGGATGGCCAGACTTCATCTCTCATACTTTGGACATATTCTCAGAAGGGACCAGGCCCTGGAGAAGGATATCATGTTTGGTGAAGTGGAGGGTCAAGAAAAAGAGGAAGACCCCTAACGGAATGGATGGCACTATGGCAGCAGCAATGGGCTCAAACACAGCAATGACTGTGAGACTGGCGCAGGACTGGGCAGTGTTTTGTTAGGTTGTGCATAGGGTCTCTAGGAGTCAAAACCGACTTGACAGCACCTAACAACAACATTATCATGAATCCATCAGCACTGCATACAGACCAAATGGAAGGAAAGAGGTAAGCTAGAAGTGACTGCTCTGGTTCAGAATGGTGGTTATAGAAATACTCAAGAAAGAACACCAGTGATAGTACACATATAGAAACATAATAGCAATTTTTGGCTGTGGTATTTACTGTACATACAGTACCAATTGCCATGGAGTTGATTTCAACTTGTGAGGAACTCACAAGTGACAAAGTAAGACTTGCTCCATAGGGTTTCCAAGGCAGTGTGTGCCCTTTCAGAAGCAGATCACCAGTCCTTTCTTTCAAGGAGCCTCTGGTGGGTTTGAACCACCAAGCTTCTAAGTAGTAGTCAAGCACTTAATTGTTTGCGCCACCCAGGAATTCTGTGCACACAAAATGCAACTTCCACTTGCAAGACATTCAATATTCCTCACATTGACTTTTACGGACCTTTTAGCAAAAGTAACAAGTTTAGTTCAAAATTACTATTGAGAGGAAGCTGGAGTTGAAAACAGAAAATCCCCACCATCTCATGATAACATGTACACAAGTGCTTGCTAGGAACCAGACTGTAGGCTCAATGTTTTCCACCCATTATTTCTTTCAATGTTCACACAAACTACCCAAGATACAGTCTTTTATCTCCATTGTACAGATTAGAAAACTGATACAGAAAAATTAAGCTCCTTACACCAAAATCCATCATTACATGGGGCAGTCAGAATTCAAATCTGTATCTGCCTCACTCTATATAATATGCCAGAAATCTCTAAATCCAGCAGTTTTCAAACCCCTGGTAGCAACCTACAAGAAGATCATGGAATCTAGGTCAGGGATTAAGATCAGCATCTTAAATTAAGTTTTAGTAAACTAGAATATAGAATAAAACATGTGAGCACAGTCTAAGCAAAAGTAAGCATTACTTTCAGAAACATTTGTTTCAATTTAATATTATATTATGATACAATACAAAGGGACTTCAAAAAGTCCATGGAAAACTTCCATTATCTTTTCATTCCATTTTTCCATGAACTTTTTAAAGCTCCCTCATTTATTATGGAGTCCTAGTGTGGCACTGTAGGATAAGCACTGGACTGCTAACCACAAGGTCGCCAGTTCAAACCCTCTAGAAGCTTCTTCAAAACCCTATAAAGGCTCACTATGAGTCAGAACAGGCTCAATGGAGAATTTATAAGTAATAGAAATCAATCAGACAATACTAATTAGAGCATGGGTATAATCTTTATTTCATGCCATTATTGTTTTATCTTACAGAACTTAAAAAATAAGTTTTTAAGACATAGATTTATTTATGAATGCTAGCCTCTAGCCCAGCTTTTCTCATAAAGTTTTAAACAATTCAACCATGAATTCTCCTACTATGCAACTTCTCAGGAACTCAATCTTAAATTGCAGCAGAATTGTTTTAGACTGCTCAAATCCCCAGTTATATCAAAGTCCATATTTAGACTTGTCTATATAATTTATACAACATCCAAAAAAAAAAAAAAAAAAACTGCGTTTGCAACATTATTATCGAGAGAAGTTAAAAAGATGAAGATTCCCTGGCCTGAGCTAGATCTCCTGAACAATTCTTCTCTGGGACTTCTTGTTGTTGTTAAATGATGTTATGTCAACTTAGTTATGACTCATAGCAAGCCTGAACAGGGACATTGTAAATCTATGCTGGAGCAGAAAACTTAATCTTTTTCCCACAGAGTGGCTGGTGGACTTGAACCGCTAATCTTGTCATTCAAAGTCCAGTGTTTATCCTATACAGTCACCACACTCTCCTTTCTGGGGCTTAGGAAACAGGATATTCATTATTATTATTTTGTTGTTGTTGTTTGTTGTTTCTTAGAATAATTTTTATATGCAGCCAAGTTAGAATCACTGTCATTTGGTACTCAGCCCAAAAGGCTTCCAAACTCCAAATGTTTAATAAGCATCTCCAGTTGAGAACATGGGAAAATGGGAGGCCAACGGTGAATAGATTTCACCACGAGCATAATACAAAATACATGTGAAATTAAAATTCTATAATGCTTTTAAATACCACAAAACAAGTTTTCCATACTAAGATTCATCAGATGACAAATCTGCCGGTCTACCCACAATTTTCTTATTAGCAGGTTCTCTCTACCCTTTTGGAAGTTATTACCATATTATAAAAATTACCATCTCTGACCACAAACTAGTCTGGTATCTGAAACTATAATTTTGCCACTGTTAATAACTCATACTGCATAGTTTACAACCATAACTGGACAGAAAAACTGACTTAGGGTTTCTACTTGTGTGCTCAAAAGACATCGAAATTCAATGGTTTTCACTACTGTGGGTGGGCAACGGTCATTCTAGAAAACAGTTTACAATGTAACCTAAAGAGAACAAGAATTCTTCATCTAGAGAGTAAGCCTTAACAATATATGTAGTGTGCTAATAAATTGGATGTTTGAAAATCAAACAAGACCCAAGCCTCACACCACGCGCAAATACAAATTCAAAATGATTAGGATGTAAAACTGATGATCTGCTCTGTAAACTTCCACTCAATTCACAATAAAAAAAAAAAGTTTAAAAATGAATAGAACCTAAATGTGAAACCCTAAAACCATCAATTCTAAGTAGAAAAAGCAAAGGCAATGCTATCCGGCCTAGCTTTCAACAATGGATTATTTAATATAATAACAAAAGCACAAAAGACAAAATAAATGAATGTGATCTCATCATACACATTAAAAACATGTATTCATCAAAAGACATAACCAAAAAGTGAAAAGACAAGCCACCAACTGGGAGAATATTTACGGAAACCATAAATCTGACAAGAATCCAACAATCAAAATATATGTTAAAGTCTGACAACTTAACTGTACAATACAAGAAAAGACAAATCGCTCAATCAAAAAATGGGCAAAAAACTTGAATGGGCATTTCACCAAAGAGGGCACCCAAATGACCACCAAACACATGAAAAGATGTTCAACATCATTAGCCATCAAAGATTTGCAAATCAGACAAAAAATGAAATACCATTTCACTTTAACAAGGGTGGCTAGCAGAAGTAAACAATGTTTGTAAAGATGTGGGGAAACTGAGACCTTTTACCACATTACTGGTGGAAATGCAAAATAATACAACTGTTGTAAAAAAAAAAATACTGGCAGTTCTTCAACAAACTAAAAATCAAACTACCATACCAAAACCAAACTAAACACACTGCCATCAAGTCAACTGCAACTCACAGCAACCTTATATGGGGTTTCTGAGACTGCAAATTTTACGGGAAAAAACAACCTCATCTTTCTCCGGTGGAATGACTGGTGGATTTGAATTGCTTACTTCATGATCAACAGTTCAGTGCTTATCCGACAGTACCATCAGGGTTCTACCATGTTGTTGCTGTTGTTAAGTGCTGTCAAGTTGGTTCCGACTTATAACAACCTTGTACAGGGTTTCTGAGGAGCGGTTGGTGGGTTTGAACTGCCAACACTGCAGTTAGCAATCCAGTGCTTATTCTACAGTGCCACTCAAGGGTTCTACCATATGACCCAGCAGTTCCACTGTTAGACAGATACCCAAAAAATATGAACACAAAAAGACTTGAAAGCAGAGACTCAATCAGATACATGTACACCAGTACACATTGTGGCACTATTCACAATAGCCAAAAGATGGAAACAACCTAAATGTCCACCAACAGATGAATGGTTAAACAAAATGCAGTACACACATACAATGGAATACTACTCAGCCAATAGGAGAAACGAAGTCTTGATACTGTCTAATACAGATACCATAGAAGAATAGATGCATTTGCGTTATGGTGTTGGAGGAGAATACCAAAAGTTCCATGAACTGCCAGAACAAACCAATCTGTCGTGGAAAAAGTAAAGCCAGAATTCTCTTTAGAAGCCAAGATGGCCAGATTTCATCTCTTGTACACTGGGTATATTATCAAGAGGAACCAATCCCTTGAGAAGGACATCATGGTTGAAAAAGTAGAGGATCAGCAGAAAAGAGGAAACCCCTCCACCCCCCCACCCCCGCAACAAGATGGATTGACACTGTGGCAGCAACAAAGGACTCAAACATAACAATTGTGAGGATGGCTCAGGGCTGGCAGGGTTTCGTTCTCTTGTGCATTGGGTTGCTATGAGTTGGAACCAACTTAACGGCAATTACAAAAACAGCAATATGGATGGAGCTTGAAGATATTATACTGAATAAAATAAGCCAACCACAAAAGGGCAAATTCCTCACTTATATATAAGTATGACCTCACTTATATTAACAGACAAGAGAAGTCAAATGTATAGAAAACAAAATGTATTTGTGGTTACCAGGGGCAGAAGGCAGAATTGATAAAGGGTAGATTTCCACAGCCAATTGTCATTGCTATCAATCAACATGTACATCTGTAAAAAGTTGAATTGGCAAAATATATACCTTATGCTATATTTATGCAAATAAATGCTTTCCTATGAAAGGACCTATAAGCTGTAAAAGGACAGAAACCTAGAGAAGATTAAGAAACAAGCTAATGAACACTAATGGAAGTCTAGCTAGGCCTTTCTTCTGACCCTTTTCTTGACCTTCCTGATCTTATGTCCATTTCCTTAGCCTCCCACCTACGGCCACCTCAGTCACCAAATGTAGTCTCTTCCCATCATGTGAACTGCCGTCAAGTTGGCTCCAATTTATGTATAACAGAATGAGTCACTGCCCAGTCCTATAAGGCCTTCATGAAACGGACTTGGTATATTTGAGTCCATTGTTACAGCTATTGTCTGTCAGTTTCTTTGAGGGTTTCCCTTACCTTTACTGGCTTCCCACTTTACCAAACATAATGTCCTCTAGCAATCAGTCCGCCCTGATAGACATCTAAGTCTTGGGCAATAGTCTGTGATCCATAGAGTTTTCACTGGCTAATTTTTTAAGGAGTCCTGGTATGATGCTCTGGGATAATGCACTGGGGACCGCAAGGTCAGTTTGAATGGGAAGGTGGCAGTTCAAATCCACCAGCCACTCCTCAGAAACCCTTTACAGGAGTCACTATGAGTAAGAACCAACTCAATGGCAATTAACAACACCAATTTTCTGAAGCAGATTGACAGGCATTTCTTCCTAGTCTGTTTTAATCTGGAAACTCCGCTGAAACCTGTCCACCAAGAACAAATACCTTGCTGGTATTTGAAGTACCAGTGGCATAGCTTCCAGCACCACAGCAACACACTGCATGCAACATGCAAGTCACCACAGTGACAGATAGGTGGTGGGCTCCCATCTTAATACCCCTGTTATCTCCACCCTCTCTACCTATTCCCCCACTGCTGTTTGGTCTAGGTACTCTTCCTCTCTCACCTGCATTGCTATGCTGGACTAATCATTCTGCCTTCAATCCATTTCCACATTCTACTCAGAAACACAAATCTAAGTCTGCTGCTCACATGCTTAAAATTTTGCTATGGTTTCCCATCTGGTGCCTTTAGGAACAAGCCCTGACTTCTTGTAACAGCTAAAAGCCTCTTGCTAGTTTTCCAATAATCTTTAGTACCCTTGCCCACATTCACACTCCAAGAACCCTATGCTCCATCCCTGTCCAACTAGTTCCACTTCCTCCACTTTTCCTTGACCTTGCTCCCCTGCCTGCAGAGTGTCCACTCTCTTGCCCCATTTATTTCTACCTCAAATGAGTCTCTTGGCCTCCATTTTGCTATCTGCGCACAGGATGCTGCAAAATCCTATCACTGGGCTAAATGGCACCATGACAGACTCATTTCTGATCCCTTCATGTAAGCCTTCAGAGTCTCTGGGAACTTCTTAGCTTTTCCCTGGTTAGCTCCTGTTCTATTTCCCGTGAAGGTGATTTCAACTCCTTCCATCCTCATTTCCTAATTCGCTCCCACCCTCTTCAATCTCAGAAAGCGATCTTGCCTCCAACTTCACCGGAAAAAATAGAAACCTTCAGGCCTCCTCTTTCTTACTTTCTAACTCCCTTCCTTCTTCAATATATGTACTCTTTGTCCTCCTCTTTTCCTTTTTCAGATGCTGCTCTCTGAGGATTTAAAAGGAGAGATTCTGAGTTCCATGTTGAATGTACTGAGTTTATGATGTGCTTAAACTAGCTGCTGTTGAGTGGATTCCAACTCTCACGGCAAGCCCGTGTGTGTCAGAGTAGAACTGTGCTCCATAGCGTTTTCAGTAGTGGTTTTTCAGAAGTGGATTGCCAAGTCTTTCTTCTAAAGTGGATAGACTCGAACCTCCAATCAGTTAGCAGCTGAGTGTATTAAGCATTTGCATCATGCAGGGACTCACAGGATATTTAAAGGGACTATCGGGTGAGCAAATAGATTCTCATATGTAGGTTAGCGTTCAGGGGAAACGTTTAGCCTGGGAATGCCAACCATTCTTTAAAGACTGTTCAAATCCCATTTCTTCCATGAAACCTATCCTAGTCAACTCAACACACATATACAAACCACTTCCTCTTTCTCTTGAGCTGATAGGACAGACTGCTTCTTACAATCATGTACCATTTACTTTATGCTTATATTCTCGGTTTCGTTTATGTGTTTCAGTCTACTTAGACAACATGCTGCTCCTTTCAAGCTGGACACCTGTGTTAACATTGCTTTATGTCCCACTGAACTATCTTGTCTTGTATTTTGTACCCAGAAAACACCCCATAAGTAGAGACCAGTCCTGTCCAAATGGAATTTTTATAATGATGGGAAAATGTTCTCCATCTATGCAGTTCAATAAGGGCAACAACTTGAATACTTTGCATGGGGCTAATGCAAATATGAAAACGGTTGTCACCAAAGATGGAAATACAGTGTCAAATCAAGTTCTAATCTTTCCTAATCACAGTGAAAGGTCAGATATCTGATGGAAACAAAGTATCTGTGTAGGAACAAGTTGTGGAGTTCCTGAAGGAGCAGGCTACCTACCTAACATTGTAACTGTTCACTTTCGAGTAAAGCCTGATCCTGAGGTCTTACTCACACTCTGCAGCCTTAATCACCTTTTTGGAATTCAAATTGTTGGCAAATTGTGGGGTATCTGTGTGAACTACCTGCTCTGGTCTAAATCTACAAGCCTTTGAAAACACCACCAACTGGCAGATACCAAGCACAGAATATCCTATGCTATACCATATTAACGTTAACAAATAGCTAACTGGTTACTTACAAATCGCACTGTAAACCTTAAGGTCAGTAGTTCGAAACTACCAGCAGGAAAAGATGAGGCTTTCTGCTCCATAGATTTACAGTCTCAGAAACCCTGTACAGGATCGCTATGAGTCGGAACCAACTTCATGGCACATAACCACCAACAAGTATTAAATGCCTAATAGGATTAAACAAATTATAAGCACTTCAATTCATTTGATTCCCACAACCTTAAAAGATAGGCATTAATATAATCCATCCATTTTACAGATGAAGAAAATGTCGCATATGAGCTTAAATAACTTGTGTCACCATGCTGATGGGTAGTACAACTTGGGTTTAAACAAGATCTGAATCTACAGGCCAAGTTCCTAGTCTCTGAACTATGAGGCACAAACATTGAGGCCAAGTCTACATGGAAAGACTTAGAAGCTCCGATGCCTGCCTGTCTTACTCAGCATCTAAACCTTACTAGGGACTAGACTGCAATAGCTCATAAAATGGTTCCAGTTTAGCTGGACCCTGATGACTAGAAAGCAGCTTCCCAACCTCCTTCATCTAACCTCCATTTTTAATTCATACTTCCTGGTGCTGAGTTAGGTGTTAAAACCCACCAGCTGCTCCGTAAGACAAAGATGAAGTTCTCTGCTCACATTCTGAGATTTACAGTCTCAGAAACCCTATATAGGGTCGCTATGAGTTAGAATCGACTCGATGACAGTAGGCTTGGTTTCTGATTTGGTGTCTTTTAGCACTTCCCTGGCTGGTGGAAATCAACAAAACCTTGCAAGCCAGAGCTTTACTTTGTGTAACTTGCTGTGAACAGAATAGTCTGCCACCCCCATATCTATCTCAAAATAAAAATACTTTCCCACTCTCCACCCCTTCACCTCCATCACCTCTTTAAGAACCAAGGTTCTGTGAGGAACAGGAAAGAATCAGATGGGATATTTTTTCTTTGTGTTATACATTCTCCAGTTGTTTCATTTTAGTCTCTGCATCTGCCACAGAACTGGGTCACCTGGTCCAGATTGTCACCCTCACTCCCACCTGGGACCCTGAAGCATCTTTTTAGCAAAGCAAGAGAATAGTTGAGTCCAGCCCTACCTGTCACTGATTAACCTGGAAAATGATTTCAGGAGTATAAATAAGCCCCACAGAAAGCTGCTTCTCCACTATTTAATGATAATTCCACATGCAGGTTTATTTACTGTACTGAAAACCACCAAAGTGCTAAATAGTTTGACTAGATGCCAGCTGCCACCCTTCCTATTTCAGTGTGTATAAAAAGCAAACACCTGATAGCTCTATGGCCATTTTGCTTCCCACTCAACAAATAATCTAATTTTTTAGTATCAACAAAGAATACCAATCTGCCCTAATCCGTTCTTTCTTCTGGAAATTTCTCAGCACCCTGTTTGTTACCTCCCTACTCTCTCTCTCAGCTTTCAGGGGCCAGCTTTAACTCTACCCTTCCAAAACAGTTTCCCTGGCAAATGCAGATTTGACTATTATCAAAACACTCATTTCACTCTTACTGATAAATCAGCCCTAAGGAAGATTTGGACATGCATTATACTCAATCTTGCCAGACTCTTAGCTAAATGAATTTGACATAATGGAATTTCCTGGAATTAAAGGATTATGACCTGCACTGTCCTTATTTATAATCAAATAGGATGGCAGCCAGGATGTAGAGCAGCACTTGCAGCCTTCACAATCTGGGTCAGTCTGGCCATGCACGGGCAGGGTAAAGACCAGGGAAGACCTGGGCAGCTCCTGTATCTAGCGTCACCAGACAGGGAATGAAGCTGCGGCTGTTGTCATTTCTTGATCACTATACTTTATAATAGGAGCTCTGGTAGCATAGTGGTTACGAATCGGGCTGCGAACCTTAAGGTCTGCAGTTCAAAACTACCAGCTGCTCCGCGGGAGAAAGATGAGGCGTTCTGCTCCCGTAAAGATTTACAGCCTCGGAAACCCTGTACAGGGTCGCTATGGGTCGGATCCGACTCGATGGCACTTAACAACAACAACAACAACAACACTTTATAAAGGAGCACTGGTAACATAGTGGTTATGAATCGGGCTGCAAACCTCAAGGTCAGCAGTTCGAAACTACCAGCTGTTCCACGGGAGAAAGATGAGGTCTTCTGCTCCCGCAAAGATTTACAGCCTCGGAAGCCCTGTACAGGGTCGCTATGAGACAGAACCGACTCCATGGCACTTAACAACAACAACATATTTTATATGGGATCTCCGGAGGCTGAGATTTACAGCGGCTACCATACGTTAGATAGGGAGCTCTGGTAGCGTAGTGGTTACAAATCGGGCTGCTAACCTCAGGGTCAGCAGTTCGAAACTACCAGCTGTTCCTCAGGCGAAAGATGAGGCGTTCTGCTCCCATAAAGATTTACAGCCTGGGAAACCCTGTACAGAGTTGCTATGAGTCGGAACCACCTCCACGGCACATAACAACAACAACCATACTTTACATGGTGTCCTAGTGCAGTGCTATAGGATAAGCACTGGATGGCTAACAAGGTCAGCAATTTAAACCCACAAACCGCTTTTCAGAAACCCTGTATAAGGATTTCTATGAATTGGAACCGACTCAACAGCACTTAACAACACCATATTTTACACGGGATTTCCGGTAGCTGTAGGATAACCACTGGACTAATAACCACAGGGTCAGCAGTTCAAACCCATCAGCCTCTCTGAGGGAAAAAAATGAGGTTTTCTGTTCCTGTTAAGATGTACAGCCTTAAAAAACCCTATACAGGATCACTCTGAGTCAAAACTGACTCAGTGAGAAAGGATTTGGTTTGGGGTTTTTTGCATTTTACATAAAAGAGGATCAGGGAGTTGTGACCTTAAATAAGAACTCAATCTCCATTTTCCCAAAACTTTGGAAATTCCTTCGTTTCTTCTGCCCCTCTCCACAACAGTAAAAGCCATTCAGGCCTAGGAGTGCCTGCATGGGGCAAATCTATGACTACTTCCCAGAACACTACTACCAAAGAACAGAATGTGGAGGGTAGCAGAACCCAAGACCCATATGGCTCAGTTTTTAGTTTTCTCATCTGTAAAATGGGGATAACTTCCTTATTCTACCTTTGCCCTCAGATTATCCTACGTACTACATGTCATGTATTATGTAAAGTATTAAATAAATCGTGTGTGTAAACTGCCTAGTCTGGTATCTTATCAATGGTGGTAGTGGTGGTGGTGGTGCTGTGCCATGGTGTCAGAATAGACTCATAGCAACCCTGTAAAGAGTTCCCAAGGCTGTAAATCTTCAAGGGAGCAGAAAACCTCATCTTTCTGCCAGGAGTAGCTGTTGGATTTGAACTGGATTTATCCTATCAACAATGCACTAATTGTTACTTTGTGCAGACACCAATTTATGATCAATTTATGTTCAATGGGGAACATTACCTATAACAGCAAAAGTTCTAGACTGACCCAAATACCAAGAAGTAGGAAGATTATTAAGCTAAGTAACGATAGAGTCAAATAATGGAGTCTCCTAACTCCAGAAGAATATTTAATTCACATGGGAACATAAATGCTCAGAATGCAGAGGTAAAAGAACAAACGAGGCAGGGGAGGTAGTTTTCACTCAGGAGGACACGCACCAACCTCTACAACACACCGCACGGTGGGTGGCTGAGCCAAGGTGCTGACATTGTGCTCTCTTCTGAGACCGTGCCAGCAGCAGTACCAGCTCGCCCTGAACACAGGCCACGCAGGCACTCAGCTGGCCGCCACCGCCTAGTAAGGACCTGCGCACGTCCCTGCAACAAGCAGGCAACTGGCGGATGGAGGGACACCCACTGTAGTTTCAGGGTAGCGTGATGAGTGTGGAGGAGTTTCCTGAACAGTTAAGAGCAAAAGACTACCAATTTTAGATTTGAAAATAAGAACAATATGGCAATAAAAAAAATTCTTAAAAACGATTTTGTTTCTTTCTACTCTTCCTTCCTCATAAATGAATCTGAATGACTCAGTCCAAATCATCTTTACAAGGAGCTGAGTAATGTAGACCTCACTAGTGGCTGGAGCGTCAGACAGGTGGGGACGCAGGCATGCACAGAGGACGCCCACTGACTCGGAGAAGTCAGGAGCATCCTGGAGGGTGGAGCCTGGAAGTCCACGTGGGGGCTTGCAGAAGGGAGGCAGCTGGGATGAGGAGGAATTCAATTTACCAGCTAATACATTGAGGATAATGGGAGGCTTGTTTACCAGTACTGGAGATGTTGTTGTTAACTGCCATAGAGCTGAGCCGACTCCTACTCAAAGCGACCCTGTTTAGTGTTTCCTAGGAGCAGCTGGTGGGTTTGAACTGCTGACCTTGTAGTTTGCAGTCCAGCGCTGATCCTACAGAACCAGATGGGAATCACAAATATAGAAAGGAAGACAACCAGAATAACCTTTGGTGTGAAACTGTATTATGTGGATTCATGGTTTTTAAATATATCTAGACTAGAAAAGGAGTCCTGGTGTGGCGCTGTGGGTTAATACGCCAGACTGCAAAACCATTTGAACTGCAAGGTCAGTGGTTCAAGCTTACCAGCTGCTCCTCGGAAACCCTATACTGGGTCGCTATGGGTTGGAACTGGGTCTGGCATTCACAACAACAGACTAGAAAATAATATGTATGGGGAAAAGTATGTGTATACGTAATGTATACAATATAAGTTCACATGCATGTAAATATATATGCAATATAAGTAATACATATATTCCACTAAAAGATTCTAGGAGAAACAACACATCAATTTCAATGAATGTGAGTAGTGTCCAAAGCTGCATGCCAATCTCCATTATCAAGAATCAGAGCATCTTGGAGAAATGGCTGACTGCAAAGCTGGGGCAGGGCCAGAGACAAGGAAGAACTCAAAGATTGATTGTTGTTGTTAAGTGCCGAGCTGATTCCGACTCATAGTGACCCTGTACAGGGTTTCCAAGGAGCAGCTGGTGAGCTTGAACCACCAATCTTGCAGTTAAAATGGCTTTGCAGTCTGGTGCATTAACCCACAACACCACACCAGGACACCCAAAGAATAATAGGAACATGTTAAATAGATGCAGAAACCAACTTCAAGGGACTCCCACTGGCCAAATCTACAGAAATTTGAACGTTAAAGCAAATAATAATAATGATGAATACAGTAGAAATTCTGAAAAGACAAATGGGGGAAAGAGAAAGGTTTTCTGTGAGTAGAAAACAAATAACAGTACTGTATAAAGTAGAAATTCTGAAAAAACAAATAGGGGGTAGAAAAAGGTTTTCTGTGAGTAGAATGCTAATTAATACATGTGGAAAGAATGATGAAATTAGAAGACAGTCATTTGCCAGTCATCAAAGTAATATAATTAGTTCAGTCAAGAAACATCAACAGATGCTAAACAAGTAGGTGAAAAGTTGATGGGAAATAGGATATTTATATAATCTCAAAGTAGTTCCCATTAAATGTTTTTCATTACAAAGGGCAAAAGGGATACTTTATAACGAAGAATCCTGGCAGATACCACCTTAGTAAAGTGGCCAAATGAACATTTTCAATAAAGGGATGAATCAAAATCACATACCACCTAATAGGGTGTAATAAGAAGAACACTGCATCACATCTGCCACATCCTTGCAGAAACAAAAGCTTAACCTGAATCTAATCACAAAACAACGTCCAACAAATCCAAATGGGGGGGCATTTGATGAGACAGCTGACTTGTAAGTGTCAGAAGTGTCAAGGTTATGGAAATTAAAGACTGAGGAACTGTTCCAAATGAAATGAAATTGAAAAGAATGAGGAAGTGTGATAGCTCTGTAGGATAAGCACTGAACTGCTAACCACCAGCCGCTCTGCAGGATAAAGATGAGGCTTTCTGCTCCTGCAAAGATTTACAGCCTCAGAAACCCTACAAGAGGTTGCTATTAGTTAGAACTGTCTTAACAACACTTAACATCAACAACAAAGACAAGACAACTAAATGCAACAACCAAGCTGGATTGGGTTGTTCTACTATAAAGAATGTTTTTGAGATAATTGACAAGATTGAATGGAGTCTGTGTATTACACAGGTAGTAGGAATAGCTCAATGTTAAGCTCCTGATTCCAATGGTTAGGTTTTGATCATGTTGCAGAGTGTCCTTGTTTATAGAAATACACATGCAGGCATCCAAGAAAAAAAGAGACGTTATATGGACAAGTCACTCTTAAAAGACTCAGAAAGAGAATTTTGCACTATTCTTGCAGCTTTAGTCTAAGTCTAAAATAATTGCAAAAGAAAGAGAAAAGGACTTGGAGAGAACTACAATAGCACTGTACATAACTGACTGACAACAAAGAGGGAAAAACAGATTTCTGCAGAAAGTTCCCTTTTGGGTGCTTAAATTAAATCACTTGCTTGGCTGACTCTTGAACCTTGGTTTTTCATGCATTATATTATAAAACAGTCACGGGAGAGTAGAGGGAGGAATAGCCAGAAATACCACCATAGAAAGCTTGTAAATCCCTCTTATGCCTGGAACTGACTGGAATACCTAAAAAGGGGCTACAATGTGTCCAGTATAGGGATGGGCAACTTGAACACTGGCTACCCAAAATGGGGGGAGGGATGCAAAGGTAAGAAGTGACTGGCTTACAAGCTTTCAAGAGGGAACCTGGATGACAAGGGCGGGGAGGAGGGTGGAGTCTCAAGTGAGTAATATCCAACCTGTCTAGGAAGGACTGATGAAAAGAAATGCAGATGGGTCTCTTGTGATGCAATGGTGAATAATTGTTACCAGGACTGATTGTGAGGACTGGAAAGGTAAAGGTGGATACTTTATAACAAGGAGGGATGTGATTAACCTTTCAGTCTAGGAGTGAAAACCCCTGGGTCCATCACTGGAGAAGAGTGGAGATCGGGACCCCACCCAGAGAAGTAGTGAGGCCTGAGATGGAGACAGAGAGGATGACATGAAGAGATGGAGTGCCTGAGGACTTGAGATCCAGAGAGGGAAGGGAGCTGTGTGCTGAGAACCGTGGGGGGAGGGGGGGACCTGTGGGGTATAACCTTTGGTTGAGTGATGATGCATGGACATGGACAATGGTAACTATAGCAATGAAACAATGTATGATAGAATGAGTGTAAAGCTAATGTTCCCCCATGTAAACTATCACACAATAAAAAAATTAAATCACTTCTAGTTTATTCAGAAACCAACCATCATGACTGTATTAAGCACACACATCAATCCCTTTTGTTGTTGTTAAGTGCCGTAGAGTCAGTTCTGACCCATAGCGACCCTGTACAGAGTTTCCGAGGGTGTAAATCTTTACGGGAGTAGAAAGCCTCATCTTTCTCCCGCGGAGCGGCTGGTAGTTTCAAACCGCTGACCTTAAGGTTCGCGGCCCGATTCGTAACCACTACGCTACCAGAGCTCCTTTATCCCTTTATCCATCCATAAAATGGAGCTCACAAACCAAGTAACAGTTATCTGAACAAAGAGATTTAAAACTTCCTTTCCTGAGAAAGGCAGGAGTGCTGGTCCTTAATCAATTTAAAGTAAAAATTGCACAGAAAACTAAAAGGAAGCAGTCCTAAGAAAGAGCTCATCTGCATATTTTAGAGAAGGCTCATATTCCAGAGTATGGAAGATTTACCTCCAGTCAAATTTCTGTATTATTTAATTCAAGTTACTTCCATTTTAAAACACAAGGTTTCCAAGTAGTATTCCCTCACTTCTTAGGTTAAGGCTGCAACAAAGGAAAGAATTCAGAAGCCCCATCCTCTGGCTGCATTTTTGTAGCTACTCTGGCCCGCCTTCAGAGGCTCCACACCACCGCCTTCTCCACAGGACATTTCAGGACAGCTCCAAAAGCTGGCATTCCCAGCATAGTTTCATTTTCTACCAGGACAATAGTTCTCACTCCCACAGCCTTTCCACCATGAGTAAGGGTTTTACTTTTTGTTTCTCATTTTCAACTTTTCTTCCATTCTTGAATGCGGATGCCTGAATAACCTTCAGTTCTAATTGCTCTAACTTTCCTGAAACTTCAGTAACTACTTTGGTCTCAGAGTAACCAGTATAGTCTGCATTTATTACTCTCCAAGAGAGTATTTAGGACACTCTAAGAATAGAAAGTGAAACCCATGGGTCAAAAACAGTTCCTTCCTTCAACAAAAATGCAAAAAGTAATGATACTATTCTTCTCCAACCTCACTCCAACTCATTATTTATTTGCCCAGAAGACCGAATACTCTTTTAAAAGCACAAAGGTGATCTTGTCATTCCACAGCTTAAAGCCCACTGTTGCCACCTGCTCCAGTCTTGCCTCACCCACTGTCCTTCCTCACCTGACCTCCAGCCAGTGTGCTTGCCCATTGTCCCTCAGCCTCTAAATATCTCCTTTCACTGATGAACTCTGCTTCCAAACCACTTCCTCAGCAAAGTCCCATCTGTCCCCTGTCTTCTCCACTAGACTGGAGCCTACACAAGAACCAAGACCAACTCTGTTTTGTTTAACACACTGTTCCCAGGGCCTAAGGTACATAATAGACTGATGCCCAATAAGAATTTATTGAACAAATAATGAACTTTCAACATACGCTGGGCATTATAATGAAAGGGGAGAAAAAGTTGTCATTCCAACTCATTGAGACCCATGTGTGCAAAGTAGAATGGATGCATAGGGTTTTCAAGTTTGTGACCTGTCATATGCAGATAACCAGGCCTTTCTTCTGAGGTACCTCTTTGAGGGTTCAACCAGTGAAACTTTCAGCTAATAGTCGAGCACTTAACTGTTTACACCACCCAGGGACTCTGTGATCAACAAAGGAAAAATAGAAAGTGGGTAAAAGAGAAAATTAACTGCCATCAAGAGGCTTCTTACTCTTCTTAGAAACCCTGTATAGGGTTTCCGAGGCTGTAAAGCTTAAAGGGAGCAGAACGCTTCATCTTTCTCCCAAGAAGCAGATAATGTGTTTGAACTGCCGACCTTGCAGTTAACAAGCAATAAATATTTAACCTACAGTGCCAGAGAAAGGTCATACATAAGTAATCCCGATGCGGAATTAACTATTGCCTAAAAGAGATGTACATGATGTACATAGAAATGTTTGGAGACTTCTTACAATGATTTAAATCATTTCAAGGTCAAGAGATAATCTGGAATCCTGTTACTTTCAAAGTTTTATATATGAGACTGCACTGGGAACTTACTGATTCTCCCATTACCACTGCATTGCCCATTCCCAACAACTTGTAGATGGTCAGAATCGTGATCACAGAATTTATCTTATATGAACAGGATCTTATTAATAGTTATACCTAGACTCAGATGTAAAGCGGGACGAACCCTAGCAAAACCAGGATGTGAGTGTTCCCTCTTTCTAGGGCAGAGTTGATTTGAAACCAGTTCGTCAGTTTTTATTTTAAATCCTTGGGCCAGATAAGTTTCAGAAATGAGAAGTTTTAGGAGTTTAGAAAGATAACCCAGTATACATACCATATAGAACATGATCTTAAGCAGTATATACAGCAGGACCCTTTAATCCAACACAGTAATATTTTTGCAGGAAAACATGAATGCTCACAGAGATTGGGATAAAGACTATGAATAGCTTCATGCTAATTCAGGACAGACCATACTGCCAAAAGCATCATGATAGAAGTTTTCAGTTTTCAGAGATTTTTGGATTGCAAATAAGGAATTTGGACCGTTAGTAAATTTTAATAGTTATTTCTGTCCTTGGATTGTATTACTGTTCTCCAGCTATAGAAAAAAATCAGCATCATTTTCCTGAAAATGTACTTACGTTATAAATTAACCTGGCTCTCCTTATGCTTAATTTAATGAGTAACAGCATATTTTTAGTTCTGGAAAGGAAAAATTAATGGAAATTGCATTTTCATATTAGAAAGTGGGACAGTACTTTTGCTGATTTTTTTTTAATCATATATAATCATTTAAAAACTGTTACTTCCTTTAAGCCAGGTCTATTTAGCAATGTTTTAAGCTGTGGAATAACAAGATCATATTTGTGTTTTTAAAAGAGTATTTCAGTCTTCTGAGCAAATTATTTTACCTTAATATATAAAAATATTTACTTATGAAATAAGAAAAACTTTAAAGAAGATTCCAAATTTCCTTAAAATACTCCAAGCAATATCTTCTCCTATAAGATTTTAAACAGTTGAGTTCAAAAACTAAACTTACTTTAAATGATACTCTTATGACTATCAAGTTAAATCAGACTGGTTAATTTCTCACTAGACATGCAGTATGAATGAGAACGACATCATCACTGAGAGGGATTCATGAGCTACTATGCCATTTATTATAAGTCCTAATAACCACTGGCTTCATAGAATAAGCTCTGGACTGGGAACCACAAAGTTGGTTTTAATCATGAAAATGCATGAGAAAAAAATGAGGCTTTCTGCTTTTGCAACGATTTAAAGCCTCAGAAACCTTATTGAGTCGGAACTGACTCAACAGTACTTAACAACAACAACAAACACCAGAGGAAGCCATGTGTGAAACAAAACCTTATACTGGCATAAGCAAACGCAAACTTACTTAAGAAGCACTCTGGTAAAATTTCTTCCATTTTTATTTCTCAACTAAAATAATGTTGAATGAAACGGCAAATACATGATTGCAGTATGAGTTTAATATACAACTACACTGAACTATTCTATAGGACTTTGACGGAAATGTAGTTCACAGATCATGTGGGTTATAACTCCTCCTGACAGGGTGAAAACATACTAAGGCTTAAAAGGGTTAAGATGAAGAGACTCCGAGACATCCACAGGCATTTAACAGAATATTTTTATAAATATATACATGCAAAAGCCAACACTTGTCTCCAAATAAATTGATTCATGATTCTTTAAGAGATAATGATAGCAGTGGAGATGGCAGTGGCAATTACCATTAACTGCACATCTAGGAAGCACCTGGTATTAAACGCTATGCCTTCCATACAACAGCTCATGCAATCCCCACAGATCCCATAAGGTAGCTACTATTACTATATCCGGAGTCCTGGTGTGGCACTGTGGATCAATGCGCTGGACTGCAAAGTCAATTTGAACCACAAGGTTGGCAATTCCAACTCACCAGCTGCTCCTAGGAAATCCTATGGGTTGGAACCGACTAAACGGCACTTATCAACAACAACAGCATTGTTATGTCTGGAGTCCTGGTGTGGTGCTGTGGGATAAAGCACTGGACCACAAGGTCAGTTTGAACCACAAGGTCGGTGGTTCAAACTCACCAGCCGCTCCTTGGAAACCCTATACAGGGTTGCTCTGAGTCAGAACCAGCTCCACTAAACAAAAACAGCAACATTACTGCGCTCATTTTAAGAAGAAGAAGCTATATCATAATGCCTGCCAAGATTCTTGGTTGTTGAGCTCCATTAATATGAGAACTGAGTATCCAGATACGGGTTTCAACTTTTAGTGGTCTTCCTGGTAATATAAAACCTCTGGGAAATCTCCTGCACGTGCCCATTTCGTGTCCAAAAACAGATGCTAGAAAATATTGGGCTTCCCTAGCTTTACTTGGACACCAAGCTAATTCTGATGGCTGTTCCTTATAATACCAGAAACAGGTCTATAGATCAGGAACGAACACAAGGCCAGCCTTCACTGTGGCACTTCCCAGCAATTTCTGCTTGGTTCTGTCTTATTTCTGAAAGAGGGGCTACTCAGAATACAAATCACCCTGGAATATTACATTGATAAAGGGTAGGGGTACACAACAAATTACTGTCATAACTGTCAATAAGTGGTACACACATAAAAGTTGAATTGGTAAATGTATATTTACAACAACAACAAAAAAGAGAGAGTAGCTACTGAGAGTGCTTAGGTACAACCAAAAACCTCATGGGATTTGATTTCTTTGTTTGGAGGTTTAAGGCCTTGTTTCATAGAACATCCCAATTAATTGGCTTAATAACATGCTTAGTGCCTCTGCTTTATCTACCTCTTAATTCCTTGCACAGTACTTGGGGTCATAGAAGCTTGCAGGCAGCCATCCAAGACACAATGGTCTCTATATCTGCCTGGAGCAACAAAGGAAGAGAGCCAGGAATAGAAGGAGGATATAGAAGGTGTGGCTCATTGCCTCCCTGAGGCCTTGAGACCAGAAGAACTATATGGTGCCTGGCCACCATAGCACAGATTCTAGAGAAGAATCCTGACCAGAGAGAAGAAGTGCAGAGCAGAATTTCATATTCTCATGGACTCCTGACTTTCGGGAGCCTTGAAGGCTAGACAAATCCCTGAAATTATTGCCCTGACAAAATCTTTAAATCTTAAAACTAATTCGCTTAAACAGGAAAAAAAAAAGTCTGCCTTGAGCAACATTGTTCTCTAAGAACTAGCTATATGAGATCAAACTGACAAAAGTAATTTGTAAGATTAGATAGAAACCTGAGGGTCCCATGAGTTTATATTAGTGGAGGAGGAACAACTAGAAAAGGAGGGGTGAGAATGGTTAGAATGTACTCAAAGTCACTGAATTGTACATGTAGAAACTTGAATTGGTGTATGTTCTGCTGTGTATACTATCAACAACAAAATATAGAAAAGTCACAAATAAAACAACCTGACTGCCAGAGTTGGGTGGAGAGAGGAACACAAATCACCCAAGACAAGGAAAGGATAGGAAGATTAAGTGAGCTGTCTGGGGCTTTTCCTAAAAGAGGAAGTCTTTTTCAGAACTGACTTGATGACAATGGGCTTTATTTTGGACTTCTTTTTTTTTTTGACCCTGTATGACCCCAGTGCTGCTCTGTTGAAAATACACTTTTTTTTTCTTTCTTTTTTTTTCCCATCTACCAGAACAAATTCAGCAGCAAAGATAACTGATTTAACAGTTTACGTCCTTGGGCAAAACTATGAAACTTCCTCTACTTGAAAACCCCCATCATATAGAGATCCAAACAAGGCTTGTTAGAACAGCATTTAGGTGTTTGTTAGTAGAGCCTGAAGAGGAGGTGTATATATAAAAGAGTGAACACTGTCTACAGCTTTATTTTTTCTAAAAGAGAAACCCAATGAAAGGATCTAGATCTCAAAAATGACTTCTTAAAGAGCACTTTCCGAATTACACAGCTTCATAAAGAATCTAAAAACCAAAAGTGTTCTCTGGAAAAATTACTCTGCTAGACAGGTACCTGGCCAACTGAGTGAAAGATATCTATATTTGTGCCTGTTTCAAAGAAAAGTGACCCTACAAAATGCAGAAATCATTAAACAATATCATGAATATCAAAGTAAAATTTTACTGAAGATAATTTAAAAGTGGTTACAGCAGAATATCACTGGGGAGCTGCCAGCATTTCAAGTCAGATTCAAAAGAAGACGTCTAACTAGGGAGAACATTGCCGACGCTGCAGATGGATTGTGACTGAAAGCAGACAACACCAGAAAGATGTTTACTTGTGCTTTATTGACTATGCAAAGGCATTAGACTGTGTGGATTGTAACAAACTATGGATAACACCGCAAAGAATGGAAATTCCAAAACACTTTGTTGCACTCATGAGAAACCTGTATATAAACCAAAAAGCAACTATTAGAACAGAATAAAGGGATACTAAATGGTTTAGCATCAGGAGAGGCTGTAAACTTTCACCATATTTATTCAATCTGTATGCTGAGCAAATATTCCAAGAAACTATTTTATGAAGAAGAACATGGCATCAGGATTGGAGGACATCTCATTAACAACCTATGACAAAGAGGACTTAAAATATTTATTAATAAAGATCAAAGAATGGATTAAAAACTCGGTATGGATTGCAATGTAAAGACAACAAAATTCCTCACAATAGGGCCAATAGAAAGTGATCATGGTAAACTAAGAAACGACTGAAGTTGTCAAGGATTGCATTTTACTTGGATCCATACTCAATGCTCATGGAAGTAGCAGTCAATATACCAAGCAGTGTATTTCATTGGGCAAATCTGCTCCAAAGACCTCTTTAAAGAGTTAAAGAACAAAAATGTCACTTTGAGGACTAAGATACAACTGACTCAAGCCATGGTATTCTCAATAGTCTCATATGCAAGTGAAACCTGGACAAAAAAAAAAAAAAGCACAATCAGAAAGCCCCTCTGAAGTAAGGGCAGTTAAAACATAATCTCACATACTCTAGACATGTTATCAGAAGGGACCAGTCCCTTTAAAAAGATACCATGCTGGAGGGAGTGCTAAGGGCTCCCGGCTGCGTAGGCTGTGGCGTCTGTTCTGTCTGTCTGTTCATTGTGTCGTGATAAGGACGTTGGTAGCTATCCCCGCAACAGTACGTGTGGGGGCTTCAGCCCAGAGCGGGCTCCGCGGCTGCCTGGTGGGTCTCTACACGCGTCGGGACCTTTCCTTCCCCGATCCCGAACCAAACAGCGACGCCGAGTGGACAGCCAGAACGACGGGCTATGGCAGCCTGGACAGCCTCGCACAGGCCCATCAAAGGGATCCTGAAGAACAAGGGTTCTACGACTTCCTCTGTGGTGGCCTCAGCCGAACAGCCCAGCGGGAATGTCGATAAAGAGCGCAGTAAAAAATCCCAGAAGTGGGATGAAATGAATATCCTAGCGACATATCATCCAGCAGACAAAGACTATGGATTAATGAAGATAGATGAACCTAGCACTCCTTACCACAGTATGATGGGTGATGATGAACATGCATTGAGTGATTCAGAGACCACTGAAGTCATGACTCCCGAAATCTTAGCTAAGAAATTATCTGCTGCTGAAGGCTTGGAGCCAAAGTATCGGGTTCTGGAGCGAGAAAGTAGTGAGGAGAAAGATAGTGACCTCTCACCTGAAGAGCAAGAAAAAAAGCAACAGTTTGAAATGAAGAGGAAGCTTCACTACAATGAAGGGCTGAATATTAAGTTAGCTAGGCAATTAATTTTAAAAGACCTGCATGATGATGAAGAGGGTGAAGATGAAGAAATGCCAGAGGCTACAGATGGAGAAAGGATGGACACAGAAGAATCAAATCAAGGATCTACTACAAGTGACCAACTGCAAAACAAATCTTCATAGAAGAGATTTGTTCAACACCGCAACTGTCAAACGCAAACCCTGTTACTATAATACATACACTGCTTCTTCTCTACGATTCATGACTTCAGTACTGAAATCACATACTATATTGCCAAGAATTAAATGGTAACCTTAGAGACTGATTAGACTGAAAATGCCTAATTGATATACATATATTCTTGTGCCTAGTTGTTGTTAAGTGCCTTCAAGTGGATTCCGACCCATAGCGACCTAGTATATAAGGTTTCCAAGGAGCAGCTGGTAAGCCTGAATCACCGACTTTGTAGTTCAAATCAAAGACAACATAATGCCATTAGTCCAAAACGACATTACTTTTATAAGAACACTGGTTAATATGTGTAAGATATGACATAGCTTTTTATGGTTTAGAGGTTAAACTATCTTTTTGGAGGGCAGGGGTACTAATTTATTTTCTCCTAGACTTGCCTGCTCTTATAAAAAGTTGTTTTGTTTTTTTAATCAAAAACAAGTTGGAACAACAGGTTGTATAGGCCAATAAATAATCAGACTAAAAGGGTATCTTAACACTTGTCTTCAACTTGAGTAGACTGTTTAATTGAAAAGGCTTAAAAGAGATTGTATTTTCTTGGCCTACTACCTTTTAAATTCTCATTGAGTTTCTTTGTGTTTATAAGGAAAGGATTGAACTTTTTCTCATTAAAATTAGCTTTTCCACAAATAAATTACTGTATAATTAAAAAAAAGATTTCATGCTTGGCAAAGTGGAGGGTCAGTAAAAAAGAGAAAGATCCCTAACAAGATAGACTCACACAGTGGTTGCATCACTGGGCTCAAACACAACAGTTGTGAAGATGGCCCCGGTCCAGACGGAGTTTCCTTCTGTTGTGCATAGGGTCTCTATGAGTCAAAACAGTCTCGATGGCACCTAACAACAACAACAGTGGAACCTAGCTGAGTTGCCTACTTTCAAATCTAAGCTCTACAATTTATTAACGGTGTGACCATGGACAGGTGTCTGAACCTCTCTGTTATCATAGGGTTTTATGAGTATTAAATGAGGAAACATTTAAAACACTTAGAACATTGATTTGTGTTTCACACGCACTATGTATGGGTGGGAGTGTATTTCCATGCAGCAGCTTGCCCATATAAAACAAAATTTCTGTAATATAGAAAATGATCCATGACGTAGTACCATAAAGAGATTATATAGCATGACCCCACTGATGAAAAACTATGTAGAGCTGTTGTTGTTGCTTTTAAGTGCTGCTGAGTCAGAGCTTACTCATGGCAACCCTGTGTAGGTTTTCCCAGGAGCAACTGGTGAGCTTGAACTGCCGACCTTTTGGTTCACCACCCAGTACCGATTCCACAGAGCCACATATTGGTGCTCATAAGCACAGTTGAATGCTCTTGAGAAGGTTCCGTGAAATGTTAACTGTGATTGTCTCTAAATGACAGGATTTGAAGAAATCTGAATTTTTTATTTCAAAAATTTTTTGAACATGGGTCATTTTTAAAATCATAAAATCATTTTTATTTCAAATAAATAAAAAGGACGCGAGGTTTCGATTTATAACAATGTGGGATACATGAATTTGAGTCATTTAAATTTTTTTGTTGTTTTCTGTTTTATTAGGTACCATTGATCTGTCCCAACTCATAGCCACTATATCCAACAGAACAAAACACCACCCGGTCCTGCGCCATCCTCACAGTTGTTACATTCGAAACCATTGCTGCTGCCACTGGGCCAATCCACCTTGTTGGGGGTCTTCTTCTTTTTCACTGACCCTCGATTTTAGCGAACAAGATGTTCTTCTCCAAGGAATGGTCCCTCCTGAAAACATGTTCAAAGTATGAGAGACGAAGTATGCTCCTGGTTTCTAAGGAGCACTTTGGATGCACTGCTTCCAAGACAGGTTTGTTTGTTCTTCTGGTAGTCCATGGTACTTTTAATATTTTTCTCCAACACCATAATTCATATGCATCAATTCTTCTACAGTCTTCCTTATTCACTGTCCAGCTTTCCACATGCATATGAGGCTACTGAAAATACCATGGCTTGGGTCAGGCACACCTTAGTCCTCAAACTGATTATCTTCGGTCTTTAAAATTTCAAAGAGGTCTCTTGCAGCAGATTTGCCTAATGCAATATGTCATTTGATATGTTGACTGATGCTTCCCTAAGTGTTCATCGTGGACTCAAGGAAAAAGAAATCTTTGACAACTTCAATGTTTTCTCCATTTATCATGATGTTATTTATTGGTCTAGTTGTGAGGATTTTTGCTTTCTTTACATTGAGGTGCAATCCATACTAAAGAATGTAGTTTTTGATCTTCATCAGGAAATATTTTTAAGTCCTCTCCCTTCCAGCAAGCAAGGTTATGTACTCTGTATATCTCAGGTTGTTAACGAGTTGTCCTCCAATTCTGGTGCCACAATTTTACTCAAGAGTTCAGCTTCTGGGATTATTTGCTGAGCATGCAAATTGAATAATCCTGATGACAGGATACACACATACCTTTCCTGATCTTAAAACATTCAGCATTCCCTTGTTCGGTTCTAATGGTTGCCTGTTGGTCTGTGTACAGTTTCCTCATGAGCACAATAAAGTGTTCTGGAATTCCCATTCTTTGCAGTGCTGCCCATAGTTTGTCAAGATTCACACAGTTAAATGCCTTTAAGCTAATGTCTTCTTTCAGCCAAGATTCATCTGACATCAGCAATGATATCTCTAATTTCACATCCTCTTCTGAATCTGACTTGAATTTCTGGCAACTCCCTGTCAATATACTATTATAACTGGTTTTGAATTATCTTCAGCAAAATTTTTTTATCATATGCTACTAATGATATTGTTCGATGATTTCCAAATTCCATGTGTCACCTTTTCTTTGGAACAGGCAACTATATGGATCTTTTCCGATCGCTTGACCAGGTAGCTGTCTTCCAAATTTCTTGACATAGATGAGCGCCCCAGTGCTGCATCCATTTGCTGAAAAATATTTAATGTATATTCCACCAATTCCCAGAGTCTGGAGTCAGTGCCTTCAGTGTTGATTTAGACTTCTTCCATCATTGCCATCAGTTCTTGATCATAATGTATCTCTTGGAATCACTGAAATTCAACAAATTATTTTTGATGCAATGACTCTATGCATTCCTTCCATCTTCTTTTGCTGTTTCCAGCATCATTCATTATTTTGCCCATGTTGCTGCTGTTGTTAAGTATCATCAAGTTCATATAGGGCTTCGGAGGAGCAGCTGGTGGGTTTGAACAGCCAACCTAAGCACCACACCAGGACTCCATTTTGCCCATAGAATTCCTAAATATTGCAACCCAAGGCTTGACATTTTTCCCCATTTTTCAGCTTTAAGAATGCTGAGTGTGTTCTTGCATTTTGATTTTCTAACTCCAGATCTTTGTGCAGTTCATTACAATGTTTTACTTTGTCTTCTTGAGTTGTCCTTTGAAATTTTCTGTTTAGCTATTTTGCCTCCTCATGTCTTTCAGTCTCTTTAGCTTTTCTGTGCTCAAAAACAGAGTCTCTTCTGACATCCATTTTGGTCTTTTCTTTTTCCCCTGTCTCTTTAATGGCCTTTTGCTTTCTTCTAGTATGGTGTTCTGGATGTCATACCACAGTTCCTATACTCTTTGATCATTAGTATCTAATGCATCAAATCTTTTCTTGAGATGATCTCCAAATTCAGGTGGTATATACTCAAAGTCATTATTGAGTTTTGTGGAGTTGTTTCAATTTTCTTCAGTTTCAATCTGAATTTGCATGTGAGCAATTGATGGTCTGCTGCAGACTCAGTCCCTAGCCTTGTTCTGGCTGACACTGAGCTTCTCCATCATTCGTTTTTACAGATGCAGTCAGTTGATTCCTGTGTATTCCATCTGGTGAGGTCCACATGTACGTTCACCTTTTACGTTATTGAAAAAAGGTATTTGTAATGCAGAAGTCATTGGTCTTCCAAAACTCTATCATGCAATCTCCATCATCACTTTTGTCACCAAGGCCATATTTTCCAACTACGGATCCTCTTTTGGATTCCAATTACCAGTAATTTCCAAAGCATCTTGATTGCGTGTTAGATCAATTTCAGACTGAAGAAGCTGGTGGAATTCTTGGATTTCATAATCACTGGCTCTAGTGGTTGGTGCATACATTTGATAAATGGTATTAACTGGTCTTCCTTGAAGGCACATGGATATTATCCTAACAGATAGCATTGTACTTCAAGAGACATCTTGAAAATACAAGACCTTTTTTATTATGAACGTGAAGCCATTTTTCTTCAATTTGTCATTCCTGACATAGTAAACCGTATGACTGTCAGATTTTAAATGGCCAATACTAGTCCATTTCACTAATGCCTAGGATTTTTTCCTAGGAGGACTCCTGATGTGTCACTATAGAATCAGCACGGGACTGCTAACCACAAGGTCAGCACTGACGGCACTTAGCAACAACAATAATGCCTAGGATGTCGCTCGTTATTTATTCCACTTCATTTTTGACCACTTCCAAAGTTACTCGATTCATACTTCATACACTCCATGTTCCAATCACTAATGGATGTTTGCAGCTGTTTGCAGCTTCTCACTTTGAGTGGTGCCCCATCAGCAAATGAAGGTAACCATAAGTTTAACTCCATCCTCATCATTAAGGTAAGCTACTTTGAGGAGGCAGCTCTTTCCCAGTCATATTTTCAGTGCCTTCCAACCAGAGGAACGCAACTTCCGGCACTATATCTAACAATAGTCCACTGTTATTCATAATGTTTGCATCTTACAAAACTGTATCTGACAATGTTCTGTTGGTATTCAGAAGGCTTTCAGTGGCTAACCATTCAGAGGTAGTCTGCCTCTCCTTCTTCCTAGACTATCTTAGACTAGAGGCTCCGCTGAAATCTGTCCACCATGGGTGACTCTGCTGATATTTAAAATACCAATGGCATCGCTTCCAGCATCACAGCAAGCCACTACAGTATTACAAACTGACAGACAAGAAGTGGTGGCATTTAAAAACAGCCATGTATTTCATATGTTCATGATATAATGAGCTTGAATATTATACAGTGAGCTTAACTAGTCAGATATGTGAAATACATTTACATTTTGCTTCAATCAAATTAGAAAATCATGATAAACAGAGAAAAGATAGAAATTGTCAAAGATAGAAATTGTACTTGGATCTACAATCAATGCCCTTGGCAGTTGTTGTTTTTATTAAATGTCATCATGTCAATTCTGACTCAGTGACCCTGTATAAGGTTTCTTAGGAGCAGCTGTTTGGATTTGATCCCCCAACCTTGTGGTTAGTAGTCCAGGACTCCAGTCAAGAAATCAAACTGCATATTGCATTGGGCAAATCTGCTGTAAAAGACCCCTTTAAAGTGTTAAAAAGCAAACCTGCCACTCTACAGACTAAGATGTGCATGACCCAAGCCATAATATTTTCAATTACCTCATATGCGTGTAAATAGCTGTACAATGAATAAGAAAGACTGAAGAACTGAGGTCTTTGAATTACAAGAGTGGCAAAGAGTATTGACAATGCCATTTACTTCCATAAGAACAAATAGACCTGCTTTGGAAGAAGTATAGCCTGAATGTTCTTTAGAGGCAAGGATGTGGAGACTTCATCTCAAGTCCTTTGGGAATGTCATCAAGAGGGACCAGTCCCTGCAGAAGAGCATTGTGTTTGGTAAAGCAAAGGGTCAGAATAAAAAGAGAAAAACCCTCAAGAGATAAACTGACACAACAATTGGCTTAAGCTTAACAATAACTGTCAGGATGGCACAGGGCCCAGCAATGGCTATACATAGGGTTACTATGAGTCAAAATCTAGCAACTCCAACAATTCTAGAAGGAAATGTTTTCACAAAGTCATCTTTTATATATTAAACCGTCATAGCTGTGTTACAAGTCCATGAGATGGGAGGTTTTATTTAAGGCATTCCCACAGGCAGCAATTTATTTTGTTCTTGAGTGACGTTGCATCTCTGAAGTTCAGTGGTGGTTGCTTAAGTTTTACTTTTTCTTGGGAGGGTAACTTTGTGCATTACAAAAGTATCTTCCCTTAAAAACACTACTTTTATTTGTAAACTAAAAGATACCAATGATTTGCTTATAATTCTATACTTACCAAGGCTACAGGGGACCTTGGAGAACTATTCTAGTACAGTCTTTAAGCAGAGGTACATCAAACCAACTTCCCCAAAAAACAAGAGTCAACCCCTCTTACTAGGATTTCTCACCGGAGTAAAATTTCACTTGGTAACAGGCCACAAAGCATCACAGGCTTAAAATCTGGAAGCACGAAGGATGGTTGATAAAGACATACAGATGACAGATCAGTAGCAATAGCTCATCCATCTATTTCTGTACGTCTCTATTTCTGTATCATACTTGAAATCAAACCAAGCTAATGTTTTCCCGGAATTTCAACTGAATCATATGTGCAATATGTTTTCTTAAAAACAACCACCAAACAAACAAAAACCCTAAAATGATTATTAAATCTGTTGCTGACATAAATGGCATGTTCTTTCTGAGAAAGCTGAGTGAAGTTGTACTAAGTGCTTTCCAGATCATCTAAACTGTGAAGATCTATGAGAGATTTTTTGAATCCATTGTCTTTTTAAAGTATATTTTCTAAAATAATTCACATAAGGCAGTAAGTACGTAAACGGTAAGCTGTAGGCTTTCAAAAATATCTCATACATGTAGCCATGCTGAGATGAGGCTGTCCCCAGATCGCAGCACCTGACAGTATCAGATCCAGCAACTCAGCAAAGCCAAAGAGAATCATGGACAGATTTCAAAGCATATGGGCTCAAGTTCATACTGCATTTTCAAATCTTCTTTCCATATGGAAAATGGGGAAAGATGCAGTCCTATCTTTCCCTTAATCAGCATGTCCTCTGAGTGTCACCTTTGCAGCGGAAAAGGAACCCAAACTCTGAAAGGTCCAGCTTCTTTTTCTGCATCCAAGCCTCCCACCCCCAGCAGTCTATAAATAAACCAACCAGCTAACCCGGGAGCCTTCAGACTCCTCATAACTGGGGAGTTCATATAAGACCGTCCCTCTTTCTATGAAAAATTTAGCGTCCCTGAGACCATCCATCTAAGTCAGCAGGACACAAGGCAGGTAAAGACTTGTTAGCCTTCACACACACAGGGAGAGCCGGGGGAATGTTCCGTAAGATGGTGCACACAGGAAAAGAACAGACAACAAAGTGGATAATTAAGACACACACACTGGTGTGGGTAAGGGAACACAGCAGGGAATGGGCAGGACCTTAATTATGTGGGCTGCTTATACTGTCTAAATCACTACACACCTTCCACTTCCTTTTGGCACTCTACCAACCTAGAACTAGTGTGATGTGCTTCACTGGGAACACAGAAAAGACAAAAGGACACAGGAAAGGAGGAAATGGTAATGCTTTCCTAATTAAGTTCGGGTTCTGAGGAGGATCAGAATAATGGAACTTTCTCAGAAATTCTTTACATAAAACGGCAAAATTGTTTGCTGCCCTCCTGGTGTGGCACTGTCAACTAATGTGTCAGACTGCAAAGTTGAACTGCAAGGTTAGTGGTTCAAGCTCACCAGCTGCTCCTTGGAAACCCTATACAGGTTCACTATGGGTTGGAATTGACTCAACGACACCAACACAATTTCAAATCCATTACTAGTAGACTATATTGAAAACCAATCCATTCCCAAAAGACTGTTGACTGAAAATAATTTGCTCTGAAAGGGTTAATTTGCAGGTGTATTTTTTGTCCTGGATGAGAACAAATGATTCCCTTTCTCATTCCACATCAACAGGCTATCCCTGACATCCTCCTTCTTGCTGACACTTTTCCTTTGAGGATAGGATGGCTTACACAGTGGTACTCTGTCAGTAAGCTCTCAACAAAGGTTATTGCTATTGTTGTTGTTATTACTATTATTATTATTAATCCATCCAATTGCCTCTTTATGTTCAAACCAGTGAATGATCCAAAACAAAAGCCATATATTTATGCACCACAGTTTTCATAGTTTGATGTCATTCCTGGGATTGCTGTTAAGTACCGTCAAGTCAGTACCCACTCATAGTGACCCAAGGAGCGGCTACTGAGTTTGAACCATTGACCTAGTGGTTCAAACCGACCTTACAGTCCAGTGCATTATCCTGCAGCACCACACCGGGCATCCTGGGATTAGCCAACCTGATTTCCAACTGGAAAGAGTCAAAACTGCTGCGCATTTGAAGTACAAGAATATCTCCAAAGCAAGAATGTCTATCTCTCCTACAAGTTGCAAAATTATCTTCAGTTACTTTTCAAAGATTCTATTTACAAATAAATGTTAGCTGGAAATTAGGTTTGGCAAACATTATGTCATCACCCTCTCCCCTACCCTGCTAACCCCTCCCAGAATCACAGTGGTTTCCTTCCCTCACCCTGTTGAAGCATAATGTAATAGAGAACAAGTTTGGTGTCAAGCACCCTAGATTTGAACCCCACCCATAAAATCTCTAAGTTCTCCTAATCTTATTTTCCTTCATATATAAGCAGAGGTCTTAACAGCTGCTTGAGAAAGCTGCTACGAGGAGAAAAGATAAAGGACATTTGACATTAGGAGGAAACATATGAGATGAGCTTGCTTTGGTCTCCCCTAAGACTTCCCCAAAGAAATTTCAATTAGTATGGTCAGATATTCACTAGTAGTAAAGTGGACAAAGCTAGATGATCCCATGAGGAGGGATCAGGGAAGACACTTCAGGGTCTGTCTTCTGGAATATCTGCATAGTCTCCCCATGGCAGAGTGGTGGCCAGATTAATCTTCCCAAACCATCATCGTGCTTAAATCCTTCAAGGCCTTCACAATGCCCACTAAATGAAATCTGGACCCTTGGCTGCCATAAACCACCATTTCCTACCATCCTCTCCTCTCCTTCCACTGATTTCCTCCACTTTCTGGCTCAAGAAAAGCTCACAGCTTCATGTACATACAGGCAGACTCGTCTCTGTATATAATCCTTTTGAGCAGGAGCCTCATTTTACTCATCTTTGAATCTCCTAAAATATCAAGCACAGAATCCTGCACATGATGGCATATCATAATTATTCAATGATAAGAAAGTGGATGAATCTCTCTTGGAGAAGCACTCTGGGGGTGACGTGTTGTGGAGGGAGGCAGATAACACTAGCTGTATGCTGTGATGGGTAAAACATTACAAGTCATAAAAGCATAAAAAGATGAGTGCAGAAAACATACAGCCTAAGAAAAAAAGCAATTTTACTATTTTCATGTATTTTTCAGATGAATCAAACTAAGTGCAGAACACATACAGCCTAAGAAAAAGCAATTTTACTATTTTCATGTATTTTTCAGATGAATCAAGCTAAGTACAAATTATCCACACTCTGGCTGTAGAATTTATTGTAATCAACTTTTAGAAAAGACAAATATATCATTTTTCAACTAATTTCCTTGCTTTTCAATATACTTTGTCCATCTGTCAACAAGCTTTCATATTCCCTTATTTTAAAATGATTTGGGCTGAGTTATGAACCATAAATGCACCGCTTTCTTCACCTCTTCATCAGAGATGAATCTTAGTCCTCAAAGGGCTGCTTTCAGGGGACCAAACAAGTGAAGTTCGATGGAGCAAGATCAGGACTATAGGGAGGATGCTTTAGCACCTCAAAATGAAGTTTTTGCAGAGTGTAAACTGTGTATGCAGAGATATGTATATGTGCATTGTCATGCAAGGTCACAATGCCTTTGGATAGCAGTCCTTTGCTTTTGATCCGAAGTTTAGGCTTCAGCTCTTCAGTGAGCATCTCAGTGTAATGAGAACTACTGATTGTTAAACGTTTTTCCTGATACAGTTCCAATACTGGCCTGACAGAGTTCCAAAACTGTAAGTATCAATGTTCTAGCTGATGGGTGACATTTGAACTTACTGTTGGTCTACAATTGAAGATGCTTCCACTCCATACTCTGCCACTGACACTCAGGCTCTTTGTGCTTGATCCATGTCTTGTCACCAGTAAACAAAAATTTTAAAGAGACTTTTACCTTCCTTTGAGTCCAAATTGTGTTTGCAAATGTCCAAATACTTCTGCTTATGCTCTTCCATGAGTTGTTTCGGTGCCCATCTCACACAAACTTTTTGAAACCCAAGTCTGTCGTGAATTATCTATAGGAAGAGCTATGGCTAATTTGTGAAGGATTTGCCACATAATCCACTGTCACTCATCTATCCAACAGAATCATTTCACAAGCACAATCAAGGTTGTCATCAACCATGGGCGTGGATGATCATTTTAACATAATTTTTTTACTCAACCTCGTATATTCACAAGTGTTTTAGTTAATATTTATTCCACATTTCATCTTTTAAAAAACCTATTATGCACTTATATTCATATGTGCCAAGAGTATGATACAAAGATAATGAAGGCACAGTCACTGTCCTCAAAGAACTTACACTGTAAGGGTGGAAGTAGGCACATGAACGCTGAACTACGGTATGACATCCTGAACATGACACTACAGAAACAAGCTGAGTCTGGGAAAATATGTGAGGATGATAATTGAATGTTTTTTTTCAGGAGGTTTTGGGGCAGTTTTACTATTGTATATGTAAGTCCAGAAGCAAGAGAACTATGGAGAGCTTCAAAAAAGAAGCGGCATCTGAGTTGAGCTCAGAAAGATAAGAGTCCCTTAGGTGGCGAGAAAAGGAAAACATTCTGGACAAAGGCATGAATAACAAGAAAGGCCAGAGGAAGAAGTATGGGTAGCATATTTGAACCATTAGTACAGAGCAGCTGTGGCACAAGAAAACTGAGTGGATTCTGTGGAGAAGCTGCTGGAAAACTTGACTGCAGCTGGCTAATTAACAAAGAGCCTCATGTATTTGTACCTTAACAAGGATGTTGTTGTTGTTGTTAAGTGCCATCGAGTCAGTTCCGACCCATAGCGACCCTGTACCTATTGACTAATTACAGTAATACCCCAAAACACCACCAGCCACTGGGCAGAAATGCTATACTAGATCACGATGAGATGAAACTGACTTAACAGCACGTGACAAAAAAATACATTCAGATGTTTATAATTGGGTCAAAAGGGTAATAATTAACAATAGAATGCAGACTATCATATATAGAAATATACCATAAAAGTTATCTAGAGCCTTTGACTAACACCGTGCAACTTGATTCCTGCAATGAAGTGCAGAACAAATACCTAGTAAAGTGTGGCCATTCAGCCCAAGCTGTTAGGGCTTCCACACCTGGCGATAACACGATTTTCAACTCGCAGTCATTGTCTAGGAAGGAAGAGGGGAAGAAACTGTAAGGTGGCACAAGCATTACCTCCAGGTTCCCCAAGTCTTCACAAGCCCTTGAAGTTTATGTTTGAATCCAAGGTGTTTGTCCTGCTTTCCATGACCTTCCATGGACATCCTCAGAGAACTTTACAAAGAGCACATTCTGCCAGGAGAGGAAGAGCCTTGTAACCTGAGGGCCCACTGCACTGCTGAGATGGTAGCTGATCCAACTCACTCTTTAAGCCAAGCCCCATCCTAAAAGCTCCCGCCAAGCTGCGAAGTGTCAACTTGGCTCTGCCATGAATTTCAGTATTATGTAATTATTTTCCATCTTATGATCTGATGTAAGGGGAATTTCCTTGGGGGTATGGCCTTCATCCAATACATATGGATGGTCGGGCAAAGCTCATCCCGGGTGGAACCTACATCCAATTTGTCATCCTTTGACTTCCAGTTCTTGGGATATGAGCCAGCAACCTGCCATCTGACCTGTCAGTTTGGGAATTTATCAGCCCCGGCAACCACATACGTCAGGAAAGCCCTCCAGCCTGATGCCTGACCTCTGGATTTCGGACTTGCCAACTTCCACAATTGCATGCGGCATTTCCTTGAAATAAATTTATATATATGTGTGTGTGTAATGAGCTCTGGTAGCGTAGAGGTTACGAATCGGGCTGTGAACCACAAGGTCAGTAGTTCGAAACTACCAGCTGTTCTGCGGGAGAAAGATGAGGCTTTCTGCTCCCGTAAAGATTTACAGCCTCAGAAACCCTGTGCAGGGTCGCTATGAGTCAGAATCAACTCCACAGTGCCTAACAACAACATATATATGTGTGTAAATTTATATATATATATATATATATAATAAAAAATCAATTTATATGTGTGTGTGTGTGTATATATATATATATATTCTTCAAAAAGTTTGTAAAAAAATTCCATTATCTTTTCATTCTATTTTTCACAAACTTTTTGAAGACCCCCAAACGTATATGTTTATATACAAACATACTCTTTACTGGTTTTGCTCTAGATAACCCAGCCTAGATACAAGCTAAAAGGTTGTCTTAGCTGGGGACTCTTGGGCCCAAAGTCAGTGACATAGCCACAGAGGACTAGAGTGGAGAGTGAAGCATCCAGCTGATAAGAAGAGAGGGCATTTCCTTGCACAAGAACACCCACACTTGCAGATAACACCCACTTGACCTGGCTTCAATGACTGGATGATCAGAGCTTAACTAGAAGAAGAAAGAAGAGGAAAAAAAGAGTAATCTGATACAATTTGATGAACTTGACCTACCTACACCTATGGATGCAGTAGCTCAAAAGGGGAAACAAATCTTTATAGCGAGGATCATTCCAACCCCCTCCATACACAGAGTAGACAGGGATGGGCAACTTGGACATTGGCTACTCAAAATGGGGGGTGGGGGGGCTACAAAGGCAAGAAGTGACTGGCTTACAAGCTTTCAAGAGTGAGCCTAGATCCAGAGGGCGAAAGGAAGGTAGAATCTCCACTGAGTAGTATCCAATTTGTCTGGGTGGGTCTGATGAAAGGAGATGGGGATAAGTCTCTTGTGATACAATAGTGAATAATTGTTATCAGGACTGACTGTGAGGATTGGAAATGTAAAGGTAGATGTTTTGTAGCAAAAGGAGGGGTCTGATTGACTTTGCAGTCTAGGAGCGGAGGTCCCAGGGACCATCAAGGGAGAAGAGCGGAGAGCGGGATCCTACCCAGAGAAGCAGTGAAGCCAGAGATGGAGGCAGAGATGATGATGTGGAGAGATGAAGTGGCTGGGGACTTTAGACCTAGAGAGGGAGAGGGGGTGTGTGCTGAGGACTGGTGGTGGTGGGGGGAGGCTTGCAGGGTATACCCTTTGGTTGTTTGATGATGCATGGAGGGGATTGTAACCATGGCAATGTAATGATATACGATGAATGTAAAGCTAATGTTCTCCCATGTAAACTCTCACATAATTCACAATAAAACATTAAAGAAAAATAAAAAAAGGTTGTCTTAGGGTGCCTTTCTCTTGGTTCTCTAACTTGGGTGTTTTATCTGAATAAAGACAATTGTTTCAACCTCCTCTTTACTTGGGTATTATAAGCCTATTCACAATGACTTCATTCTCTCTATAAACCTAATCAAAACAAACAAAACATAGTACAGAATATTTTTATACTTCTGCATCACTTCCTCTTAGAAACATATGAAAGTACCTCAGAGGCAGGTCTGCTTATTATCAAAAGCACCAACCAATTCTTACTGCAATGCCTGTTATGTCTATGAATAACAAGCATATACCCTTCATATTTCCTCTTAAATAGTTACAGGTGTACAGTTCTGACACACCCAGCCACTAAACAGTCATTATCTATCATTTTCTCAATTATAAAGGGAGATGGGAGGGGTTCAAAATTTTCCATAATCTTGCAACAAAAAAATCCACTCTATCTTCAAAACACAGGCTTTAAAATTGCACAGGAACACATGCCTTGAATGAGATATTTGTGGCCACGAGGAACTGACCTAGACACTCCTCTATCTACTCTAGCCACAACAGAGAACTTCCCATGTACCAGAAGTGTCAGGAATGTTTAACCCTTACATGTTAAACATGTCTTTGCTCTTGCTGTTCTTTCAGCCATTTGCCACCAAATTGACATTCTCCGCCTACTTTGGCCCGGGGACTGTCAGTAGTGAGGCATACTCTGCTGTCTCTGGTTCAAGGCACAGCTCCTTCTGTTTCCCTCCTTTAGTCTTTTGCCTGCTGTGCTTCTGTTAAGCACATATTTCATTTTTTGTTGTTACAACAGACGGTTATTTAATACCCTATTTCTGTAACTTACATAAGTTCTTTGAGAACAGAGTAAAGAAATTTTTCAACATAGTGCCAAAACAACCAGTTCAGAGCAGAACTTGTGCTCCATGGCTGATTTTTTAGATGCACAACAGCCAGGCCTTTCTTCCAAGGTACTCAAGGTGAACTTGAAAGGCCAACCATTCAGTTAGCAGCTGAACGTGTTAACCATTAGCACTAATACTTGAAGCTAATGTTAAGAATTTTTTTGAACCACTATAAATTCAGATTTTGGCAAAGTACAATTCTTCTTAAGCCCTGCAGTATGTCAAACAGATACTACGTATCTTCTTCCCAGTCATTTACAATAACTCATTCTTAGTCAGAATTCATATTACCTCAAGAGCCAGGCCAAATCATCTAATAAAGGTCAACTTTACAAAGGACTGGAGGAAAATGAAAACTCTGAGCAGAACATATACATAAACCAAAAAAAAAAAAAACATACACAAGCAATATTCCGCTGAATTTCTTCATCTACTATAGCTCTTGTAAGGATAAATTTGTGGTCTCTCATTCTATCGATAATTTATAATAAATTCCCAAATGCTTTTATTTTATTTAGCAGATCTGTTATTTCAGTAATAATTCACCCATTCTAATAATGGCACTGAAACATTATAGAATGGATTAGACTATAATTAAATTCTCATCCCCCAGAATGCTATTTTGAGATTGCTTTTACTCACTTTTACCCAAAAATGCCACAGAAGAAATGAATCCCAGGATCTTTTTCATGATTCCCAAATTCAGAGCAGCTGCTACCATATTCACTACCATATACAATCACTGCTATATTTTCCCTCTCTTCTGGAAGTTTAGAATTCAAAATAAAACAGAAAACAAAAAATAATCATAGTTCTTTACTATAGAATTGAGACACTAGACTGCTAACTGCAAGGCTGATGGCTCAAACCCACAAGCCGCTCCTCAGGACCTCTATAGAAGGTCTCTATAAATCAGAACCGACTAGAAGGCACTTAACAAAAATAACACTGAGTTTAATAAAATGTACTACTATATCATTTACTCTGTTCATCTGACTTGAGCAGATCATATGATTTCTAACATTCTATGAGAAGTTAAGCTATTTTCTGATTGTGGCATTCTGTGTCTACCTCCTTTCTATCAATTTACCCTACTGTGGTGACTTGCATGTTGCTATGATGCTGGACATTTTGCTACCAGTATTTCAAATACCACCAGGGTCCCAGTACAGATTTCAGTACAGCTTCCAGACTAAGGCAAATTAGGAAGAAAGACCTCACAATCTATATCTGAAAAGTAGCCAAAGAAAACCCAACGTCCAACAGTGCTGAAAGATGAGTCTACTAAATTGTAAGGCACACAATGCATTCAACCACAGATTCAACACACCAACCTTCATGAAGACGGTGCAAGACCAGGCAACATTTTGCTCTGCTGTACATGGGGTCAACATGAGCCAGAGCCCACTTGATGGACTAATAAGAATGGTGTTGCTGTTAAGTGCCATCGAGTCTGTTCCAACCCATAGGGACCCTGTATAGGGTTTCCCAGAAGCAGCTGGTGAGCTTGAACCACTGATCTTGTAATTCAAACTAACTTTGTAGTCCAACACATTAACTCATAGCGCCACACCAGGACTCTACTAAAGAATGATAGTGGTGGTGTGCCATTGAGTCAGTTCCAACTCACAACTACCCTGCAAAGGATTTCCAAGGCTATCAATCTTTACGGGAGCAGAAAGTATCATTTTCTCCTGTGGAACTGCTGGTAGTTTCGAACTGCTGACCATAAGGTTAGCAGCCAGACTCGTAACCACTATGTTACGCATCCTAAATATATTTCTGATTCTAATGTTCTATGAGAACTTACGCATTCTCAACTAATTTTTCCACTGAACAATCCTCTCTGATTTACTCTATTCAGTATAAGTTAATTCTCCTATGTGTGTGTTATCAGGGTTACATCAGTTGAAATTTTAAAAAAATTATTTGTGCTGTATGCTACACACTGACATGAGGGAGAATCTTTGTTTGTTTTTCAGATTGTACTAGAATACTACCTTTGTGGAGCATACAAAATGAATGACTAAAAATCCATTCATAAATTCACTCCTTAACTGTCATGAGTGATAATCATTCTTTCATTCCAGGCAAATAAAGGTATTCACTAAGGCCAAACACACACTTCCACAGACTCGCGGAGAAAATGATGCATTTTAAAAAACAAATGAAGTCCTAATTTCCCCTTTAGGTAGATGCCAACTCAAGTCATCTGAGGAGAAAACCTCTCACCACCATTCACAGGGCAAGATTTCTCCCCCCGTCCCTTCCCCCCAAACACACACACAAAATTCCAGGAAGGGATTTAGAAATCCAAAGTAAACCAAACCCCACTTAATACATTTTATTTAGGATGCAATAAACTACCATAGGGCATCAGAGGCTATAATCTTTACAGAAATATACTGTCACATCTTTCTCCTGCAGAGTAGACGGTGGGTCCGATTTATGGGCATTTGAACCAACTTGATTGGCCATGGTTTTGCATTTTCGGGTTTGGGTTACTAGTTACAGTGTCTATTTTGAGGGCGAATAGGTAAATATCCAGAAAAAAGTAGGGAGTAGAGATAAATATCAGAATGTTTTCAGACAAACATATTTGTTATCATAAGAACTCTATTTGTACTTGAAGTGCCCACATAGTTTTCCTGAGTGGCAAAACACACCAGACAGCAGCTGAATTCTACATACCAAGCAGAGCATAAAAGAGCGAAAAACAGCAATAACAATAAAGCAATGTCTTTCTTTATTCTTATTAAGATTCATGAAGAATATTTTTTTTTTAATAAAATGTATACATTTAACCATGTGTGGCACAAACAATTAAGCATTCGACTACTAGCTGAAAGGTGAGGGTTAAAATCTACATAGAGGCATCTCGGAAGAAAGGCCTGACTATATGCTTCCAAAAGGTCACAGCCTTGACAATTCTATGGAGCAGTTGTATTCTGCAAACTAGGAGTTGCCATGAGTTGAGTTGGCTTATCAGCAACTAACAACAACAACCTGGCCCAAAGTCTGTCACAGTAGTCCTATTGCTTTCACTGTAACCTGACACAATCCCATGTAACCCAAAGAAGAAGATCTCTGAAAGGTATTCCCAAATACCTAAAATCACCAAGAAGTGATTTGTGGCACTATGGTCTTAGTTGCAATTGATTCTATTTTATCTATCTATAAAAATTAGGCTCCTAACTGTCAGGCGCTCTGGTAGCATAATGGTTAAGAATCGGGCTGCTAACCTCAGGGTCAGCAGTTCAAAACTATAAGCTGTTCCACGGGAGAAAGATGAGGCTTTCTGCTCCCATAAAGATTTACAGCCTTGGAAACCCTATACAGGGTCGCTGTGAGTCGGAACCGACTCCATGGCACATAACAACAATTGTCAGGAGGAGTCCTGGTGCGGTACTGTAGGATAAGTATTGGACTGCTAACCACAAGGTTTGCAGTTCAAACCCACCAGTCGCTCCTCAGAAATCGTATACAGGGTCGCTATGAGTCAGAACTGACTCGAAGTCATCTAGTAGCAACAACAAACTATAAAAATCCATTTGTAAATCAACAATTCCCTCTCTGTAAACAGAGTTGATGGGGATGGGCAACCTAGACATTGGCTACCTAAAATGGGGGGACTATAAAGGCACAAAGTGGCTGGCTTACAAGTTTTCAAGAGGGAGTTTAGTTTCAGAGAGTGTGTGAGGGAAGGTAGACTCCCTACTGAATAGTCTTCATCTTGTCTAGATGGGTCTGGTGAAAGGAGATGGGATAAGATTCTTATGATTCAATAGTGAATAATTGTTATCATGACTAATTGCAATTGTCACAACTGTAAAGGCAGAAGTTTTGTAACAAAAAGGGGGGAGTAGTTAATCTTACAATCAGGAATAGAGGAAACCCTAGGACCATCAAAGGAGAAGAGCACAAGCAGAATGCAGGCAGAGATGTGGACATGGAGAGAGGGAGCAGCTGAAGATCTAGACTATTGGAAAGGGACAGGCTGTGTGCTGGAGGCCAGGAGGCAACCTTGCAGAATGTGTCCTTTGGTTGTTTAAATGATTATATATTCCTGAGGGTCTTTGTGTAGATCCCCCCACCGCCCAAAAAAACAAAACAGAGGAAATAGAATCAAATACTGTTGAATGATGATGCACAGAGGAGACTGTAATCACTGCAAAGAAATGATGAGTGTAAAACCGATGTTCTCCCATGTAAACCATCACTCAATTCACAATAAAAATTAAAAAAAAAAAAAAAAGGGTCCCTGTGAGAAGGAACTCACTTGACAGCACTTAACAACAACAACTTAACTAACTGAAAGCCAAGTTGATTACTTTTTTATTTTTATTTCTTCCTTTACACATAGAAGAGTCCACGGGTGATATAAACAATTAACACTCTCCATATTTGTGTGGCGCTATGGGCTAGTGCGTCAGACTGCAAAGTCGTTTGAACTGCAAGGTTGGTGGTTCAAGCTCATGAGCTGCTCCTTGGAAACCCTATAGAGGGTCACTGTGGGTCAGAATTGACTTGACGGTACTTAACAACAACAACTGCTAACCAAAATGCTAGAAGTCCAAGGCCACTCTGAAGCACCTCAAAAGAAAAGCCTAGTGATCTATTTCTGGAAATCAACCACTAAAAACCCTATGCAGCCCAGTTCTATTCTGACGCACATGGGGTGGGTAGGACAACTGGACCTGAACCTTTATCCACCTAGGAACTCCCTAGCTGTTGTTGGTAAATGTGTCAAGTCAGTTCGGACTCAGTATATAGGGTTTCTGAGGAAAAGCTTGTGGATTTGAACCACCAACCTTGTGGTTAACAGTCTAGTGCTTATTCTACAGTATCACCCTAGGATCCCAACATATAGTATAGCACTTAGAAGCCAGGGTGACCAGACTTTGTCTCCCATTCTTCTGACATAATTATCAAGAGGGACCAATCCCTGGAGAAGGACATCATATTTGGTAAAGTGGAGGGTGGGAGGAAAAGAGGAAGACTTCTAATGAGATGGACTGGCACAGAGGCAGCAGCAATGGGCTGAAACATAGCACTGATTTTGAGGGAGGCACAGGACCAGGCAGTGTTTCATTCTGTTATGCATAAAGCTGTTATGAATCGGTACCCACCAGATGGCACCTAACTAATAACAACAAACAAAATGCTTGTCCAGTGATTGAAAGATCAAATAATCAATTGTTTCAGTTGAATACCCTTCCATTTCCCATCTCCCAAACTGCAATCTGACTTTGAGAATAGAAAATAGTCAAGAAAACATGTTAAGACATGAAGAGCACCTGTAAGAGAAGCAAATCCTCTCCAGTAAAGTTTAAATTTGTCCCAACTTCACAGATCAACAGTATCATCACACCCTGAAGTGTAAATAGCAGTTCATCTACATCCCCTACTTGGGCCTCCCTTCCAGGCTACCCACTCTACAATGGAGAGAAGAAAAGGGAAGCAGCAGCAGCTGTGTGGTCTCTTGCTGTTGTTGTTGTTGTTGTTGTTGTTGAAAGTGCCATTAAACTGGTTCCGACTCATTGCGATCCATACAGGGCTTCTGAGCTGCAACTGTGAGCTTGAACCACCAACCTTGCGGTTCAAACCGACCTTGCAGTCCAGTGCATCAGCCCACAGCACCACAAAGCACCCCACATCCTCAATCTCATCCCTGTGGGGCATCAGCCTCCTGTGTAATGTCTCTGTCCGTGTTCTTTCTTCCTACTTTGAGGACCTTAACTTTTAAAACTCAGAAAAGCAGTGAGGTTGAATTCATTTTCTCCATATGCACAAAATCCCAGTATCCCAGAAAAGAGTCAATAAAGATTTACCTTTAGGATTATTATTTTAAAATAAGATTATGCTTTCCTGTCTTTCTGTCCATTACCAATCCCCAAAACTACTAGAGTCTACTTAAAACTAATCAACACTGTTTTTATTGGAGGAAAGCAATCAAGAAAAGCTCTGACCCACCGAGCAGCTGGGAATTTCTTTGCTGAAGGTTTGGTTTAGTCTTTATTTTTCTAGCTGCTGGCCCTGCTAACATGATTCAGTGAAGGTCACATTTAATCTTGCAGAGAAAAGCTACCTAAGCAGTTCTAAGGTAGGCTTCTGTAAAAAAATAAATTGCCTTGGCTCTGTGGATCTGCCTGTTGCTTCAACTTAGCAATTACAGTCTAAGGGAGCAAATGAAGGCAACTGTAAAATATTGTACATAATTTCAAAGGAATTTCACAGCATATATGTTACAGACTGAAGAGTGTTCATTAACAAACCCACAGAGAAAGTAGCATCTCCCAGATGCATATCTACCCTTTATGATGCTTATAAACAAATAGCTTATTGATATATACAGAGGGTATCAGTACCATCATTGGGACTTAAATGACCATAGGAACAGCCAACAGGATTTTATTTTTTAAAGGCCTGGGTACCAAAGACAAAAACCACAAGTTGATTTTTCGCCATGTAGATAAAGGGCCCCTACAACAAAGCCACAAATCCTAATGCAAAGAGACAAATTCCAACATGGGCATGTTCAACATGCATATTATTAGGTTTTCTCATGCAGAGTAGATCTGTTCTGAGTTTATATCAATAAAGAGCTCTTTTCTTCCCTGACTGAGATGCCTCACATTTCTCAAGTATTCTTATATAAGAGGTGACTTTAAAAAATTCATGAAAATACTCCATGGATTTTAAGTTCATTTTTCCATGAGATTTTTGACAGATATAGCATTGCTAGTGGGGCAGCATCATATTTCTTGACAAAAAGAGTGTCCCAACCTCATGAAGCATCATCAAGCTATAAGAGTCTTCAAGTAGTGAGAGCTGCGGCAGGATACTGGTAACTTCTCTCAGGACTAGCTGAAAAGAGTCTTGATTCAAGAGCCTGGATCCAGATAGCAAGGCAGAGAGTATACAAATAAATAGCTTAAGTCCAGTATTATCCTCAAAAAGAGCCAATTTATTTTGCCTAATCTTACAGTCCACCACTCCTCTGTTAGTTTGTCATATTGTGGTAGCTTGCATGTAGCTATGATTCTGAAAGCTATGCCACAGGTATTTTAAATACCAGCAGGGTTATCCATGGTACAGAGGTTTCAGCTGAGCTTCCAGACCAAGACAGTCTAGGAAGAAGAGACGTACTACTTCTGAATGTTTAGTCACTGAAAAGCGTATGAATAGTAGGACAACACTGTCAACACTAGAATATTGAATACTGAGTCATGATAAAGAGCACTAGAATATTGTCAGATATAGTGCCAGAAGATGAGTTTCTCAGGTTGGAAGGCACTCAAAACGCAACTGGGAAGAGCTATCTCCTCAAAACAGAGTTGACCATGATGACAAGAATCAAGTAAAGCATTCAGGACTTTAATTTACTGGCGGGGTACAACTCAAAATCAAGGAAAACAGCTGTAAACATTAATTAGTACTCGGACATGGAATGCACAAAGTATGAACCTAAGTAAACTGGAAGTTGTCAAACAAGAAATGGAACACATACATAGATATCCTAGGCACTAGTGATCTGAAATGGACTGGCATTGGCCATTTTGAACCTGACAATCACATGGTTAACAATACTAGGAATGCTAAATTGAGAAGGCATGGTGTCACATTTATCATCAAAATCATATGTATTAAGATCTGTCTTGAAGTACAACACTGCATGTGATACATACTGTGAAGAAGACCAGTTAATGCCACTACTATTCAAATGTATGTACCAACGATTAAAGCCAGTGATGATGAAACTGAACAATTCTACCAGCTTCTTCAGTCTGAAACTGATTAAACATGCAATCAGATATATTGATAATCACTGGCAATTGGAATGCAAAGGTTGGAAACAAAGAGGAAGAATCCGTAGTTGGAAAATATGGCCCTGGTGATAGCATCGATGCTGGAAATTGCATGATACAATTTTGCAAGACTGATGACTTCTTCACTGCAAATACCTTTTTTAAACAGCATAAAAGACAGCTATACACATGGACCTCACCATATGGAATACGCAGAAATCAAATTGACTACATACGTGGAAAAGAGACGGTAGAAAACTCCATATCAAGGCCAGGGACTGAGTCTGGAGCAGACCATCAATTGCTCATATGCAATTTCAATCTGAAGCTGAAGAAAATTAAATACACAGGGGCCAAAATATGACCTTAAGTATATCCAACTTGAATTTAGAGATCATCTGAAGAACAGATTTGATGCATTAGAAACTAAAGACCCAAGACTAGAAGAGTTATGGGATGACATCAAGAACATCATACAGGAAGAAAGCAAAAGGTCATTAAGAAGCTAAGAAAGAAGGAAAAAACCATGAATGTCAGAGGAGATTCTGAAACTTGCTCCCCAACATAGAGATGCTAAAGCAAATGGAAGAAATGAGGAGGTAAAAGAATTGAATAGAAAATTTCACAAAGAAGCTCAGAAAGACAAAGTCAAATCCTATAATGAAATATGCAAACACCTGGAGTTAGAAAATCAAAAGGGAAGAACATGCTCAGCATTCCTCAAGCTGAGGGAACTGGAGAAAAAAATTGAAGCCTCAGCTTAGACATTGAAGGATTCTATGGGCAAAATATTGAATAATGGAAAAAGCATAAAAAGAAGATGGAAGGACTATACAGAATCACTGCACCAGAAAGAGATGGTCGATGTTCAACCATTTGATGAGGTAGCATAAGAGCCAATGATGCTAAAGGAAGTTCAAGGTGCATTGAAGGCATTGGCAAAGAACAAGGCACCAGGAATTGATGGAATACAAATTGAAACCTTTCAACAAACTGATGCAGCACTGGAGGCATTCACTCATCTATGTCAAGAAAGTTGGAAGACAACTACCTGGCCAACTGACTGGAAGAGATCCACATTTGTGCCCATTCCAAAGAGAAATGACCAAATGGAATGCAGAAATCATCAGACGATATCATTAAAATCCTTTGCAAGCAAAATTTTGCTAAAGATAATTCAAAAACGATAATGAACTTCCAGAGGTTCAAGCCGGATTCAGATGAGGATATGAACAAGGGATATCATTACTGATGTCAGATGGATCTTGGCTGAAAGCAAAGAATACCAGAAAGATGTTTAACTGTGCTTTATTGACTATGCAAAGGCTTTCAATTGTGTTGATCATGACAAACTATGGACAGCATTGCAGAGAATGAGTATTTCGGAACACTTAATTGTGCTCGTGAGGAACCTGTACATAGAGCAGGAGACAGTTGTTTGAACAGAACAAGAGAACAACGAATGATTTAAAATTAGGAAATGTGTGAGCCAGGGTTGTATTCTTTCACCATACTTATTCATTCTGTATACTAGGCAATATCTCAGAAGCTGGATTATATGAAGAAAAACATGACATCAAGAATAAAGGAAGACTCATTAACAACCTGAGATATGCAGATGATACAACCTTGCTTGCTGAAAGTGAAGAGGACTTAATATGCTTACTGATGAAGATCAAAGACCACAATCCTCGGTATGGATTGCACCTCAACGTAAACAAAACAAAAATCCTCACCACTGAGCCAATAAATAACATCCATTTAAATGGAGTAAAGATTGATGTTGTCAAAAACTTCAGTTTGCCCAGATCAACCATGAACACTCATGGAACCAGCAATCAAGAAATCAAACGACATTATTACATTAGGCAAATCTGCTGCCAAAGACCTCTTTAAAGTGTTGAAGAACAAAGATGTCACTTTAAGGGATAAGGTGTGTCTGACCCAAACCATGGTATTTTCAGTAATCTCATATGCATGTGAAAATTGGGCAATGAATAAGGAAGACTGTGGAAGAATCGATGTATTTGATTTATGGTGTTAGAGGAGAATATTGAAAGTACCACGGACTGCCAGAAGAACAAACCAATCTATGTTGGAAAAAGTACAGCCAGAATGCTCCCTGAAAGCCAGGGTGGCCAGACTTCATCTCTCATACTTCAGACATATTTTCAGGAGTGACCAGTCCCTGGAGATGGATATCTTGTTTGGTAAAATGGAAGGGAGGAGAAAAAGAAGACTCACAATGCGATGGATTAGCACAGTGGCAGCAGCAATGGACTCAAATGTAGCAATGATTGTGAGGTTGGCCCAGGACCAGGCAGTGTTTAGTTCTGTTGTGCATAGGGACGTTATAAGTAGGTACCTACTCAATGGCATATAACAACAACAGCAATCTTACAGTAGGAGCGATGATGAAACTGCAGGATAAGCACTGGGCTGCTAACTATAAAGTCAGCAGTTCAAACCCACCAATGTCTCCAGGTGACAAAGATGAGACTTTCTGCTCCCACACAGATTATGGAGAATCAGAACATATAGGATCACTGTGAATCCAACACAACTCAATGGCAATGCATTCAATCTAATCTTATACTAGGGAATCTTGGTGAAGTAATAACTGATTAAGTAGTTGGCTGCTATCTGTAACAACCACAAGGTTGTTCAAACCTCTCCAGCAGCTAGTGGGAGAAATACCTGGTATCTCTTTCCAAAAAGATTACAGCCAAATCAGGGAAGTTCTACGCTATCACATGGGGTCACCAGGAGTCGAAAACAACTCAACAGCTCCTAATGACAACCACAACAACAAGCTTACACAGCACAGAGGAGTGGTCAAAAGGGGGGCAATTTAGAATTGTCCCAAATTATAAAAGTAACATGCTTGTTGCATTATATTTGGAAACTACAAAAGTATTTCAAAGGGGAAAAACCCACAATCCCATTATCCAAATGACATGTTTTCTTCCAGTTTTGTTTTAAATCATGTCATACAAATACACACATTTAAAAATAGAAATCGGGTCATAATTGAATATCCTCTAGTTTCCATCCAGAATATACCATAAACATTTTCCCATCATTCGATGCTTTTCAAAAACATGAATTTCATACACTAACTATACTTATATCTGAATGTGCCATAATTCAATTATACATGTCCCTATTGTTGGCTATTTCAGTTGTTTCCAAGTTTTCACTCTAACAAAAGCCAATTCAATAAACATCCTTGTACATAAATCTTTAGCCCCAACTCTGGTTACTTCAATAAGTAGATTCCTAGAAATGGAATTAACTGGATCAGAGTGTTTAACATTTTTAAGACTTTCAGCACATAACACTAACCAGAAAGATTGGCTCAATGTATAGTACCAACTACAATGAAGAGTACAGTGTGTTGTTTCAAAATCCATGACCTACAGCACCCAGTTTGAGCGTTCATAATTCAGTCTTGACTTGTACATTTATTTTTTACTAGCCCATTCTCTTTCCTTGTTGTTGGGGTTGTGAGTCATTGAATCAATTGTGACTCACAGTCAGAATCATAATAACCATACATACAGAGTAGAACTGCTCCATAGGGCTTCTTAGGTTGTAATCTTTTTAGGAGGAATCCTGGTGAGATGCTGTGAGTTAATGTGCTGGACTGTTAGGTTGGTATGAACCACAAGGTTGGCAGTTCAATCTCATCAGCTGTGCCTCGGAAATATTTAACAATAGTCTTTTCAGGGGCAGATCACAAGCTCTTTCTCTCGAGGGGCAGAAGGTAAGTTCCAAACACTAAATTTCTGTTTAGCAACCAAGCGCTTAATAAATTTGCCACCAGCATTCTTTACCTCCTACCACCTGGCAAAATACAAAACTGAACCAACAAAGACACTTGGAGAAAGGTGTATTGTAATTTTGGAATAAGTTTTCACCATGTGCCTAATGCAATCGTCTTTTGGTTTCTTGACTGCTACTCCAATGAGAAAGAGCTCTGGTAGCGTAGTGGTTACAAACCAGGCTGCTAATCTCACAGTCAGCAGTTCAAATCTACCAGCCGTTCTGTGGGAGAAAGATGAGGCTTTCTGCTCCCGTAAAGATTTACAGCCTCAGAAACCCTATCAGGGTCGCTATGAGCCAGAATCGACTCCAAGGTACACCACCACGACACTTCCATGAGTGTTGATTATAAATCCAAGTAAAACGAATCCTTGACAACTTGAGTCTTTCCTCTATTTAGCATGATATTGTTTATTGGTCCAGGTGTGAGTCCTCAAATGCTGTTGTTGTTATCCACTGTGACATAAATCCATGACTCATAGCGACTCCTTGCTCAACAGAACAAAACACTGCCTAGTCCTGTACCATCCTTCGAGGATCAGACCATTGTGAGCTACAGGATTCTCAAGGCTAATTTTCAGAAGTAGATTGCTACGCCTTTCTTGTTAGTTCATCTTAGCCTAAAAGTTCTGTTGCAACATGCAAGCCTCCATTAATAGACAATGTTGTTGTTGTTGTTGTTGTTAAGGGCCGTTGAGTCGGTTCTGACCCGACTTGAACCACCGACCTTGCAGTTCAAACGGCTTTGCAGTCTGGCACACTGACCCACAACGCCAAATCAGGACTCCATTAATAGACATTAGTGGCCAAAAATCAAACCTAGGTCACTATGAATTGGAACCAACTCAATGACGCTTAACAACAATTGACTATAAATCCAAGTAAAATTAAATCCTTGACAATTTCAATCTTTTCTCCATTTATCACGATATTGTTTATTTGGTCCATGTGTGAGGATTTTTGTTTTCTTTCCATTGAGGTGTGAACTATACTGAAGGTTGTAGTCTTTGATTTTCATTAGCAAGTGCTTCAAATCCTCTTCCGTTTCAGGGAACAAGGTTATATCATCTGCATATCTCAGGTTGTTAATGAGCCTTCCTCCAATCCTGGTGTCACAGTCTTTTTCATATAGTACAGCTTGTCAGACAATTGGCTCTTGATAGCTTCTTGATCTATGTACAGGTTCCTCATGAGCACAATTCAGTATTCTGGAATACCCAGTCTTTGAAATGTTATCCGTAGTTTGTTTTGATTCACACAGTCGAATGTGTTTGCATAGTCAATAAAACACAAGTAAACATCTTATGGTATGTTCTGCTTTCAATCAAGATCCATCTGACATCAGCAATGATATCCCTCATTCCATTTGTCTGCCAGTTTTTTATACTATGGTAGCTTGGATGTTGATGTGATGCTCACTGATGGTGGACAGGTTTTAGTCTAAGCCATTGTTGTTGCTGTTAAGTGCCATCGAGATGGTTCCGACTCATAGCAACCCTGTGCAGAGTTTTTGAGGCTTTCAATCTTTTCAGGAGCAGAAAGCCTCATCTGTCTCCCGAGGAGTGACTGGTGGGCTAGAACCAAGAACTTTGTGGTTCTCACTCCAGTGCTTATCATATGGAGCAACGCAATTCCTCCAATTCAAACTGTACCCTAACACTTATACCCATAAGGAGTTTCAACCACACCCAAGTGATAACTACTTACACTTCTGTGTATAGCCTCTTAAAGTCAGAAAGTCAATAGAATGTTAAACTCAGAGGACCCAGACCATGAATTCTATTTATAAAGTACTTCTTCAGATCATTCAAAAACCTGATGTTCATAAGCTCAGTAAGAACAAATTAAGTTGCTAAAAAGCTCATGTTTTCTTTGATCACATTATGTATATAAGTATCAAGTGCTGTTACATAGATAGCAACAAATTGCCATGTTCACCAGAAAAGAAATTATTGTTATTAAATGCCGTGGACTCAATTTTGACTCAGTGACCCTGTGTAGGGTTTTCAAGGAGAGGCTGGTGAGCTTGGACCTCTGACTATCGGTTCAAACTGACCTTACAGTCCAGCACATTAACCCAGAGCATCACACTAGAACTCCCAAATTACATAACAAGCAGTTAACGCTTAAAAATGTTTAATGAAAACTAGACAGGCTTTTATCACCCAAAATTCTAAACTAAGATATTTTGAACTAAACTGGTCTTGCCCTTGAGAAAAAAATGCTTACAATCCATCACCAAAAAGAAAGAAAAGAGGAAGAAGAAAAAACCTGCACAACTTGTCAAGAAGATGGGGCTATACACAGCAGGTACATGGGACATGGCACATAGCAATGTTCCTTGCTTTAAACTCCTTGCGGATGGGAGCTGACTACGAACTCAGCAATAGGAAATCTAATCTAAGTCAAAACAGTAACAAACAAGTAGAAAAGAAGCCCAAACTTTGTGTGGCCTTCCTAAAGTAAGATTGTTGTTGTTGTTGTTGTTAAGTGCCATCGAGTCGGTTCCGACCCATTGCGACCCTGTACAGGGTTTCCGAGGGTGTAAATCTTTACGGGAGTAGAAAGCCTTATCTTTCTCCCGCGGAGCGGCTGGTAGTTTCGAACCGCTGACCTTAAGGTTCGCAGCCCGATTCATAACCACTACGCTACCAGAGATAGACCCATAAAAAGTTCTTCCTGCTTCTCTAAAATGAAACATTCAAAGTCTCACAACCATCATATTAATATCAGTGTTGTATAACAAGCAAGGTCAACATCAGCAGAGCAGACAGAGAAAAACCACAGACCCCTATTCAAAGAACTGACTAAAAGGAGGAAGGCAGGCTCCGCTGGATGGCCTTCCTGCATAGCTGTGGCCCCTGAGCCAATGAAGAGTAGTTTTGACCCTGGGTAGAGACACTTGAGAGCCTAACAAGGTAGAGTGGTTAAGGCACTGTATTGCTAACAGTAAGGTCAGTGGTTCGAACCCACCAGTTCCACAGGAAAACGATGCAGCACTCAGCTTCCATAAAGATTGTTGTTGTCATGTGTCATTAAGTTGGTTCTGACTCATAAAGACCCTGTTTGGGGTCTCCTAGGAGCGGTTGGTGAGTTTGAAGCACCGACCTTATGGTTCAAACCAACCTTATGGTCCATATCCTACAGCGCCATACCAGCATATAAAGATTACAACTTTGGAAACCCTATGGAGCAGATCTACTCTGTTCTGTAGGGTCATGGAGAGTCGAAATTGATTCAACAGCAACAGGTTTGGGTTCTTGGGTATAGACACTGGAAGGAGGCCCCTGGTTGTGCAACGTTAAGCACACAGCTGCTAACTGAAATGCTGGCAATTTGAACCTACCAAAAGGAGCTCTGGTAGTGTAGTGGTTACAAATCGGGCTGCGAACCACAAGGTCAACAGTTTGAAACTACCAGCTGTTCCTCTAGAGAAAGATGAGGCTTTCTACTCCCGTAAAGATTTACAGCCTTGGAAACCCTACACAGGGTCGCTATGAGTCGGAACCGACTCCACAGCACACAACCACCACTGCCACCATAGAAAAGATCTACCTATCCATTCCCATAAAGATGACAGCTATGGAAATGCATGGAGCAGTTTTACTCTGTTCTATAGGATCACTGTGAGTTGGAATCAACTCCACAGCACAAACCTCCACAGAGATACGATTCAGTGGTGTCCCACCTTGGCTCTATACCTGTTACCTGAGGGAATCTCACTCTGGGGAATGTCATAGGCTGACTAAAGACACAGATTCTCAACAGGGAGGGAAGAAGAGAAGTTCTCAAACTTAAGGACTGATAACAAAACCAACCAGCACATCTTACAGATGTAAAAACTAAGGCACAGAAGAGGTAATGAACAGTTAGTAGAAGACCTGAGCATCAGTTCAGTATCTTCCACTACACAGAACCTTGTATATAGCTGGTTTTCAGTGAGTATTTACAAATAAATGAGCTAATTCCATAATGGTCATATTGATTTAACAAAATAACTGCGTGACACCTACAACGGTTCCTAATTTGTGTTCCCTGGACCCCTGGCAGAACTCAAAGGTACTGATGGAAGTGGGAGTGTCCTCTCATAGTTTTACTACCTCCAAAAGCCCAACAGAATCATAAGCTTACCTAAAAAAGGACAGCCCAGGTTATCTAAAACACCAAGTTTTTCTACTTCTCCTGGAATCGTATAAACTAAATTTGGTGGTGATGGTTTTCTCAATCATAAGTTCTGACTGGAAATCCTATGTGTTTCTGAGTAATCAAAAATGGGCAAATGAATTCTGCCTAAGGAGATGCAATTTGTTTCAAGAGAGTAAAAAAAAAATGGGGCCTATGAGGGGGGGAAATCATTTTGAAGGGTTCCTGCAAGTTAAAAAGTTAAGACTGTAGCCTGCTCTGTGCTTTGAATCCAGAGGGCCCAGGCTGACCTCTCAAGACGAAGTTACCTCTCAGCAGGAGGCACCTATAGGTTTCATGTCATAGCTGTGGATTTCCATTGGTACTTTAGGTAAAATACTGGTTTCAGGTTGACATGAATTCCCTTTATTGTTTCCTTCCATGTACAGAAGTTTTTGTTTAATTAAACCTTCCTCTCATTCCTATGAGCCTCCCAGCAACTCCACCACCAAGTCACTGCACAGCCCCACCTTGTGCAGACATTTTGCACAAATTATTGTTCAAACTCAAGTCAAAGGTGGGACAGAAAATGGGGAGACAGAGGCAGAAAGCTCTGACCTTTAACCTCTTCATAGGAAGGAGCATGATACCCCAGACATGACAAAAGGAAGCAAAACTGACTTTTATTATTAATACTTAACATTTTCAGTATTATTTTAAACATCATTTTATATATGCAATGATATATGTTACATATTTATTACATTATTATCTTCACACATATATAATGTTGGGCATACAGTACATATTCAATAAATGCAAGTTAATCAATTCCTTTCAAGGTATTATAGCAACATACTTAAGTTATCTAAAACAAGCCTGTAACTCTGTAACTAAAGCACCATGAGGCTTGGGAAGATTTTTTTTTAATTCCTATATAAAGACAGAAAATGCAACCATTGTTATTTCCATCTTATTTGGTCTCCGGAGATACAGCCTAGTTTTTCTTTTGACAGGAAAAATTCACTGACATTATTATTCTTCATTGTTAAATACTTCTTTGATGTTGTTAAGTGCAGTTGAGTCACTTCCAACTCATAACAACCCTGTAGAGGGTTTCCAAGGAGCGGCTGGTGGGTTTGAACTAAACCTTATGGCTCAAAGCCTGTGCTAATCTTGTAGCACCACACCACTTGACAGTGGTGACAGTGGTGGTAGAGTCAGTTCTGGCTCATAGCCACCCTGCTTTGGGTTTCCGAGGCTGTAAATTTTTATGGGAGCGAAAGCCTCATCTTTCTCCAGTGAAACAGCTGGTAGTTTCAAACTGCTGACCTTGAGGTTAGCAGCCCGACTTGTAACCATGATGCTATTTGACATAAAAAAGTTATTCCAAGTTTAATTTCTTACCATTATTTATATACTCTCAGAAGAAGTATAAGTCCCTCCTTGCTGGAAATTCCATAAGAAAAAGTCAGTGTTTAACTCAGTCGTGATCCCCTGGCTTTTGACGTAAATAGTAATCTGATAGATTTTTTTTTTTTCAAGTTAATGCCTTACATATTTATAGATTACTGTAGTTTACGCATCTGTCTTTCAAACATAGTATCTCAACTGTTCCTGAAAGCAACTCTCTGAGACACACAGTTAAGTAATAGTATGACTTTCATAGAACCTCAAAAGGATTTTTCATTGTTCATTATCAGCTCACCAACTAGAATGTAATCTCCCTAAAGGCTAATGGGAGGTCTTTCTTGTTCTCAGTGGAATTCACAAGCCTTGCACTTGGTCTGGCACAGAATAAGTGTGCTACAGATATTTAATGAATGAATAAATCAATTACCTTATCTACCTTAAGCCTTTTTTGGTATAAAGCAGATTAGGGAACCATAACCCAGTTCAGTGGCCTGTTCACTATCAAACGGAAACTGCGAAAATGCTCTAAAAAGGCAAAACAAAACAAGCAAACAGAAAACAGAGCTTATACTTGATAATATTAAGACAAAAAGTAAATATGTCCTTGCAACATGAGAAATTCAATGCATATCAAAGACTGAACTTCCCAAGCTTAAAATGTTCCATTACTAAGTTTAGATAGACATCTTTAACCAACTCTAGCAGACTGAATATTTGGCTAATAAAGCGCTTCAGAAAGCAAGGCATCAAAAAAGTGGGGTCATAGTTCACAGTTGCCCAAACTTTGTAGCAACCATTTGTTGGCCATAATTTCTTTCCAGTTTGACTGCAAACACTTACTTTTTATTATGATGCCTTTTTTTGTTTTTTTACAAGTAAAGACATCTGAAATATGTAATATTGTCTCTAACTTCTGAAGGTTAACAGGAAAAAAAAGGCAATTTACTGAGAATGGGAAATACTAAGTGTTTCATATTAAGACACAATTAAACTACACAAATCATAAGGACAGGAACTCTTGAATCTAAGAGGCCAAAATCTAACCTCTTACGCAATAGGCCAAGTTATAAATTATAATCATTCACTGATTACAATGAAATTCTGCACTTTGTCCCATCAATCAATATTCCAAGGTTATCCTTACAGATGCCAGTTTAAGTCCTAAGTATTCTATTTGCCAAAGTTTCCTTAGAAAAATACGTTTCTCTACGAATTTCTGAATTTTCTATTTCTACCCTACCCTACCCCCAACCCCCAAAAAAGGGCCCTGTGAAAAATCAGGTAACTCTGAGTTGGTGTGGGAGATGAAATTAAACAGGGACCACCCTTTGGTCTAATCCTGGTAAGGAAGCATGCCATCTAGCTAACACCAGGGCCATCCTCTTTCATGTTAGCCTGTCATCAGACGCCTGTAAGCACCTGCCCTTACGCACCAAAAAGTGCAGGCTGCTAGGGTCCAAATGTATTTACAGTCAGTCTGAAAACTAACAATCAGCTGCAAGCCTGACAACAACCTCGATGATTCCTGAAAATCCCCCAATAGGAAATGTAACTAGCCTCCACCCCCACCCTACCCCAACCATTCATCAAAAGCAGATCAAGCTACAGCAACAGGGAGGCAGGCCAGTGGCAGAAAGCAAATGTCATGGTCACTTTTCCTCGTTTCATTCCCTAACCAAGGACAAGGAGTACACTGCAGGGAGGAGGGAGCAGTTAAAATGTCCCCGCGTTTCAAACAACCATGGGATTAAAGACAGTGAAAACCCAGCATGTGGCAACCTCGATTTCCAATCCCGGGAGTCTATTTACAGCTGATTGCAAAAGGGTTCTGAATACCCGACAGAGCCGGGCACCTCCTTTGGTGCCGAATCACTTCCCTGCGCACAGCTCGGGCGAGAGGCTCCTCCGGGACGCAAACGCACCGAGAGCTGGGGCCAAAGAGAGACGCCAGTGCGTCCTGAACTGGAGGCTTGAGTTAGCATCTGAAAACATCCCAACTTGGAAAACATTCCCTCGCCCCTAGCGGGTGCTGGCCCCCAAGCCATGCCACTGGGAGCGGTGCGGGCAGGCTGGCGCCACGATTGGCCGTGGCAAGCAACCCTTGGTGGGCAAGCCCGGCCGGCGAGGCGGAAAGGAAGTGGCGGCCGCGGCTTTGCACCAACCATGTTCAGCCGCTGGGTAAATGTCTCCCGCTGTCCAGAGCCGGGTCGGAGAGTTTGGGGCGGGCATTCACCCCTCTCCCCTTTCTCAGCCCGCGCCCAACACCCCAAGGAGCCGCCGGCACCCACTCCTGTCCGCAGGGCGCCGCTCAGTCCCCAGGGTTCCCTGCCCCCACCTCGCCCGCTCCGTAGCCGAGGCGGGTCAGGCCCAGCGCGGGAGGCCGGCCCTGGGGCGCCGGTGGGGACCTGAGGCCACCGGTGCTAGGCCGCGGCCGGAGCAAATGACCCTCGGAGAAGTGCCCTCCGGGAACGCGCCGCCCGAGCACCTCGCGCTCCGGGACAAGTGCAGTGACAAAGCCCCAGGGCTAGGCCGGGCGCTGGCCGGCGGGAACGGGGATGCGGCGTCCCTCCGAAGGGCGGCCCAGCCCCCAGGAAACCCGGCGCGCTGGTCAGGCCCGCGCCCAACTCGCCCGCCGCGGGCTCCGGCTGTTGGCACCCGGCGCCCGATGCCCCCTCGCCGAACCCGAAGGGCGAGCAAACCGTGGGCCCGCCGCGGGGCGCCCCACCAAGTTTCCTTTGGCCGCGGCGAGAGGCGCCCGTCCGGGCCGGGTCGCCGGCAACCGGGCAAGCGGCGGGTTCCTGCTTTTTGACGCTTGAGGCTGCCTAGAGAAAGGTGCCGCCGCCGGACACCAAGAAGGAAGGGCTCGCTACCCTCTTTTGGTTCTGGTGACGGCGGTGGCTGTAAACACACACACTCAGAATAATTTGTTTTTAAAAGAGGCCTGACTCCAACAGACCCGGACCCACACACAACACCTGGGGAGCAGAACCACACAGAATAGGTCTGTGTCCATGGAACCACCTCTTCGCATCTGCAAATCCAAAAGTGAAATTAAACCTCCACCAACCTCCTCCTCCTCCTCCTCCCTTTATACCTCCTCCTCCTCCTCCTCGCAGCCTTAGCAGCCCCAGTAGCAGCTGCAATAGCAGTAGAAGCTGCTTCCCCTAAAATCAGATGATCCATAATTGCACCGACTGTTCCTCCAAAAATCGGTATTAATATTTCTGAACCCCGGCATCCCCGTCAGCAAAACATAGTGTCAAACCATCAGGACTTACTAGCACACACATCTCCACCGGTCCTCGTAAACATGCCCCCCGAGCAAAACACATACGCACAGTCACAACTATTATTTGAAAAATGTTACCTCTCAGTGTGCTTTTTCACGCTACCAATACAATTCCGCAAGGTTTAAGTGTTGCTAGGGTGTGTGAAATGGAAATGAAAGCCCGTCAGTTGAATAATCGCAGGAGCAAAACTAAAAGTTACTCCCCGGCTTGCCTGAGAACAGTCCAGATCGAAAGCAAAACAAGGAGAGGAAACTGCGAAGAGCTCAGTCTGGAAATCCCCCCACCCTCCGCCCTCCTCCGGCCTCCCTCCCTCCCTCGCCCTCCCCCCTCGGCCCTCCTCTCTCCGCCCTTCCTCCCCAGTGTTTGTTTCAAGCTTGTGCAACTGGGAGGTGGAGGCTGAGGGAGGGCGCGAGCGGCCGGGCCAAGAGGTACGGAAGTTCGCCGCCGCTGTTCATTGGCAGGCAGCGCCGCTTTCATCATTTCTCGAAAAAGTCAATTTCATTTTCACTTCCCCATGTCGTGGCAGCAGTTGCAACTAGCGGCTGCTCTTGAGTCTGCGGCTTGCACACCGGGGCGCTCACACTCACTGTACAAACACTCGAGCAGGGGGTCCAGGGATGACTTCGGATCAGGCCAGAAGGTAGTAGCAATAGCACAGGAAAGCAGGTACCTGGCTCCATCCCAAGGGTTGCAGGAGGGTTGGGGAGGAGGGAGGCTTCAGGAAGCACAGGGGCTCTTGCCGTCTTTTTTCAGAGTAGATAAAAATACTTTGTAAAACTGCCCACCTCAGAGGAATAAAAGGGACAATTAACTGAAATGACAGCATTACCTAGATATTAATGCCAGAACTCGGTCAAGGGACTTCTGTCCTTAACCTTATTTGAATTTTCATCGGTGGTTAAGGGTGTAACCACTGGAGGGACCCAGCTATCACTGACACCACGTGACGCTCCTTTTGAGCTCAGGACATTAAATATTGAAGGCCTTCCCCAAATAAATCAACAATTAAAAATAAACCCCGTGCTGTGGAGTTGTTTCTAATTCATTGCACCCCAACACTAGTTCGCGCTGGGCAACCGAAGTCTCTGCAGGCTGAAACGGGATAGTCTGAGTTGGTTCCTTTGGATTTAGAGATGGCTTGATGGTTGCTGGTCCAGGGGACAGGGTTCATACTCTAGTTCTGCTTCCAATCTATTTAAAATGTGGCCTCCTTAACTTACTAGCAAGGATCCTTGGTAGTGGGTTATGCATTGGGCTGGTAACTGTAAG
>NW_006408529.1:15439713-15460982 GCF_000296735.1 Chrysochloris asiatica
CAGTTAAATGGATTGGCACAGTGGCAGCAGCAATGAGTTCAGGTGTAACAACAATTGTGAGGTTGGCCCAGGACCAGGCAGTGTTTCGTTCTGTTGTGCTTAGGGTCACTATGAATTGGTACTGATTCAATGGTACCTAACAATAACAATTAACAACCTGCAGATGAGGCTTTCTGCCCCTGTAAAGATTTACAGGGTCGCTATGAGTCAGAACCGACTCCACGGCACTTAACAACAATAACAAAGGTGTACAGCCTCAGAAATCCTATTCAGGAACACTATGAGTCAAAACTGACTTCACATTACAGCACCAGTAACAACTTACTAGCAGGAGTCCCTGCGGTTCACAGATGGTTAAGGACTAGGTTATTAACCTAACTGCTGGCAGTTTGAATCAACCCAGAGGGAACTCAGAAGAAAGGCGAATCAATCCAGAGGTAACTCAGAAGAAAGGCCAGGCCGTTTACTTCCTATAAAAACTCTATAGAGTACATGGAGTTGCCATGAATCAGAACTGGCTTTATGACAACTGGTTGTAACTTACTGAGCATCTTCATCAAGATGCTTAACCTAGCATCTCAGTTTTTAATGTTACGTTGCTGTTAACTGCTCTCCAGTTGGTTCCAATTCATATGGACCCTATGTAGGATTTTCGAGGAGCGGCTGATGGGTTTGAACCAGAGACTGTGAGCTTAGCAGTCCAGTGCCTATCCTACAGTGCCACACCAAAAATGCTGTTGTTGTTGGGTACCATTGAGTGGCAATTAGACCCGATGCACAACAGAACAAAATACTGCCCAGCCCTGCACCAACCTCATAATCATTGTTACATTTGAGTACATTGCTTCTGTACCAACTCATCTCATTGGGGTTCTTACTCTTTTTCACTGACTTTCCACTTTACCAAGTATGATATCCTCCTAGGACTGGTCCTTCCTGATAATATGCCCAAAGTATGAGAGACCAAGTGTAGCCATCCTGGCTTCTAAGGAGCATTCTGGCTGTGCTTCTTCCAACATAGATTAATTTGTTCTTCTGGCAGTCCATGGTACTTTTAATATTCTTCTCCAGCACACAACAGGGATAGCATCTGTCATCTTGGAGGTATATTAGCTCAAGTTAATACAACTCATTACCTTAACCTTTCCAACACCTATTGTTGTTATTGTTAGGTGCCCTTGAGTTCATACCGACTCATAGTGACCCTAATCACAACAGAATGAAACACTGTCCAATCCTTTGCCAACTTCCCAATCATTGCTATGCTTGAGCCCATTGTTGTTGCCACTGTTGGGGTCTTCCCCTTTTTCACTTACCTTCCACTTTATCAAGCATGCTATCCTTCCCCAGAGACTGGCCCCTCCTGACAATATGCACAAAGTATGAGAGACTAAGTCTAGCCATCCTGGCTTCTAAGGAGCATTCTGGTTGTAGTTCTTTCAACACAGATGTGTTTGTTCTTCTAGCTTTCCACTCTACTTTTAATATTCTTCTCTAACACCATATCTTAAATGTATCAATTCTTCTACAGTCCTCGTTATTCATTGTCCAACTTTGACATGCCTATGAGGCTATTGAAAAAACCATAGCTTAAGTCAGGTGCACTTTAATCCTCAAACTGACATCTTCGCTCTTGCAAAGAAGTCTTTTGAAGTAGATTTACCTAATGCAATACATTGTTTGATTTCTTGACTAGCCCCTAGTCCTGATGTAAAACTGTAGGATAAGCACTGGACTGTTAACTGCAAGGTGGGCAGTTCAAAATCATCAACCACTCCTCAGAAATTTCATATAGGGTCGCTATCAACTGGAACAGACTAGACGGCACTTAACAACAACTCTCATTCTTCCCCCACACAGTTTCATTAGCCTTCTTCCAAATTTTTCTACTAAACAGAGAAAATCATTTCTTGGGAAACCATAGCTGTTTATATGCAAGCCATTTCCTTAAAACAGCTCTAAAACCCCTCTGTCACAGAATATTGAATTTTATGGACTGGGGGAAAAAGTATCCAAATAGACATATGAGGGGAGGAGACTGCTAAGTTGGTAATTCAAATTCACCAACTGCTTCTCGGAAACCAATTCAATGGTACTTAACAATAGCAATAACCATCGGCAATTAGAGTAACTATATACAAACTCTATAGTGTAATTGCCACTCTTTACCTACCAGGGACTCAAATTAAAAACCCAACAGACATCCTTACCAACACCCGTCAGTCAGTCACTTTGTTGTACTGTGGTGACTTGCATGTTACTCTGATGCTGGGGGAATCCTGGTGTGGCACTGTGGGTTAATGCATTGGGCTGCAACGTCGGTTTGAACCACAGAATCAGCAGTTGAAGTTCACCAGTCGCTCCTCAGAAACCCTAAATAGAGTCGCTATGAGTCGGATCTGACTCAATGACACCTAATAACAACAACAAATGATGCTGGAAGTTATACCAACAGTACTTCAAATACTATCAGAGTTACCAGTAGCGGACAGGTTTCAGCAGAACTTCCAGAATAAAACAGATTAGAAAGAAAGACCAGGTAACCTGCTTTCAAAAATTAGTTGATGATACTCCCATGAGTCACAACACAACACTGTCTGACTTGCTTGCTTTGGACATGTCCTAGAAGGGGTTGATCACTAGAAGAGGACATTATGTGTGGTGAAGTAGAGGGATAGCAAGGGTGAGGGAGAGCCGTGGTAAAATGGATGGGTACAATAGCCACACTATGCCAGTAATCGTGAGAAAGATGTAGGACCAGGCAACATTTCATTCTGTTGTATATAACGTCACCATAAATTGGAGTCAATTCAACAGTAGCTAACAACAAGACACCCTTGATGTCTTCCTTTACCCTCATCCCCAACATACATCCGCTCAGTCATATACTGTTGACCTGTTGATACTGCTACTGAGTAACTCTGAGCCTGGCCCCTTCTCCAGTCTCACTATACTAACTTCATTCATCGTTAGTGAATTGCCTAATAACTGTGCTCCCTGGTTCCTGTCTCCAACCCCTCCAGTCTAGAATTCACACTATAACCCAAGTTTCCTGTAAAATTAACTTTAGGTAAAAGATGATTTCAATCTTATCTCTGCTCCTTAAAAACCGCTCTTTAGCCTTCAGCATAAAGTTCATATTATTTGACAAGACACATAAGTACCATTGTAATCTGACTCTCCTTTTCCAACCTCATCACCTGACACTGCACCCCACGCATGCTTTATGCCTGCCTTGCCAAACTGCTGCCATTCCTTTTTGTAAAATAACAGAGCCATCTTCTTCTATCTTTTACATGGTACCATCACTTTGACAGTGAGATTCTTGTGCATGAATAATTGCTCTTATCTTCAAGCTCAAATCACTGTTTTTAGAAGTTACTTTTATATTTATTTTATATTTTAATCACTTTCAATGTTAATGACTTTATTTTATGTTTAATAACTTTTAATATTATTTAATGACTGAATTTATTTGATATTTTAATAACTTTTAATGTAAAAGTAATTTCTTGAACAGAATGTGGAACATACCAACAAAAAAAAAAGATAGAAAGCCGTCAGAAATCTCACCACTCATTAAAAGATCTGTTCATATTTTAATGTGTTTCCTTCCAGGGTTTTTTCTCAAGGACTGCTTCCAAGCCTGTATGATTCAATCTCTATATCATTCAATGATGGAGATCATGCCCATCTTCCATGTTAACTATGTGATACCCTTCTATCCTGGCTACTACTTAGCCAGCTCCTCCTCTACTACCAAGTCCTTGAGTGATACTGTTTCCAGGCATTTTACTACGCACATCACTCTTGCTTTTTCATTCTTCATGTTTGTTCTCAGGGTGTTTTCATCTTCATCCCCTCCCCCCAAAAAACCCACTATTTTCACAATTTGGTGATAACACCAAAATCTGTAACTTCAGAGTTCTCGATGCATTGCCTCGTGAATGTTTCTTTGTTGTTGTTGTTGTTGTAGTTGTTGTTAAGTGTCATCGAGTCAGTTCCGACCCATAGCGACCCTGTATAGGGTTTCTGAGGAGTTGCTGGTGAGCTTGAACCACCGACCTTGCAGTTCAAATGGCTTTGTAGTCTGGCGCATTAACCTAAAGCGCCATACCAGGAATTAGTGTTGATTCAGTAATACAATTCTGACTTTCCATGAGGGAGGCTTGGGTTCAATCCAAACCAAAGCCCTTCAGGCACAGTCACTGTGAATCTGTCCGTGGAGATTGTATGTTGCAATGATATTGAAGAGGTTTGGGTAGAGCTTTCAGACTGAGACCAACTAAGAATAAAAGACTGGCAATGTGATTCCAAAAATTGTTGTTGTTGTTAAGTGCCGTCGAGTCGATTCCGACCTATAGTGACCCTGTATAGGGTTTCTGAGGAGCAACTGGTAGGTGAGCTTGAACCACCGACCTTGCAGTTCAAACAACTTTGCAGTCTGGTGCATTAACCCACAGCGCCACACCAGGACTCCAAAAATTAGACAATGAAAATTATGTGGATCACAGTGGTCCACAACTGACCATGAGGATGGCACAGAACCAGGCAGTATTTCATTCCATTGTATGTGGAGTCACCATGAGTAGGGAGTAACCAACCACAACAAAACTAAACTCTTAACATCTTTCCTTACAACTTTGTATTTATCACCTTGCTGTGAATGGTATCACAGACAACCAAGTTTGCTGAGTCACTGGGCATCCATTCCTAAGGGATGAGTATTATTTGCAATTTTCCAGTCTCTAAACCCACGGGGTCCTGGTGCATCACTGTAAGATAAGTACTAGACTGCTAACTAATGCTTTGTAGTTCAAACCTACCAGCAGCTCTTCAGTATTGTTATAAGTCAGAAGTGACTCAACAGCATTTAACAACAACAACAAATGTATAAAGCACAGGATGAATTTTGTTCTATTCTCATGCCCTTGATTGAATCCTGGCATGGCTTTGCTGGTTAATGTGCTGGGCTGCAAATTTGTTTTGAACTGCAAGGTCAGAGGTTCAAGCTCACCAGCCACTCCTCGGAAACCTTATACAGGGTCACTATGAGTCAGAAGCAACTCAATGGCACTTAACAACAACAACAACATGCACTTTATGGCATGTTACTGCAGACCAAACATAAAAATATAGCCTAAAACATCCATAGGGTATTGACATACACAATCAAAAAGTTATTCTTAACCCTTTGATGCAATGTATCTAGTCATATATCTCTGTGGAAAACTGATCAGTATAATAAAATATAATCTTTTGGGGAGTCTGTAGAAAAAGTAACCTCTGTTTTTATCAAGGATATCAGGCTAAACACTTGAGTCAAATATGTAAACAAATGTTTGAGCAATCTTATATAATGAAACAAGAGTGATCTCATTGGTGTGAGGCATGTTTAAGCTTCACCTGTGTAATGGAACATGCTACAAGAAGATATACCTAAATACACTAGTACTAATTTGTTTTCAAGAGTGTTGGATAAGGACAGTCATTACTTGGACATGGTAGTGATAGAGTTCTTCATGACTAGACCTTAACTCCTGGAGTTAAGGAAGAATTTTACAGATAAATTCAAAGTGAACCCTTTCAATGTTTTTCTAGTAAATGCAAATAGTTTTATAAAATAATAATATTTGAAGGAACACTTATTTATTGCGTGCCTATAATATGCCAGGAATTTTTTTCCGTACTGGGGATACAACAGTGAAAAGGGAAATCTCTGCTTTTCCAAGAAGCCTTAATTCTAGTAAATTGACATGTTAGTTTCCATTGTATTGTACCAGGAATGGCATGGACATAACCCTCTACTGTACATTAAAATTAAGAATGTAAAAGACAATGGCCTACTAACTAGTCTAAGTGTAAATACTTGTGGTGGTGGTGTTGTCAGGTGTTCTGACTCATACAACAGAACAAAACACTGTCCGGTCTTATGGTCTTATGCCATTCTCACAATTATGTTTGAGCCCATTGTTGAAACCCATTGATTGTCAATCCATCTCATTGAGTCCTCCTCTTTTTCACTGACTCTCCACTTTACCAACCATGATGTCCTTCTCTAGAGACTGGCTCCTCCTGATTGTCATTCAAACCTATCAGCTGATGCCCCATTTCCTTCACAGTACTGTACCACCCTGCCCTGGCCACTGAGATGATAATATCATGTAAAGTGAATAATCTACATTTGCCAGACCGGTTGGTCAATACAAAACTATAGAATAAGAAGAATATTATTGCAGAGTTTGTGATATAAATATCATTGAATAAGCATACAGCCACATTAGATTTAACTTGAGATAGTAGGAAGTCATTGTTGTTGCAGTTGAGTCAATTGAGACTTTGGCAACCCCGTGTGTGCAGAGTAGAACTGCTCCACAGGGTTTTCAAGGATGTGAACTTTCAGAAGCAGGCCTGTCTTCTGAGTCCCCTCTAGTTGAGCTTGAATCACCAACCTTCCTGAAACTAGTCAAGTATTTAACCATTTTGCCACCCAGGGAATCCACAATCATCATCATATTAGAACGATGGTGACATTTTGGTTTTTAAAAAAAGTCTTCAAAGTTCAAACATGATAGGTCTCAAGTTGGAGATATGTTTGAGCATTTTTTATCATTATCTCATATAATAGTTTCTTCCATTTCAATAGGGTCTCATTTTGCTGTAATCATTCTTTGAAAATCATGAAGAAAAGTTTAGTCGTATATCACCCAATCCTTGGCAATAAATCATTTTGTGCTCTTCTTCTGAATAAGTAAGGGAAAGCACTCTCCAAAATTGCCATGGCTTTTTTGTTTGGTTGCTTGGTCAGGTTTTTCTCCTTCAAAGTTAGGCTTTCAAATTTGAGAACTTCATAGATAACTTTTCCATACCAAATAACTTTGAAATATATGCTTTTACTTTTGAAGACAGAAAAGTGTCTATACCTTTGCCTTGAAATTCTTTAGAAAGACTGATTGTAATGTTAAAGGCATTTCAGACAATAAATAAGTTCCAAATTTGGAACAAAAAGCCAGCAAACCAGTTGACTCACTGGTCACCTTTAAAGTTGACGAATATTTTGCTACAATTTTCACTTTTCTTCTCTAACCTCCTCAGGTATTAAGATATGAATGAAGCTTAACAATGCTAAGTATGTTCTCATTCTCCCCAGACTTCATAGTATTTTGAATGCTACACCCTTATTCAATTTGAAAATGTCTGGAAATTTGCCACATAGAAAGACATGAGAGTGTCATAAAATAAAGAATTGAGAGTATTTAATTAAAAAAAATCTTTATTTTTCAGAGAAGTTTTAGGTTTATAGAAAAATTGTAGTGCAAGTTCCCATAAGCCCTTCTAACCCCTACACACATTTTCTCCAATTATTAGCATAGTACACTGGTATGGTGTCTCGGTTACAGTTAATAAACCAATACTGATACATTGTTATTAACTAAAGCTAATTGTTTATATCAATATGTTTCTTTTTTGACAAATGCATTATGTCACGTATGCACAATATAGTATCATGCAGAATAGTTTCATTGCCCTTAAAATGCCCACCTATTCATCATACTCTTCCCAACCTCTGACAGCCTTGGAATTTCTTACTGTCTCTACAGTTTAGCCTTCTCCAGAATGACTGTCTTTTAGATGGAATCATACAGTGAGCAGCTTTTTCAGATTTGTTTTTTCCACTTAGCAATATAAACTTAAGGTCCTTCCATGTCTTTCCATCGCTTGGTATCTCATTTCTTTTTTATCACGGAATAGTATCCCATTGTATAGATGCATTCCAGTTTATTTTCACTTAATAATTGGACATCTTTTTTTGACATTATTAATAAAGTGGCTATAAGCATTTCTGTGCACTTTTTGTGTGATTCTAAGATTTTAACTCATGTTGGTAAGTATGTAGAAGTATAATTGCTAGATCATATGGTAAGAATAAAGGAGCTCTGGTAGCGTAGTGGTTACGAATCGGGCTGTGAACCTTAAGGTCAGTGGTTTGAAACTACCAGCTGCTCCAAGGGAGAAAGATGAAGCTTTCTAGTCCCGTAAAGATTTACACCCTCGGAAACCCTGTACAGGGTCGCTATGGGTCGGAACCGACTCGATGGCACTTAACAACAACAACAACAATGGTAAGAATAACGAGACTTTATCTCACATACTTTGGATATGCTACCAACAAAGACCAGGCCTTGGAGAAGGATATCAGACGTGGTTAAGTAAAGGACCAGCAAAAAAGAGGATATGGAATGCTACAGTCAGTCCAACATGGCCTTAATCATAGCAACAGCTGTGAGGATGGTGCAGGACCATTAGGTGTTTCATTCTGTTGTGCACAGGGTGGTTGTGAGTCTTAATAGACATGACAGCACCTAACAGCACAAAGAGTTCTGGTGTGTCGCTATAGGATACGCACTGGCCTGCTATCTTTGAGTTTGGGCACACGAAATCAGTGGTTCAAATCCACCAGCCACTCCTTGTAAACCCTAAACAGGGTCATTATGAGTTGGAACCAACTCGATGGCACTTAACAACAACAGAAACAACATGATAAGGCTAAATTTAGCTTTGTAGGAAACTGCTAGCCAGTCTTCCAAGTGATTGTACCATTTTACTCCATATTTCATCAGCATTTATTATTGTAGGTGTTTTGTATTTTGGCCATTTTAATAGATGTGTAGTGGCATCTCATTGTTAGTTTAATTTGTAATTCTTTTGTGACATATATAACTGGTTTGGTGGCTTTTGTGATTAATGACAAATGATATTGTAAATCTTTTCATAATCATTTGTATGTCTTTGGTGAGCTGCCGGTTCATATCATTTGCCCATTTTTAATCAGGTTGTTTGTTTTCTTATTGTTGAGTTTTAATTGTTCATTACACACACACAAGGAATAGGTAATTAAAAAAAAAACATTGCTACAAAATCATAGAAACCTTTATTAAGATGAAAAATATCAAAATGTAAAACTCGTTTCTGGACATGTCCTCCATTTAAGTCTATTCACTTCTTACAGAGGTGTTTCCATCTCTCCAGCCCTTCCCAAAGAATTCTGCACCCTTCAATTTACACCACATCAAAATGGCATTCTCGAGGGACTGAAATCATGTTATTTTACAATGTTCTCTGAGTTTGGGCACAAGTAGTCTGAAGGAACAAGATCAGAGTTGTAGAGTGAATGTGGTAAGGTTTCCCAATGAAATTCTCATCAGACAGCCCTTACCACTCTCAAAGAATGATCAAATGCATCATCATGATAGTAAAAAAAAATTCTTTGGTGTAACTTCCCTGACCTTTTTCTCACCGATGATGTTTTCAAATTTTTTTAAAACTCTTTGCTAATCAGCCTTCGTGATTGTTTTGTGTTCTTTGATAAAATCTGTCAAGATTAACCCTTTGGATTCCCAAAAAAACAGTTTCCAAAATCTTATAAACTGACTGACCTCTTAATCTTGAATTTAACTTGCCCAGCAGATCTCCTTGGAAGCCACTGTTTTGATTGGACTTTTTTCTGAAGACACCCTAAGGAGACTAAGACAAATTCATTACTGAGATAACTTGCCTGCAGCCATCCACTGATTGCAGAAACAAGTTTTCACATGTTCTGTGTATGAATTGGAACGCTAGTAGCAACGCTTTTTGACTTACCTCCATAGCTTGCATTGTTGTTGTTGTTGTTAAGTGCCTTTGAGTAGGTTCTGACTTATAGTGACCCTGCATAGGGTTTCCAAGAGTAGCTGGTGGATTTGAACTGCTGACCTTGATTTTTGCAGAGCAGAAGTTTATAATTTTGATAAACTCCCACATCAATTTTTCTTTGTCAATATCTACAAAATAATTTGCTAGATTTCTGATTAGGATTGCACTTAATCTATTATTCATGTTGAGAAAATTGAGAATATTTTTTAATTCTTTCACTTCCTCAAAAAAAAAATCATCATCTTCACTAAATCCAAAACATGTATGACAGTGCGTAGATACCACTCTCAGCACTACCTCCTTAGCCTTTGCTACCTCTTTATGTCAACTCCCGCCATGTTTATTGAGCCTTCCACTGCTGCAGACCCTAAGAGCTGCTATGGAAACAGTAAGAGAAGGACCAGACCTCTGCTCTCAGGGAGCTTACATTGTAGTAGAAGTGATGCCAAAAGATAATAAACAAGCAAGACAATAAAATAATTACAGATTGTTTTAGTGCTATGAAGGAAATAAATAAGTGCTTTGATAGAAAATACTGGGAGGCATATGTGGCCAAAGGAGGAGCCTCTGAAGATAAGATATTTAAGCCAAGACTTAGAGAATGTTGTTGTTTTTAGCCACCATTAAGTCAGGCCATGTATTATGGCTGTAATCTTTTTTTATTTTTTTAATTGTGAATTATGTGATAGCTTTACATTCATTCTATAGTATTTCATTTCATTGCAATGATTACAATCCCCTCCATGCATCAAACAACCAAAGGGCATACCCCACAAGCCTGCCCTACCCCCCTGTGTCAGCACACAGCCCCTCCCTGAGTCGAGTCCCCAGCCGCTCCATCTCTCCACTTCATCATCTCTGCCTCCATCTCTGGCGTCACTGCTTCTCTGGATAGGGTCCGGCACTCTGCTCCTTTCCCTTGATGGTCCCAGGGACCTCCACTCCCGGACTGCAAAATCAACCACTCTGCTCCTTTTCTTACAAAATGTCTACCTTTACATTTTCAACCCTCACAGTCAGTCCTGATAGCAAGGATTCACTATTGTACCACAAGAGTCTCCTTTCATCAGCCCATCCAGGCAGATTGGAAACCATTCAGTGGAGATTCTACCTTCCCTTGTACCCTCTGGAACTAGGCTCCCTCTTGAAAGCTTGTAAGCCAGTCACTTTTTGCCTTTGTAGCCCCTCCATTTTGGGTAGTCAATGTGTAAGTTGCCCATCTCTGTCAACCCTGTGTACCGAGGGGTGGGAATGATCCTCCCTGTAAAGATTTGCTCCCTCTTTTGAGCTACTACATCTATAAAAGTATAGGTCAACTTCAACAAATTGTAGCAGATTACTCTTTTTTTTCCTCTTCTTTCTTCTTGTAGTCAAGTTCTGATCATCCAGCCATTGAAGCCAGGTCAAGTGGGTATGATCTGCAAGTATAGGTGCTCTTGTGCATCTTCCCTAACTTCGTATCAGCTGGACACTCCATTCTCCGCTCTAGTCCTCTGTGGCCATGTCACTGCCTCTGGGCCAGGAGTCCCCAGGTCTTGCCATACTGCTGGCCAACCAGGTCTCCACACGGGTTCACAAGAGTCTATTGAACATGGTTGGACTTAGCTCACTACTTCATTGTTGTTTATCCCCCACTTCCCCTTATTGGTGACCAACATGGTCACCAGCCAGACCACATACCTACTCATATATTCCACTTGAGTCATAGTCTTGGAAAGGTTTGCCCTGGGGGTCCCAACCACTTGCCTTGATGACTACTGGGCAAATAACTTGTTTGTTCTTGAAGTAGTCAATCAGACTGCCATTATTATTTTTTTTTCTGCCAGTTTTTCTTTCAAAAAGTATCTTCTGAAATAGCTGCTCCAGGCTGGTCTGCTTGTCCTTTCAAGTGGAAATTTCCCAAAATCCAGAAGATCCTGGATAGTGATCAGGATTCCACCTATGATGAAAAGCAAAGGCTTTGCAGGAAGCCTCCTTCCCTGGGCAAGTTCTAGCCCCATTTTAGGTATTCCGATCAGTTATAGGCTAAAGACAGACTTGCAAGCTTTCAATGGTAATGTTTCTAGCTATTCCTTTCTCTCCCCATCAAGGGTCTATTTTACAATGGTAGGTAAGGGAAACCAAGATTCAAAAGACAGCCAAACATCTTAACATTATTTCCCCTCTTTTACCCATTCAAACCATGCCTCAATCCCTGTATCCCAGAGTCCTGTTGTTCCAAGGCTGTGCATACATCATTATTTACCTCTGTCCCACTTAGTCCACGCAAACCTGCCTAACACTTCTCCCATCTGCCTTCTTCCATTCCCCTCCCCCTTATTGTGTATTGTCCCCTGCCCAGCACCCAAACTATCCTGTGTCTATTCCCTACCCTGTGTTCCACAGTCCCCTCCCTCCCCTCACCCCACCCTATACATTCTGGTAACCAGCAAAGAAATTTTTTCCCCCCTTTTAGTGTGGGTTATTTTTCTTAATCTTTTGCAATGATGGCTCTATGCAGTATTTCTCCGTTTGTGACTGACTAATTTCACTCAGTATAATGTCCTCAAGGTTCATCCATGCTATGTGGTGGCTTGCAGCTTCCTTGTTATTCTTCAAGGTTGCATAATATTCCATTGTGTGTATATACCAAAGTTTGTTTATCCATTCTTACATTGATGGGTACTTAAGCTGTCTCCATCTTTTTGCTATTGTAAATAGTGCTGCTATGAACATTGATGTGCATATATCTACTCATGTTATGGTTCGTATTTCTTGTGGGTAAATACCAAGTAGAGGAATTGCTGGATCATAAGGTATCTCTATTTACAACCTTTGAGGAAGTGCCATATTGCTTTCCAGAATGGTTGGACCATTTTGCAATCCCACCAGCAATGTAGGAGGGTCCTGGTCTTTCCACATCCATGCCAGCATTTATTGTCCTCTACTTTTTTGATCTTTGCTCTTATTGCTGGTGTGAGATGATATCTCATTGTTGTTTTGATTTGCATTTCTCTAATGTCTAGTGATCATGAACATTTCTTCGTGTTTGTTGGCTATCCGGGTCTCTTCCTTGGTGAAGTATCTGTTCATGTACTGTGCCCATTTTTCAACTAGGTTATTTGTGTTTTTCTTGTAGAGGTGTAGTAGTTTCCTATATAATTTAGAAATTAGTCCCTTGTCCGATGTGTCATTGCAAAAGAATTTTCCCATTCTGTGGGCCCCTTTTTTACTCTTTTGGTGAAGTCTTTTGATACACATAGTTTTTAATTTTTAGTATGTCCCACTCATGTATTCTGTCTAGTCTTGTTTGTGTACTTTTCAAAATGTTTGGTAGTCTGTTTATGCCCTATATTAGAGCCCTCACATTTGTCCCTATTTTTTCACTGATGGCCTTTATAATTCTGGGATTCACATTTAGGTCTTTAATCCATGGTGAGTTGGTTTTTGTATAGGGCATGAGGTAAAGGTCTTGTTTCAGTCTTTTGCATATCGCTTTCCAGCTCTGTATGGCTATAATCTTAATGGAAGCAATTCACCAGGCCGCTCTTCCTTGGAGCTGCTTGGCAGGTTTGAATAGCCAACCTTTAAGTTAGCTACCAATTGGAAACTACTTGCACCATCCAGGTTCCTTCTTAAAGAATAAGATAAATGTGTGGAATGAGCCCTAAGAAGCAACTAAGAATGGAATATTCTGAGAACTTCTCGAAGATACATGTGACTTCAGGGAGGTAAGTAAGGTAAGAAGGACACACAATATGGGTAGGTGAACAAGTGGGCAGAGACCCAATCAAGGGATTTGAATTTATTCTAAGAATAATGAGGATATTGAAGAGTTCCTCAAGGTCGGTTTGAACCTCAAGGTCAGTGGTTCAAATTCACCAGCTGCTCCTTGGACACCCTATACAGGGCCACTGTCAGTCGGAACCGACCCGCCGACACTTAACAACAACAACAGACAGGATCACCCTGTGATTTTAAAAGATCACACTATTAATTTCTCTATGCTGCTCTATGTCGTTGTTGTTTTCAGGGTTTGTTTTTAACATTCGTTAAGTTGATCCTGTTTGATTTTTCAATATCAGTGAATACAGGAATTGCTTATGAACTTGCTGATTACTTAGAGGAATCTACAATGTTCTTTTCTTGCCCTATTAGTTCATTACAAGAAGAATTTGCTGAGAACAAATGAGGAATTGAATTTATAATGTTTTATCAGATCACTGAGTCAGAATTGACTTAATGGCAGTGGGTATAATTCAATCTTTTTTATTCCATTTCTATCTCATAAATTATGTTTTCCCATTTAACTTTTTATCTGATTTTCATATCTCCAACTGAATGAAGTAAATGCAGGGTTTTTTTTAGCAAAACAAACAAACAAAAAAACCCACAAATTTTTATTTTTAAAAAATATTTTCAGCTGTAGATTCCAGGCACACACTATTTTCCTCAGGCTGTTTTGAGTGAACAGTGATAATTAATCCAAGAGTATGTCCTAACAAAATCAATTTCATTCCAACATAATTACAGTTTCAAGTGTATTTCATATTTTGATGCCTAAATATTTTCTGATTATTTTTTTTCATCTGATATGCCTTATGTGATAGTTTACACAGAACAAAATTTTTGTTGGCCAAGTTAAACATAATCAACAGAAGTAAAACGTAATGATTTGCCTTGGATGTTACATAATTTGAAAGTAAATATTGTTTCATATTGCCTATCACATATTTTCTCCATCTCATGTTGTGGATTCTAACTTTTGGCAACATCCCTCCCTCATGAATTTTATGTTTTACTTATGTAAAACATTAAAGAATATTTTATAAGTGATTTCAGAAATTTATTTCTCGATATGGTTGTGATTTTGATATAAATTACATGTAACTTCTAAGCTATTTTTCTCATTGTTGTTGTTAAGTGCTGTCGAATCAAATCCAACTCATAGTGACCCTACATAGGGTTTCCAAGGAGTGGCTGGTGGATTTGAACCACCAACCTTGCCATTAGCAGTCCAATGTTTATCCTTCAGCACCATACCATAGTGCTTCAAAAAAGAAAGAGCTGATTAATGCATCTAAGATATTCCACACTACTGCTGCTGTTGTTTTAAGTGCTGTCGAGGTGATTCTGAAGAGTGGCTGGTGACTTTGAACCGCTGTCCTTGCCGTTAGCAGTCCTGTGCTTATCCTATAGTGCTACTATAGGATTCCATTTTACACTATAGTCTTAAGAATTCTTGAATCTTTGTATTTTCAAGTTCCATAGATGATCATTTTTTTCTTCAAATGCTCTTATCCTTTTATTTACAAGTTACATAGATGATCTTTTTTTTTTTTCTTCAAATGCGTATAGTTTCCTAGTCTTTTATTGGAGTCTTGGTGTGTCACGGTGGGTTAATGTGCTGGACTGCAAAGTCAGCTTGAACCACAAGGTCGGCAGCTCAAGCTCACCAACTGCTCCTTGTAAATCTGTGAATCTGAACCAACTTGATGGCACTTAACAACAACAGTCTTTTGTTTGGAGTTCTGGTGTGGCACTGTAAAATAACCACTCAGACCACAAGGTCAGTTTGAGCCTCAAGGTCATCGATTCAAACTTACCAGCTGCTCCTTGGAAACTCTATGCAGGGTCACTATGAGTCTGAACCAACTCAATGACTCTTAACAAGTCTTTTATTTTATCAAAATAATCCATTTAAAAATTTTTGTTTTCATGTTAACATTTCACATATTTACCCTTTAAAGGAACTAATGATGATAGCTTCATCTCTGGGATTCAGTGCTCCCAAAGAAGTTATATGTATAAAAAGAAGTTATAAATTGATGTATATCAATTAACAGCTATTAATAAGTAATGTGAATAATGATCATTTTGAAATGATCAATATTGAAATGATACTATTAATAAGTAATGTGAATAATGATCATTTTGAAATGATCAATATTGAAATGATACTATTTTGCTTGAATTCATGCTATTTGAAAAAGATTAAGAATTCAAAGAAATCCATAACAAAGAATTTTTTTCTAGCCTTAAAGTTTTACATCATTTATATGCAGATATCAGTTACACTGTTCTTGGCAATCAAATTCAAATTCTTAGATCACACACATGAATGAAGACTCTTTAAGAAAAACACATTCAAACTTTTATGTTAAATTTTTCATTTTGACTTTTTCTTCCTGGCACTTTCATATCGACTCATCATATTGGCAATTTTTCTTGTTCAATTCTCACAGATAACTGAGTAAGTAAAAGGGGAGAGACCCTCTCTCATTTAGGACAGAGAGAGAAAAGGCTCATTCTCTCTTTGTGTCCTTCTATCTGTACCTTTTTCTCTGTGTTTCTGTCTCTCTCTAACAGTAAGGGAGCGTTCGTTCCCTGCATCCAAGTTCTCATTTGGAATTCAGAACATTTAGCCACATAAAAATTAAAAAGCTGGTGGTGACGCTGTAGGATAAGCACTGAATTGCTAACTGAAAGGTCAACAATTCAAACCCACCAGCCACTCCTTAGAAACCCTATACTGGGTCACTATGAGTCAGAACCAACTCAATGGCACTTAAAAACAACAACAACAACATAAAATTATAACTATATGGCTCAGTTTCATTATGGGTTAAAATAAGAGTTTGTGGACTGGCCCAGAAACATACATTTTATAACACTGTAAACATCTGTTGATATTCTGTTGGTAAAATACTGGGATGTATTGTAAAAAATGAAAATCAAGATTCAACCTTTGTGGAATCCTATCCAGAGAAACAGCGACACCAGAGATGAAGGCAGAGGGAGAGCAGCTGAGGACTCTAGATTTATGGCCAGGAGGCAGGCTTGCAGAATGTGCCCTTTGGTTATTTAAATGATTATATATTCCTAAGTGTTTTGATGTACATCCCCGCCCTCCCCCCCCAAAAAAAAAAACAGAGGGAATAGAAGCAAATACTGTTGAATGATGATGCATGGAGGGGATTGTAATCATTGCAATGAAACAATGAGTATAAAACCAATGTTCTCACAATGAAAACTTTTAATAAAAGATTCATCCTTTGATCTCATTTTTGTAAAAAAAGAAAGAAAATAATTAAATCAGAAGGAATAATTATATACATACAATTATTATACATACCATGTATATATTATTATAATTAGTCACCGTGAGACCAGATAGAATTATTAATTTTTTCCTTATTTATCTTTATATTATAAAAGCTTCCTTCAGGGTCTTATTTATGTATTTATGGATCTGCCTTATGGATCTGCCCATATTAGCCCTTTTTAAATCTCTGAAATTAAAAGTGTGTTGTTGTTGTTAAGTGTCGCTATGTTGGTTCCGACTTATAGCAACCCTGTATAGATAGGGTTTCTGAGGGGAAACTGGTGAGTTTGAACTGTGGATCTTGTGGTTTAAACTGACCTTGTAGTCCAGTGCTTATCCTTCAGTACCAGATCAGTTGAATTGTAGTGTTTTGCATTCATCACAGCATGTGCCTTGTTCCCACTCTAAGCATCCTCTACCTTCTTCTAATGAACACTGTGTTTCACTTTAAGCGATCAGCATGGCTTCTTCTAGTCAGGTGATGTCCCCACAGGAAGGATCTGGCACACTGAATGCATACACTTTAAGAATGAAGTGCTGTGCTGTGTCCACTTTTTCTCATCACTACTCATAAGTCCAGAAGAAAGTGTCTAGTTTTCTCCAGATGTGTTCTGAGCAATTATTGGGTATGTCCCTTGCATCATCATGACACTGTCAACATTCAAGCTCTGAACTAAATAATTCCAGAGAGGAAACGATAAAACAGCAAGGAGTACTAAAGGAAAGTCTGAAAGGCCTTCCACAGGTATTAGAGAATTGAACTCTAGCTTAAAAGAAAGTTGAAGAATAAGCACCTGTTTAATTAGAAATAGACGTATGTGTGTACACATTGTGCTGCTTGTGTGCACGGTGGTTGTGTGCCGTGGAGTCCGTTTTGACTCATAGCAACCCTGTGTAGGGTTTCCAAGGTTATAAATCTTTAAGGGAGCAGAAAACCTCATCTTCTGCAAAGTGGCTGCTAGCTTGAAACTGCTGATCTTGCAGTTAGCAGCCCAACTCATAACCCATTATGATACCAGGATAATCGGCCTAAAATAAATACATAAATAAGACCCTGAAGGAAGCTTTTAAAACATTCTTTCACCCGTACAGAGCACCCATCTGACAAACTCATCTGGCTTTATAGATCAATCCAGTTCTGTTTTTAGGCCAATTCAATATATTGGTAGAGTTGGGAAACTGGTTTCTCTAATTTAAAATTGAGAATGAGAGGGAAGGATACTAGATCCGACATATGGAATAAATATGTGTACTTAATAAGATCTGCAAGGCCTCTGAAACAAGACTGAAAAATTATTTCCTTATGGGATTGTAACTGATTTTTTTGGAACTGAAATAGAAGAGTTCTTCTCATGATATAATGACCACAGGTATGAATTCCTTGGCCCTTCTTAGAGCCTCATCAGTAGACAGGTTGGTGTCCTAACAGAGGTGCATCCATTCAGGGTCCCATCCAAGATGCAGAGAGAAGCAGCCACAGGTTATCTGTTAACTCAGCATCTTACTCACAGCTTACTTTAATTGCTTGGCTATGTCTATTCCATAATACCAAACATCTGCTGAAAACAAAAGAAAAGAATATCCAATGTCCAGATGTTTCGCTTGTGGTCATGTAGGCAGAAGCACCTGTGCATTAGACCAATTATTTTATCCAGCTGTTTAGTGATGTGTACCCATAGTCCTTGTGCTATACTATTTATTTCCTCCTGTTAGCCAGTGTTACGTCCAAATTAGGTTAAAATTATTTTATCTCCTTGTTTAAGTTTTAAGTTAAACAAAAATGAAGGAATTATAAAAATCCATTATATGAGAAGGCATGTTTTCTGCTCTTAAAATTTGAGAGACTTCTGGTTTTAGAATGACAGAAAAAAGCCATACTCAGTTATCTTCTCTGCAAAATCGCCAGGAAATAGCAAGAACACGTAACAGAAATGCACTTCCATCCTTAGGAAACAGGCATCTAGGATAAGCTGGACTGTAAGGTCAGTTTGAACTTCAAGGTTGGTGGTTCAAACATACCAGCAACTCCTTGGAAACCCTATACAGGGTCGCTGTTGGTCAGAACCAATTTGAAGGCACAACAAAAATAACCAATTGGAAGGCACAACAAAAATAACTCCACAGTAATTAACAATTAATACCTGCAAGAGGAGTTATGGGATATTGATGAGAAAAATCACCGCAGTCAATGTGATTATGTTTATATAGTAACATAACACTACTGCACTCAGCACAACCATAGGAATATTATCAGACAATCCAAACTGAGGGATAGTCTACTAAATTCTTGACCAGTACTCCTCAAAACTGTTAAAGTCTTCAAAAATAAGGAACATCTAAGAAACAGTCACACAAAACCTTTTTTAAATGTTCAAGAGCAAAGATGTCAGCTTGAGGAATAAGTTGCGCCTGACCCAAGTCGTGGTATTTTCTATAACCTCATATGCATGCAAAAGCTGGACAGTGAATAAGGAAGACCATAGAAGAATTGATGCTTTTGAGTTACGGTGTTGGAGGAGAATACTGAAAGTGCCATGGGCTGCCAAAAGAACAAACAGCTCTGTGTTAGAAGAAGTGCAGCCAGAGTGCTCCTTGGAGGCCAGGATGGCCAAACTTCGTGTCTCATACTTCGGACACATTGTCTCAGGAGGGACCAGTAGTTAGAGAAGGATATCATGTTTGGTAAGGTGGAGGGTCAGAGAAAAAGAGGAAACCCCCCAGTGAGATGGATTGGCAGTATGGCAGCATCAATGGGCTCAAACGTGGCAACAATTGTGAGGAAGACCCAGAACCAGACAGTGTTTCGTTCTATTGTGTATAGGGTGGCTATGAGTCGTTACTGACTCGATGGCACCTAACAACAAGAACAAGAAACAGTCACAGCCTAGAGGAGTCTAAGGAAACGTGATGACTACATGTAATGTCGTATGCAGGATAAGATCCTGGGTCAGAAAAAGGACATTAGGGTTAAAACAAAAGAAATCATAGTGAAGTATGGAGTTGGTTAATAGTAATGTGTCAATGTTAGTTCCTTAGTTGTAACAAGTGTACCACATTAACGTAGTAATATTTTCCCACTAGAATAAACCGGCTGAGGAACAGTGTACAATTATTGCATCTTTTCTGTGAGTATAAAATGATTCTAAAATAATATTTTGTTTTTTAAAATTCACTGATGGACTTAACATCAGATTAATGACAAACAATCATGAAATGATGAAGTTAGAGCAAAGACAACTGTACAAAATGAAACATAGAGGGAAAGAAGTCTGACCAAAAAAAAGATCAGACAGTTAGTAACATGTAGAACAATACAAATAAATCAGACATAGGTATAATTGGTGTCCCAGAAAGAGAGAAGGAAGGCCTGAAAAATATTTAAATAAATAAATGTAAAATTGATGGAAGTCACAAAGCCACAGATCCAAGAAGCTCAATAAATTCTAAACATGATAATAAAATAAAATAATTTAAAACTATAAGAAATAGTAATTACCATATGACTCAGCAATCCTTCTACTTGGTATACAAGCAGATGTATGCAGATCCCTGTTCACAATAGCAAAAAGATGGAAACACCCTAAATGCCCATCAGTGGAAGAATGGATAAACAAACTTTAGTACATACACACAATGGAATATTTCACAACATTAAAAGAATAACAATAAATCTGTGAAATGCCTTATAGCCTGCTCACACCTAGAGGACATTATGCTGAGTGAATATGTCAGCATATTCACTGCATCGATCACAAAGACAAATATTATATGAGATCACAATCATAAAGATCCAAGAAGAGGTTTTCATGCTAAAAGAAACATTCTTTGATGGTTACCAGCGGTGGGAGGGAAGAGAGAGTAATTCACTGGCTAAAGGGTAAGCACATATTAACTCGGGTGACCAAGAAGGCAATAGACAAGAGGGAGATTGGCAGAAGAATGATGAAGACAAGTGAAGACATAGGGAGGAATGCAAGATTAAAGGAGAAAGAGGTAAATACTGTTATATAAACAACCCTGCAACAGCAGTATTCTAGGCTAGATATATGGACAGATACACGGACAGATACACAAGCTGAACAGGCATTTGAGGGACAGTGGGAGTAAACCCATAAATATATAAGGGTTTGACAGAGGAAATTAGTACATGAGTATTTACCGACAAGCTGGGTTCTATGAAGAAGAATGTGGCATCATGATTGGAGGAAGACTCATTAACAACTTGCGGTATGCAGATGATACAACTTTGCTTGCTGAAAGTGAAGAGGACTTGAAACAATTACTGATGAAGATCAAAAAGCACAGCCTTTGGTATGGATTACATCTCAATGTAAATGAAACAAAAATCCTCACCACGGGGCCAATAAATAACATTCTAATCATCAGAGAAAAGATTAAAGTTGTCAAGGACTTCATTCTTCTTGGATCAACTATTAACATTCATGGAAGCAGCAGTCAAGAAATCAAAGGATGTATTGCATTAGGCAAATCT
>NW_006408529.1:15461423-15476441 GCF_000296735.1 Chrysochloris asiatica
GTGTTTTGTTCTGCTGTGCATCAGGTCGTTATGAGTCGGTACCGACTTGATGGCACCTAATAACAACAACATTTACCTTTGCTGCAAACACACCTATGAATGTGGTGGAAGCATACATGGGGCAAAATGATGAAAATTTCTTAGACATTACCAAACATCTTAAGGCAATGAGTTGCTAGGCCTGGGGACTCAGGATCATAGTCTCTGGGGTCACCACAGTTAATTGGGTTAACATAGTCACTGACCTTCCACTTTTCTAAGCAGGATTGATGCTTCTCCAGAGATTGATCCCACCTTACAACATGTCTAAGAAACAAGAGACAAAGTATTGCCATTCTTGCATCTACAGAACATTCTGGCTGTACTTCTTCAAATACAGACTTGTTTGTTCTTCTGGCACTCCATGTTACTTCCAATACTCTTTGCCAACACCATAATTCAAATGCATTGATTCTTCTCTGGTCTTCCTTTTTCATTTTCCAATTTTCACATACATATATGACAATTGAAAATGCCATGGCTTGGGCCAGGTGCACCTTAGTACTCAAAGTGGCATCTTTGTTCTTTAACATTTTAAGAGGTCTTTTGCAGTCTATTTACCTAATCATTTGGTTTTTTGCCTACTGCTCCCATGAGTGTTAATTATGGATGGAAGTAAAATGAAGTCTTTGACAACTTCAATCTTTTCTCCATTTATCATGATGCTATTAATGGGTCCAATTGTGAGTACTCTGGTTTTCTTTACATTGAGGTGCAATCCATGTTGAAGGCTGTGGTTTTTAATTTTCATCAGTAAGTATTTCAAGCTTTCTTCACCTTCTGCAAGCAAGGTTGTATCATCTGCATATCACAGGTTGTTAGTAAATCTTCCTCCAATCCTGATTCCATGTTCTTTGTATAATCCAACTTCTCAGATTATTAGCACATCATACAGATTGAGTTGTATGGTAAAACCATACACTCATGCAACACACATTTCTTGGTTTTAAACCTTTGTTCTGTTTAATCAACTACATCTTGGTCTATGTACAGGTTCCTCATGAGCACAATTAAATGTTCTGGAAAATCCAATTTTTCCCAATATTAATTATATTGTTTGTCATGGTCTACACAGTTGAATGCCTTTGCACATCAGTAAAGCACAAATAAACATCTTTCTAGTGTTCTCTGCTTTCAGTTAAGATCCACCTGATGTCTGCTATGATGTCCCCCATCACATGTCCTCTTCTGAATCCAGCTTGAATTTCAGGAAGCTTCCTGTTGACATACAGCTGCAACCATTTTAAATTATGTTTAGCAGAATTTTATTTGCATGTTATATTAATGATATTATTCAAGAGTTTCCCCATTTCATTGGTTCATCTTTCTTTGGAATGTGTACAAATATGGATGTTTTCTAATCACTTCCAGATTTCTTGGCATGGACAAGTGATGACCTTCAGTGCTTTATCAGTTTATTGAAACATTTCAATTTGCATTCCATCATTTCCTGAAACCTTCTTTTAGTCAATGCCTTAAGTACAGCTTAGACCTATTCCCTCAATATCATTGGATCTTGATCATAAGTAGCATTTGAATTAGCTGAACATCAGCCAATTCCTTATGGTACAGTGACTGTGTATTCTTTCCATTTTCTTTTGATGATTTCTGCATCATTCAATATTTTGCCCACAGAATTCTACAACGTTGTAAGTAAAGGCTTGAATTTTTTCTTCAGTTCTTTCAGCTTAAGAAATGCTGAGTATGTTTTTTTCCTTTTGATTTTCTAACTACAGATCTTTGCACATTTGATTATAATACTTGTCTTTGTCTTCCCGAACTGCCCTTTGAATTCTTCTGTTCAGCTCTTTTACCTCATCATTTCTTCCAGTTGCTTTAGCTTCTCTATGTTCAAGAGCAAGTCTCAGAGTCTCTTCTAACATCCACTTTGGTCTTTTCTTATTTTCCCTTTTTTTTTTTTAATGGCCTCTTGCTTTCTTTCTGTGTGATGTTTGTGTTGCTATTCCATAATTCTTATATAGTCTTCAGTCATCATTGTTAAATGCATCAAATTTGTTCTTGAAATGATCTCTAAAATCTGATGGAATATATTCAAGTTCATATTTCGACTCTCATAGACTTGTTTTAATTTTCTGAACTTGCATATGAACAATTGATTGTCTGTTCCACAGTCGTACCCTGGACTTGTTTTGGCTATTATATTGAGCTTCTCCATCACCTCTTCCCACACATGTAATCAATTTGATTCCTGTGTATTCCATTTGATGAGATCCATGTGTATAGTAGCTGTTTATGTTGCTGAAAAAAACGTATTTGCAATGAATAAGTTAGTCTTGCAAAATTCTACCATGTGCTCCCCAGCATCATTTTTAATCACCAAGCCCATATTTTCCAACTATTGGTTTGTTTTCAACCTTCACATTCCAGTCACCTGTAGTCATCAATGCATATTGATTGCATGTTTGATCAATTTCAGACTGGAGAAACTGGTAGAATTCTTCAGTTGCATCATCAGTGATTTTATAGTGGTTGATGCATAAATTTGAATAACAGTGGAATTATGGTTTTTATGGGTAATATGAAAGTATGGACATTATACTATCACAGACAGTCTTACTTCAAGATAGATCTTGAAATATTCTTTTTGATGATGAATGCTATACTGTTCCTCTTCAATTTGTCATTCCTGGCATAGTAAATCATATGATTATCTGACTCATAATGGCCAATACCTGTCCATTTCAGCTCACTAATGCCTAGGATATCAGTCTTTATACATTCCATTTCATTTTTTACAACTTCCAATTTTCTTAGATTCATGTTCTAATTACTAATGGATGCTTGCAGCTGTTTTTCTTCATTTTGAGTTGTGCCCCATCAACAAGCTTCTCTTGCAATACCAGCCGCATCCCTGAGACAAGATGGTGAAGGTCGGAGTCAATGGATTTGGCCGTATTGGGCGCCTGGTCACCAGGGCTGCTGTTAACTCTGACAAAGTAGAGGTTGTTGCCATCAATGACCCCTTCATTGACCTCAACTACATGGTATACATGTTCCAGTATGATTCCACCCATGGCAAGTTCAATGGCACTGTCAAGGCTGAGAACGGGAAACTTATCATCAATGGGAAGCCCATCTCTATCTTACAGGAGCGAGATACCGCCAACATCAAGTGGGTTGATGCTGGTGCTGAATATGTTGTAGAGTCCACTGGTGTCTTCACAACCTTGGAAAAGGCTAGGTCTCACTTGAAGGGTGGTACCAAAAGGGTAATCATCTCTGCCCCTTCTGCTGATGCCCCATGCTTGTGATGGGCATGAACCATGAGAAATATGACAACTCCCTCAGGATTGTCAGCAATGCCTCCTGTACCACCAACTGTTTGGGCCCCCTGGCCAAGGTCATCCATGACAATTTTGGCATCATGGATGGACTCATGACCACAGTCCATACCATCACTGCCACCCAGAAGACTGTGGATGGCCCCTCTGGGAAACTGTGGTGTGATGGCCGTGGCACTGCCCGGAACATAATCCCTGCATCTACTGGTGCTGCCAAGGCTGTGGGCAAGGTCATCCCTGAACTGAATGGGAAACTCACTGGCATAGCCTGCCATGTCTCCACTCCTAACATGTCTGTTGTGGACCTGACCTGCCATCTGGAGAAAGCTGCCAAATATGATAATATCATGAAGGTGGTGAAACAGGCATCAGATGGACCCCTAAAAGGCATCCTGGGTTACACTGAAGACCAGGTCATCTCCTGTGACTTTAACAGTGACACCCACTCTTCCACCTTTCATGCTGGGGCAGGCATTGCCCTCAATGACCACTTTATCAAGCTCACTTCCTGGTGTGACAATGAATTCAGCTACAGCAACAGGGTGGTGGATCTTAAGGTCCACGTGACCTTCAAAGAATAAAAGCCCCCTGGACCACCAACCCCAGCAACAGCACTAGACGAAGAGAGAGGTCCTCAGCTGCTGGGAGTCCTTACCCCAACTCTAAGGACTCCCATCCTCAGTTTCCATCCAGACCCCACTGGAGAAGGGGAAGGGCTTAAAGAGCCCAGTCTTGTCATGTACCATCAATAAAGTACACTATCCAGCTAAAAAAAAAGCTTTGCTCCATCCAGATCATAATGACCAACTTTATTTTAAGGAGAAAGCTCTACCCTCGCTCTATTTTGAGTCTCGTCTATCCTTAGGGGCTCATCTTTTGGCAGTATATCTGACAATGTTCTGTTGCTATTTATATGGCTTTCAGTGACTAACCATCCAAAAGTGGTCCCATTTGTTTGTGTCTGAAAGCTCCATTGAAACCTTTCCACAAAAGGTAATCCTACTGACATAGCTTCTAGCCTCACAGCAACATACATGACATCACAGTACAACAAATGACAAACGAATAGTAGATACTGTTAATAGGAACAACTAAATGTGTTTTCAAGACAGCAGGCCAATGATCTTGGCAAATCTTAATCAGAAAGATTCTTGTTATTTCATATGGTTCAAGAAAATATGAACATACACATATATATCTTCTGTCAGCGTTATTAACAAAGCATAAGCAAATGTCTGCTCACTTTAAATGAGCCATTTTCCTGTGAATGTTGAAGGAGTTAGCTCACACCAAGTATTCCCAGACTTTTTACCACCAAAGAAGTAATGAAATCAAAGGAGATAACTTTCAGTGAGTACACACTATGTGACAGGCAGTCTGCTTGGTGTTTAAACACCCTATGCCCTACTGGTCATTTCCTTTGAGGTTGGAGATTTCAGTCCCATGTTAATGTTTTATCATCTTTGCCAGGTTAGCTGGAGCCGTCTCCTCACTAGTAGTGCTACTTCTACTTTTGTGACCTACACTTTGTTCTGTTCAAATGTACCAGAATGTTATTAAAACATAGCATGTCATTTTTCTGCCTAAAGTCATTCAGGCACTTCTCATGGTAATTAGAACCAAATCCACATTCACTTCAATAACCTACAGAAGCTCAGCATGTGGTCTGGGCCCTTGCCTATCCAATTTTAGTTTCATCTGGGTCTGTTCATTCTCTTCTTTAGTCTCTTTAGAGAGCTACAAGTTCAAATTCAACAACAACAATTCCAAGGGAAGACTGTCTCTCTCTGCTCACTATCTGGTAGCCCGGCAGTCCACAATACAGTCGGGCCAAATACAGTCTATTGCCTTCTTTTGTATGGCTCCTGACCTAGCAATGGCTTTTGCAGTTTTTACTGATTGAAAACAAAAACAAAATCAAAGGCAAATAGTATTGTGTGATACACACACAAAAAATGTATAAAATTCAAATATCAGTGTCCATACATAAAGTTTTATTGAGTACTGTCACATTCATTCACTTATATAGTGTCCAGGACTGCACTTCAGCTCCAGCAGCAGAGCTGAGTAATTGCAAGACAGACTGGGATAGCCTGCAGGGCTTCAAGTATTTACTAACTGACCCCTTACAGAAAAGTTAGCTAAGCTCTGCTATAGCCACAGTGACCTCCTTTCTGTTCCTGAAACACCCTACTCATTTCCTCCTGAGGGCTTTCTATTTCCTCCCTCTTCCTGGAATGTACTTCTCTAGCTCATTGCATGGCTCATAAGTTTCATTTAGCATGACCTCAAACAGCAGACAGTTATACACTAACAGACTGTATGTATCCCTTACACATAGCATGATCAGTCTCCAAACCACGGATGGAGAGATTTGGGTTAAGTGGCTTTCTCATCCATTCTTAGGCTACAGACAGCCCTGAACACTGTTGACCTTGTGGTTCCTTCTGCAATCAGTGTGAGTGGACGTTCCTCACCTATTGCATCCAGGACACTGAGAAGTTGGAGAAAGAGACTCTGTGATCCGTGTTCTGGATCTGAAGCTGCAGACCCTTCTCACAGTCATTTCTACACCATGCTAGCCAGCAAAGCAGCGACTAGAACCCAGAATTCATGTCATTCCCAGTGGACATGGGAACTAGAGAAAGGATGAGGTTTTCTTTTTACTAGAGTGCACTGGTCCACACAAAAAGAAGTCAGTAGCACTCTGCATAAAGTTACATAACTGCAGCATGTGGTATTGTTCAAGTGTACATGTCTCAAAGCAGAAGACTTCCCCTCTCCTTAGCAGCTATAGAACCATGGGAAGTTTTTGCCCACTCTGAACCCATCTCATCAGTCCTCATAGCAACTAGCTAATGTCCTCTTAGACATTCTTAAGCATCAAATGAGAAAATGTTTGTGAGACTGCTTTGAAAACTTAGTATTAATGGCATATATACTATTTCACTGGGCCTCTCTTACTACCATGAAAAAGGAACACCAAATTCTACTTAAACAAATGCCACTCTGACATCCTCCACAATTGTATGGCTATTTTGAGTAGTCAAATAAACTGGTATGATAGTAAATGATCTTAAATTATTTTGGTCTCAGAAGCATAGTAGTAAAAAAGATAAGTATGAGATTCTAAGAGCTGCCAGCTTCCAATGCTAATACATCCTGTGAGATACAGCTGGCAGTTCTTCTGAGGCAGAGATGAGAAAGAGAGATTCAAAGGAAGTTCTAGAGATAACAGATCAAGGTCACACCAGGAAGAGTAACACATCAATGCCTTCTGGGTAAGGATAGCGCTCACCCTTATGTAACAATTTTTGTGTGTGTGATAAAATTGAATATGAGAAAACATGTGCCATGTCAACCTTTTGTGCATGTACAATTTGGTGACATTAATTACATTCACCAGGTTGTACTATTATCACCCTTCTCCATTGCCAAGTTTTTCCATCACCACTAGTAACAGAAACTCAGTGCCCCACATAGTACCCTTAGTCCCTATCCCACATCCACCCCATAACCACTATGAGTTCTGGACTCCATGCATATGCCTATTCTAGATACTTTATAAAAGTGGAATCATGATATTCATCCTATTGTGCTATGTGACCCTATTAATTTAGGAAGTATACTTTTCCCAAAGCATTTCTTGAGTGGGGCTCACCAGAAGAAGTGTTTTACTGTCATTAAGTATAGCAAATTCCAAAGGAAACAATTTGAATGAAGAAATATCTTAAGCTAAGATTTAGAAGAAAATTCAGTAAGTCCTTAGAGAGTGAGGATGATGCTGGGGGAAGGGCAGGTTTGGTATACACTAATATCTCTATGGAGACATGTATAAGGCCACTATGGTTGGTATAGGCAAGATGATATCTGATACTTAAGGCCTGTGTGAGGTTGCATTTAGGAGCAGTTGTCTCATCTGTAAAATTGGGGCAGTATACTCTTGTAGGGTTGTTGGGAGGGATAGAGATACTGAATGTTGCTCAACCTGCACTATGCTTGTACTCAAAAGGAAGCTATTGCTGTTCCAACATGCCTAGCAACTTGAAGATGAGATGTAAACTTCATTAAATCATATACTCGTCACTAGGCTATGAGGATGGAAGTCAGTGTTAAAGCATAGCTGAGACTAGAAGCTGACAAAAATCCAATGGGAGTACCTGCAGATAATTCAATATCAGAACAGTACAAGAATAGACAAAACCATCCACTTCCACGGGTTCTAAAGTAATGGAAAGACTTTTCACTTGTTAAAAAGTAGAAATGAATCTGGGTCTACCTCTGAGAACTGGTATAAGGCCAGAGTCACAAGTATTCCTCAGAATTGGGGCCCAGGGTCTAGACAGAGGATCTTAACTGTAGTCAAGAGAGAAAGTCAAAGTCTGAGCTAGAGGAAAAGTGGAAGAAGAAAGAGAAGAGCACAGGCCATGGACCAAGAAAGGCCAGATCAGGTTGCACATATAGACAACAGGTACTGGATACTGGGAACTGGAGTGTGGCAGGACTTTCTTCTCCTGCCACTGCAGAACTAGTTAATTGGACAAGACAAAGACCACCACCCCACTCCACCCCACCCCACTCATACCTGCACACACCTCCCTGTATGCATCTCTTGTCTAACTGTCTGTCCTCAACCCAGGAGTGTCAACAACTCTGCTTTCTCCTTCCCTTAACAAAGAGAACAATGGGGGAGGTGGGGACACTCAACCTGGGCAGTGGCCATAGGTGAGCAAGCAAATCTGGAGAGTCCCATTGGCACAGATTTAGTGAGTAATTCCATTTTACAAGATTCAATCCTCTTGACAGCCTCCCTTAGTTATCTAGTGTTGCTATAACAGGAACACCACAAATGGATAGCTTTTAAAAACTTAAATTTATTCTCTCACACTTCAGGGAGCTAGAAGTCCAAATTCAGCAACAGCAGCTCCAAGGGAAGACTTTCTGTCTCTGTGGGCTCTGGAGGAAGGTCCTCATCTCTTTTGACCTTTTGCTCCTTGGACCATCTTTATTTGGTTTGGCATCTCTTTACCCTCTGCTCTATTCCCTACTTGTTTAATGTCTTTTATATCTCACAAGAGATTGATTTGAGACACACCTTATGCAAATACTGTTGATTAATATAATATAAAGAAAATCCATTTCCATAAATTCCATATTACAAGCACTGCCAAAACCAAACCAAACTTACTTCTGACAAGTCCATTCTGGCTCATTACAACCCAAGGCTGGAATAGAACTTTCCACAAAGCTTCCAAGACTGAAACTCTTTATGAAAGCAGATTACCTTACCTTTCTTCCATGGAGTGGTTGGTGAGTTCAACCTGCTAATCTTTCAGTTAGCAGTTAAGTGCTTAGCAATTGCACCATCAAGGCAACCTCATTACCACAACAGGGACTAGGATTTACAACATATATTTTTGGTGGACACAATTTAATTCATAACACAACCCCTATTATCTCAGGATATGCCTCTATGGCCACTCACCAAGCATCATCAAAGTTGATGTAGGTTCCATTGAAGGGCAGATACAGGTTCATTTTCCTATTTGTGTTTGTTCTTCCCTACTTACACATCTGCCTCCCCATTCAGAGTGCCAGCAACAGCTCAGTGTCATCTATCAATGCATAAAGACAAAGGCAAACTTAATAGCTCTGTAGAAAATTGATGTACGTATTAATGACCAGTTTAGCATGTGCAGGAACTGTGTCAATAATTATTTCAACATTTATTTTGCTAAAACTGATTCTAATTATACCTTTATAATATATAAAGGTTGACCCAAGATCGGGCAGTGTTTCGTTCTGATGTGCATAAGGTCGATATGAGTCGGTACCAACTTTATGGCACCTAACAACAGCAACAACAACAATTATACTTTTGTATTTGTCAGCTGTTGTTAAGTGCCATAGAGTCAGTTCTAACTCATAGCAGCCTTATATAGGGTTTCCAAGGAACAGTTGGTGAATTTGAACTATGGACCTTGTGGTTCACAGTCCATTGCTGATCCTGCAGTACCACACTGGGAATGCATATCATTTATTTATATGCACTCACTTTCTCTACCTTCATGTGAGTCCTTTGTGCTTGGTCACACAAGTCCTCAGATGGCAGACTCTGTTATTACAATACATAAACAATGTAACTCCTTATCCCTGGCCTGAGGCTTGGAGACTATGGTGGCTTCATGCTGTGTCCGTGTCGCTGTGTTTCTCAGGAACTATGTTTCTCAGCAAGCGTGAGCAAGCTTTGGAAAGCAGCCATGGTTCTAGTCAGAAAGCTGGTGCAGCGTCGGCGTAGTCACAGCAGTCACAGACCTGCTGGCTCACCTTGAGTGTAGGACAACACTGAGCCTGCAACTCCTCTGGCTCCCAACAAATTCCCTCTGTAGTGTCTCTGAATCCTGGGCTAGGTTTGTAAGCAGCTTCACAACCATGCACACCAGCTCTTCTGAAGGTCCCTTTCATTATCAAAGCTGGAGCCATGGAGGCTGTGAGAGGTGGATGTGGGTTCTAATGAGACACAGACAGAGGTTCCAGTTCATCCAAGTAACTCCATATCCCTGCTGAATTCAGGCCCCAATCTAGATACATGGATAGCAATTTGCCAGAAACTGCCTAACCAGCTCTCAAAGTCATGTACGTTCTAATCCCTGCAATAAATTCCAGGTTTCACTTAAGATGGTTTTGCTTCTCTGATTAAACTTTAACTGACACAGGTTTGGAGACCAGAATGGGCGTTGTGGTAATTAAATCCTAAAACATGTGGTACTTGCTTTGGGATCAGGCAGTGGATAGGTTGTAAAAGGATCTTGAGAAGTCTGTCAATGAAAGCTTAAATAAATATGAGGAAAATAATATTGGAATCTGGAAGAAAAGAGACATTTCTATGTAGTGATTGCAAGTTAGCAATACTGACACCTGAGGTAAGTTGGAAAATAGAAAATGAACTGAGAGAATTGTGTGATCTAGCCAAGATTTCCAGACATAGCATTGAAAGGGCCACCTGGCTCCCTGTAGGCACAAGTGAGAGAGCATAGAAATGATCAAAAGAAAAACTATTGAAAATAAAGTTGATAGGACTTGTTAGATTTGACAATAAAAGTTTCTCTTTCCTAGCCTCTCCAGATGGAAGACAAATTTAAAATTAAGAAATGGGCTCTGGTTCCAGTTAAGATGGCGTGAGCAGACTCCACGGTCTCTCTGCCACTGATTATATCTAAAAATGCAGGACAAAATATAAAAAGCAGCTAATGAGGGCTCTGAAGATAAATAGTAGCAGGTGGATTAGGAAGGAAAATCAAAACCCCAAGAAAGACCAATGAGGTTGCAAATGACCCAAGTTTGTTTGTTGGTTTTCTTTCCACATCTGGCACAGACTCAAGATAGCCTGAAACCTGGAACTACTTAAGAAAAGCTCCAAGAGAAATCATCTCAGGCCAGAGGAATGGGAATGAGACCCTGTATGACAGAGAACGAGAGGGAGGACCCTGTTTTTGTTCTATCTTGGCCTGTTCTGATACTGTAAAGCAATTAGATTTGGAGGTGTTGGGGAGAGGATGAGTGGAATTTGCATGTGGGGGGGAAGATGAATCTTTATGACCAGAGGGCAGAGTGTGGCAGACTGTTTTATCCAAAGATGTCCATAACAGTATTTCCTATCTCCCAGACTCTTTTGACAATGTAATCTTGTCATCTCCCATCAAAAGGAAGTCTATACTCCTCCTCTTGAACTTTTTTATTTATGGTCATTTGTGACTCTTTCAGTCAATACAGTGTGGCTAAAGTGACACTATGTGACTTCCAAAACTAGATCATAAAAGGTAAGAAGTGTTCTCCTGGCTTTTGTTCAGGATACGTGCTTTTGAAATCCAACAACCAACCACACTTGAGGAAGCCCAAACTGCATGGAGTAGGCCTGTTCCATTCAACAGCTCCAGCTGAAATCCTAGCCAACAGTAAGCGTTAACTCAGACTCCAACCCTAAGTACTGTTGGACAAAAACAACAGGAGAGACAATGAGCAAAAACTGCTTAAACACATTCAACTTGAACAGTAAAGACAATAATAATAAATCATTTTTGTTGTTTAATGCCATTAATGTTAGAACAAGGAGGCACTGTATACTTTAAAATCAGAAGAAAAAAAAAAATGTGTGTCAGGGCTGTATCCTTTTACCACATTTGCTCAATATGTATGCTGAACAAATAATTCAAGATGTTGGACTATATGAATTATTTCATACACATCAGGATTGTAGGAAGAATCATTAACAACCTGTGAAATGCATGGCATAACCTTCTTTGCTTAATGTGAAGAGGACTTGAAACATTTACTCAAGATCAAAGATTATAGTCTTCAGTAGGGATTACACCTCAATTTAGAGAAAACAAAAATCCTCTTATTTGAACTAATAAGTAACATCATGATAAACAGAGAAAATATTGAAGTTGCCAAGGATTTCAATTTATTTGAATCCATAATCAATGCCTACGGAAGCAGCCGTCAAGAGATCAAACAACTTATTGCATTGAGCAAATCTGCTGCAAAAGACCTCTTTAAAAGTGTTAAAAATCAAAGATCTCACTTTGAGGACTAAGGTAGACCTTACCCAAGCCATAATATTTCAAATTACCTCATATGTCTGTTAAAACTGAACAATATAAAAGGAAGACTAAGAATTGACATATTTGAATTATGGTACTGGCAAAGAATAATGAAACTATGGACTGCTAGAAGAATGAATAAACTTGTGTTATAAGATGCACAGCCAGAATGCTCCTTAGAAGGCAGGATGACCCTGCTTTGTCTTTACTTCCTTTAGAAATATTGTTAGGAGGAACCAATCCCTGGATAAAGACAGCAAGGTAAAGCAAAGGATCAACCAAAGAGAGGGATACTCTTAATGAGGCAGCCTGACCCAACAATGAGCTCAAACACACTTACTGTTGTGAGAATAGCACAGACAGGACTGGACAATATTTTGTTTTGTTATATATGATTGTTATGTGTTGGAACTAGGAGTTCTGGTGTGGTGCTGTAGGATAAACACTGGACTGCTAACCACAAGGTCAGCGGTTCAAACACACCAGCCTCTCCCCAGAGAGTTGGTTGCTATTTGGAATCAATGACAAGCTGTATTTGTTGGTTGCTAATATATTCCCAAGGAGCTCTGGTAGCTTAGTGGTTACGAATCGGGCTGTGAACCTCTGGGTCAGCAGTTCAAAATTACTAGCTGTTCCGTGGGAGAAAGATGAGGCTTTCTGCTCCTGTAAAGATTTACAGCCTCGGAAACCCTGTACAAGGTCGCTATTAGTAGGAACGACTCCACTCCACGGCACATAACAACAACAACAATATATTCCCACCTTCTTCTTGGTACACTGTGGTTTGTGCTTTTCACTGTGGTCTGTGGTAAGTTGGACTTTTCTCATTGACCAGGGATCCTGATAAGAGAAATGCTTCCACGAGGAATTATTTCCAGATTCCACCCTCAGTAAGCTCTGCCATCAGAGAACGGGAATGAAGATAGGTGGAAATGAAGGCCCTTCCTACAATGGTATAACAAGCCTAGGTAGATCAGAAGCTTAGTAACTCCTAGTGAAAGTGAAGAAGAGTTAAGAGTGTATTTGTTATAACTGAAATAGTAGGCAATATAAGCCTAAAGCAGTGTGATAGAGAAATACATAACAAATAATAAATGGGGGAGAAAGAGAGAGAAAACCAGAAAGGTAGAAATGGGAAAGAAGCAAGTAAGAAAATGGAAAAGGAAATATATAAGAGCAAAGAAATAGGGAGTAGGGGGATAAAGATTATGAGTTGAGAACAGAACATGAGAAAAAAGCAGAGTGCAGTGCCTAATACATGACAGTATGCCAAAAACATCTTTGAAGACACGTGAATACAAGTGCACTCCAAAACAGCTAACGAACTCTGAAAGAAAATTGTGTTAACTTACTGTAAGTTACACTTTAATGAAGAAGTAAATGAAAGGGAGGGAAAATATAATAACTAGACTAATCTTATCTGGTCTTATCACACTCTGCTGTCAGAACAATAACACTAAAATAAATTGTCATTGTATTTTCTGTCAACGTTATAAAATTATGAGGTGTGGAAATGGGATATGAAATTTTGAGTGTATTACAGGAAAATACTTTAGAATATATACAAGAAGTTTAATATGACATATTGAAATGATGAAAGTTGTCTCTCTGCCTATCTTTCAGAATGTTAATCAACATATCATTAGATAATTATCAGCTAAATGTTGCTAAATGATCGATGTCGAGATAAGCAATAAGAGTATAGCACAGAAGAAACCAACAGTTTGTAGAACATGCCATCACTTTACAGAAAGGATGGTCTTTCCTAAGATTTGTACAATAAACCACCACTGTATTATGGTAGAGAGGAAGAGTGAGTCCTTCACCTCTATTTCTGAACAAGAAGAAAGTATCCTATTAATCACAGATGTTGTTGTTGTTAGATGCCATTGAGACAGTACCATTGACTTATAGCAACCCTATGCACCACAGAATGAAACACTGCCCCATCCTGGGCCAACCTCATAATTGTTGCCAAGCGTGAGCCATTGATGCCACCACTTTGCCAATCCTTCTCGCTGGGGGTCTTCCTCTTTTTCTCTGGCCCTCCACCTTACCAAACATGATACCCTTCTCCAGCGACTGGTTCCTCCTGACAATATGTCCAAAGTATGAAAGACGAAGTTTGACCATCTTGTCCTCTAAGAAGCACTCTGGCTGCACTTCTTCCAACACAGATCTGTTGGTTCTTTTGACAGCCCATGGCACTTTCAATATTCTCCTCCAACACAATAACTCAATAGCATCAATTCTTCTACGGTCTTCCTTATTCACTGTCCAGCTTTCGCACCCATATGAGGTTATTGAAAATACCATGGCTTGGGTCAGGCACACCTTAGTCCTCAAGCTGACATCTTTGTTCTTCAACACTTAAAAAAGTTCCTGTGCAGCAGATTTACCTAATGCAATATGTCATATGATTTCTTGACCACTGATTCTATGAGTGTTGATGGTTGATCCAAGCAAAATGAAGTCCTTAACAACTTCAATCATTTCTCCATTGATAAGAAAGTTGTTTATAGAGCCCAAGAAATGGAGATAATTTAATCCAGTATTGCTCCTGGCACAACCATGGTTGAAGGAACACTGGAGACACAATGGTTAGGTGTTCAACTGATAACTGAAAAGTTGACAGTTGGAACTCACCCAGTGGCTCCTCAGGAAAAAGACCAGGAGAAACCTAACAATTTGTTCCAGTACATTTACAGCCTAGAAAACCTTATAGGAAAATTCTAGTCTGTCGCATAAGGGTGACTATGAGTCAACACTCAACTTGATAGCACCTAACAACAACAACTTTAACCCTAGTTTGAGAGGGTTTATAACAGAACATCCTAGCCAGTGTACTGGGGCAATACATAATAGGTATGCCAAGATATCGACTCCTCTATTGACTTCCCTTTGTTTGGCTATGTGTAGCCCCATACACTAACCTCATCATACCATATACATATATTATTTTCAATCATTATGTAATTTTTTATGTGTGTCCTCAGCCTTCAGTATGGGTTGCACCACAATGTAACCAAAACAAAAATTCTCACCACTGGACCAGTAAATAACCATATAAATGG
>NW_006408529.1:15476691-15478249 GCF_000296735.1 Chrysochloris asiatica
GTACAGCCAGAATGCTCACTGAAAGTCATACTTCAGACATATTGTCAGGAGGGACAAGTCACTGGAGAAGGATTTAATGTTTGGTAAAATGGAGGGTCAGAGAAAAAGAGTAAGACCCCCCTATGAGATGGATTGACACAGTGGCAGCAGCGATGGACTCAGGTGTAGCAATGACTGTGAGGTTGGTCCAGGATGGGGTAATGTTTTGTTCTGTTCTACATAGGGTCACTATGAGTCAATAGTGATTTGATGGCACCTAACAACAACATGTGTATCCAGTGAAGTGGAAGTGGTTAGGAGACACTAGTTTGTGATTGAGTTGATTCTTTATTGATTAAGCTTTCATGTAGGTAAGAGAAATTGATGCATAATCTATCCTGTTGGATTCAACCCAATTAAGGAGAAAGGAACAGCATTTCAAACTACCTTACTATTAGGCCTCCACCCTCACCCTTAACCTGGGCTCTACTCCAAGGTAGAAAATTTGTATGGAAAGAAGGTGAGGAAGGTTTGGGAAAGGTTATAGGGTAAAGGTGCATTTGTCACTACCAGATAAGTGACCTTGAGCAAATAATAAAGGTCATCTAATGAAATCCTTTCACTTTATGAATGTGGAAACCTGAACTAAGGTTAAGTTACTTGAGATATCAAAGGTATGGCTTGTGGTAAAGTTAAACAATAACTTTACCACATTCTCTTCAACACTAGTATGGGGATGTTACTGCCCATGAACCAAACTGCAGCCACAAGTAAGTTACTCATTTATACAAAAGAAAAAGAACCAAGTCCACTGTCACTAAGGGAGACTAGTAGAGCTAGTCAAAGACATTGACTGTGACCAGAGAGGATGTCCTAAATGGAAAAGAGGTCTTTTAATGCTCATCCCATTCAAAGATCAGGGTTCTGCTTTGCCAATCCACAAACTCCATAACTGGTTGCATCACAAGGGGGGTAGAGTCACACCATCTGGCCATAAAGATCTGAAATCTAAACCAGAATGCCAGTTTATTACTTTATAAATGAAAATAATAAAATAAAATGAGTCCAATATTGGGTCACTATGAGTCAGAACTCACTGGTCGGCACAACAACAGCCCTGTGTTTGAGCAGGTTGGTGTTTATGTAATCCCCTGGTATCAACTCCTCTATAGATAAAACAAAACACAACTGATTGGTATTCTTCCAGGTTAATATACTTTCTTACATAACAACCAGAAAGAAACTTGACAAAGTTACATTGGAACTAAACAGCACAATCAACCAACTTGACTTCATAGATATGTACAGAGCATTCAACCCAACAACAGCACAATATACATTCTTCACCAGGGCACATGGAACACTGACCATGTGTTAGGTCACAAAGCAAGACTCCATAAATTTACAAACATCAAAATACTACAAAGTATCTTTTCAGACCAAAATGCTATAAAACTAGAAACCAACAATAAGAAGACCAAGGAAATAAAGTCAAATACATGGAAACTGAATAACACCCTGCTGAAAAGCGACTAGGTAAAAGAAGAAATTAAACGTGAATTCATAAAGTCCCTAGAAA
>NW_006408529.1:15484572-15495604 GCF_000296735.1 Chrysochloris asiatica
TAACCACTACACTACCAGAGCTCCTTAATATATATATATATATTCTTTCTTTATTCAGCCTCAGAAAAAATAATGTCAGATAAATTAATGTCCTCATACAATGTATTGATTAATTTATGGCATCTTAATCTGCTTAGTCAATAATTTTTAATGAGACTTTAATGCAGTTTCACCCATTACATTTAGATACTTTCTGATTTTAGTCCTAGAGGTTAACTTTATCTCAAGATTGGGTCTTAGTATTGCACACACACTGACTACGGTTTCCGCTCAAAGCAATGCCTAGTGAGTAACTTGATGTTCTTAGCTGGTATAGATGGTTAAGTGCTTGGCTGCTAACCAAGAGATGAGATGTTCTAGTCCACCCAGAGATTCCTGGAAAGAAAGACTTGGCAGTCTACTGCCAAAAAATTAGTCATCGAAAGCCGTATGAAACCAGATCTACTCTGACACATATGGGGTCATCACGAATTAGAGTTGACTCCGAGTCAACTGGTTTTTAGTGATAAGCTTGGGTACCATCTCACAGATTCTCATGAATCACATTTGAGAAATTATTAAGTTAGCATATATTATAATTGTTCATCTAATGTTTTAATTCTGTGGCACATGGATCTGATTTTTTGTACTAAAAGCACACTGTAGCATCACTTCTCTAGTTATTCCCATCCCTTTTAATCCATTTCTTTTTCACTATCTTCTTCCTCATTCTCCTCATTCTTCTACCATGCTCTTTCAGACATGTATTAGCTACATTAACACATTGCCTCATTTCTTTTTGGAAAGTTGTTGTTGTTGATAAGTGCTGTACCCTCAAGTTGGTTCTGACTCATAGTGACCCTGCATAGGTTTTCTGACCTAGAAATCTTATTGGAGCAGAAAGGCTCATTTTTCTCCTGTAAAGCAATTGGTCAACTCAAACTGCTAACCTTGAGGTTAGCAGCCCAACTGGTAAGTAACCCACTATGCTACCACAGCTCCTTTTGGAAAGTTGTTGTTGTTAAGTACTGCTGAGTCAGTTCTGACTTATAGTGACCCTCTATAGGGTTTCTAAGAAGTGGCTGGTGGGTTTGAACCGCCAACCTGTGGTAAGCATTTCAGTGCTGATCCTACGTTGCTACTGCAGGACACCTTTTTGGAAAATGTTGTTGTTGTTGTTTTTGTTGTTACTGTTATTGTTAGGTGCTATCAAGTAAGTACCGACTCACAGCAACCCTAAGCACAACAGAAGGAAACACTGCCGGTCCTGGGCCAACCTCACAATTGTTGCCATGCTTGAGCCCATTGATGCTGCCACTTTGCCAGTCGACCTCATAGGGGGTCTTCCTTTTTTTCTCTGACCCTCCACCTTACCAAACATGATATCCTTCTCCAGCAACTGGGACCTCCTGACAATATGTCCCAAGTATGAGCGATGAAGTTTGGCCATCTTGGCCTCCAAGGAGCACTTCTTACAACACAGATCTGTTGGTTCTTTGGGCAGCCCATAGCACTTTCAAAATTCTCTTCCAACTCCATAACTCAAAAGCATCAATTCTTCTACGGTCTTCCTTATTCATTGTCCAGCTTTTGCATGCATATGAGGTTATAGAAAATACCATGGCTTGGGTCAGGTGCACCTTAGTCCTCAAGCTGACATCTTTGCTCTTCAATACTTTAAAAAGGTCTTGTGCAGATAATTTGCCTAATGCAATATGTTGTTTGATTTCTTGACGGATGCTTCCATGAGTGTTGATGGTTGATCCAAGAAGAATGAAGTCCTTGACAACTTCAATCTTTTCTCCGTTGATAAGAATGTTATTGGTCCAGTGGTGAGAAGTTGTGTTTTCTTTACATTGAGAATCACCCTTACTGATGAATATGGATATTTACATCCATATCCAAGGGTGATCTTCATCAGTAAGTATTTTAAGTCCTCTTCACATTCAGAAAGCAAGGTTGTATCTTCTGCATATTGCAGGTTGTTAATAAGTCTTCTTCCAATCCTGATGCCTTGTTTTTCTTCATATAACCCAGCTTCTCGTATTAAAGATCTGGTACCAGCTGCTCCAAGGGAGAAAGATGAGGCTTTCTACTTCCATAAGGATTTACACCCTCGGAAACCCTGTACAGGGTCGCTATGGGTCGGAACCGACTCGAAGGCACTTAACAACAACAACAACAAGCATAGTGGTTACGAGTCAGGCTGCTAATCTCATGGACAGCAGTTCGAAACTATCAGTGGTTCTGTAGGAGAAAGATGTGGCTTTCTGCTCCTGTAAAGACTTTGTTGTTGTTGTTAAGTGCTGTCGAGTCGGTTCCCACCCATAGTGACCCTGTACAGGGTTTCGGAGGGTGTATATCTTTTCGGGAGCAGAAAGCCTCATCTTTTTTTTTTTTAACTTCCACATACTTGTCTTTATTTCGCTTTTATTTGTGATTTGATTTAAATAAATAGAAAGGTTCACAGAGGTTAATAAAAAGACAGAAGCTTTTGATGCGTGGCTGAGAAATAACATACTCTTCTGCTGTATACTGATAGCAGCCTCAGATAACACCCGAGGGACCTCCTCCTTCTTATTTCCTGGGCCAGTCCCCCCCCCCCGTCAGCTCTTCGCCCCCCTAGTACTCCTTTTGTATCATTTATGTACACTTACTGTAAGTCACTACTGATAAGTTGTTTGAGTGGCTGTTGGGGGATAGATTTTCAGAGTTCTGTGAGAGTCTATTCTGATCTTGCTCAGTTTGATCTGGAGCAGGAGCCCATGGTTTTTTTTGTTTTGTTTTGCCACTCAGATAGTGTCTTTATTCATCCTTGTTGACATTTCCCATGGGGAATTGTTGAAGGGAGAGAAGGGAAGGGCTTAGTAGGAGCTATGGCTTCGTCTTCCGTCATCCAGTGGAGGAAGTGATGGGGTAGGGACACGCTACATAGAGTGAACAAGGGAACCAATGTCATGTGAGGAGCCCATGTGTTTTTGCTGATGGAGTGGAACTCGGAACCCCCAGGGTCTTTTAGGTTGTTTTCGTCAGATTGTTGCTTCTTTTGGAGAGAGGCAAACGGTTGAAGTTTCCTTCTACCTTGCTATGTGGCTGTGTGTTGAACTCCGTTTCAAAAGATGGCAGCTGATGCGTTACTCCTAAAAGTCCACCCACCTCCACACTGAGAATCACCCAGATGACATCTCCATAGTAGAGTCCTGTGGCCGTGCACATCCGCCACTGTCCCTGATACATTCCTGCTCTGCTCGGGCTGCACATCTGGACGCTGACATCTGCAATCTCTTGGGGCTCTAGCGATCTCACCATCACCATGTTCACATGTACAAACTGGCCTCCCCCAATATATTTAAGACAAAAACCGAGAGGCCAGGCCTCTGCCCAGAATTCTGGATCCGCCATGTTTTTCTAAACTGAGTATCTGGTGGTATCGACTCTCCTTCTCCTATGGTGACATCTTCAACAAAGGACATAGAGGGCACAGTGATATTTGGGCTCTGGAAGTCATAGTAAGCGCCAATTGCTGCTTGTAGGTTCCAGTTGGTCAGGTCCAGGAAGAAGGAGCAGCCCGGCCGGGTTGAGCTGGAAGCCGAGCAGTCGCTGGAACTCGGAGATAAGCATGTCCTTGTCGGTGATGCCCAAGCAGCTGACTTCTGCATCAGCTCGGGGTCCAGGTCCACATCCATACCCTCCATGGGGGCCCGGTGCTGCGTCCCCTTTGAGGTAGGCCCCGGGCCTCTTACAGTCTCATAGGGGTAAACTCACTCAACTACTCACTCACTCTCACGCTCCCCACCCCAACACCCCCCACCCTCCAGTGCCACCACCTCTGCCCTTTCTTTCTTTCTTTCTTTCTTTTTTTTTAACTCCAAAGGGTTTATTGAGATAAGTGTTCATGGACAAATCCAGGGATTGGGTGAGAGGGAGCTCATAAACAGGAACCTTGAAGGAGGACCCAAATGAAGAGTGAAATGAATAGAGGAGAGAGTGGGGGGCAGGAGAGCAGACTGAGGAAGACTATCACACAGTGATAACAACCCTGGGATTCCGTTAAATCCCATTCTTTATACAGAGGTACAAGGAGTCTTGGGCCTGGCTCCCACTCCATCCTCCGGGCCCTGTGGGTGGGGACTGGGGGCTGCTCTGGGAGGAATGTTGAGGGAGAGGGAAGTGCCTGCCCTCTCGCAGAGCTGCTGGTAGTATCAAACTTCTGACCTTGCGGTTCGCAGCCCAACTCGTAACCACTACGCTACCAGAGCTCCTTACAGGCTCAGAAACCCTATACAGGGTCTCTATAAATCGGAATCAACTCCTCTGCACACCACCACCACCTCAGATTATTTGCTCAGCATACAGATGGAATAAGTATGGTGAAAGAGTACAATCCTGGTACACACCTTTTCTAATTTTTAACCATTCGGTATTTCCTTGTCCTGTTTGAACAACTGACTCTTGGTCTATGTACAGGTTCCTCATGAGCACAAAAGTGTTCCAGAATTCTCATACTTTGCAATGTTGTCCATAGCTTGTCATGATCCACACAATTGAAACCTTTGTATAGTCAATAAAGGTAAACATCTTTCTGGTACTCTCTGCTTTCAGCCAAGATCCATCAGACGTCAGCAGTGATATCCCTCGTTCCATGTCTGCTTCTGAATCTGGCTTGAAATTCTGGAAGTTCTCTGTAAAATAGCCAAGGTTCAATCTTTACTTTGGTTGCAGTTTCGCTGTCCATTCTGTCATGTGTCCTTTGGTAACCTCAATGTCCTCAAGTGCACAATAGTGATAGTCACTTTTGTCACCTGCTTTCTTCGTAGCCATCCTGAGATTCAATAAGCTGATGTAAGCTAGAGCACTGGATAAAATAAAGGCTTAGCAAATCACACACATGTAAGGGAATCTGCAACAACCAAAAATTAGGCATTCACTGTCATTCATTTGTATGTGACTTTTGTTCCTTTCCTTCAACTAATTAAATCAAAAGAAATGCCAGGTGTAGGATTCTCAGGGACCAGAGGAATGTTGATATCCTCAAGTGCTTTGGGGGTATAATTACTTTGTTTTTATCTGTTCTTTAGGATTCAAGCCCTAGCTAGGTGTGTTAATGACTTTTTTCCTTCCAGCCATTTCTATGCTAATGTAAAAAAATTCAGCAAGGATGAATATTCTAAATATATATTACTTCATTTAATGAGCATCCTCATTAAGTGTTACAGTTGATCACATGACTGGCCTTTTCAAAAGCAAGAGTAGGTGGATGACTTGCTAGGATAACAAAATTTGGAGGCCCAAATAAGTAAATTTAATTAGAGATTACAAATGGAATGATCCTGAAGGGCAGGCAGGCAGATTTTACCCTGCCTTGCAGCAGGAGGGCTTTGTCCTGGTATGAACATTTCAAAAGCCCTTGTCCCTGACCGCCAGATTTTCACAACTGTGTGAGTCCTTTGCAGCTGCAGTCAGGTACAGGGATTTCATTTTCAATAAAAAATGTTGTGTAGCTCCTGCAATAGCTTGCAGCTGCTTGACCACACCACGAAAGAGGCTGAATGTCGTGCATTGTTCTTGGAGTTCATCTAGACCAAAAGCAAAATATTTTCCACCCCCAAGAATCACTGAAGGGTCACCTATCAGTGGAACTGAAAATGTTTCTCCCCTCAAGTTCCAAATCTACAGAATCCATTTGAATGTGAGAAGAAAGGGACAGCAAGGTAGCAGTTTTTCTAGAAGAAAAAGCTGTTCTTGAGATGACAACACACTATTTGGAGCAGTCTTCAATCCTTTTCCTGAGTAAGGAAATACCTGGATGAAGGAGAAAAACAAAGCCCTCATTCCCACCAGTCAAACTGAGAGAGATACATTTTTGGTCTTTTTTGGTCTTTTTCAATATTGTTGTTGTTATTGAGAGGTGCTATCAAGTCGGAACCAACTCATAACGAACCCACGTACAGCAAATCAAAACACTGCCTGATCCTGTTGTTATGTTTCAGTCCATTGTTGTTTCTACTGTATCAATTTTCTTTTTCTCTGACCCTCCACTTTTTTAAAACATGATGTTCTTCTCCAGGGACTGGTATCCATTGACAGTATGTTCAGAATACAAAATCTCTCCATTCTTGCTTCTAAGAAACATTCTGGCTATGTTCTTCCAACACAGATGTGTTTTTTTCTTCTCACAGTCCATGTACATTCAATATTATTCTCCCAACATCATAATTCAAACACATCAATTTTTCAGTGGTCTTCCTTATTCATTGTCCAACTTTCACATGCGTATTAGGCTTTGAAAATACCCTGACTTGGGTCAGGAGCACCTTGGCCTTCAAAACTGACATCTTTGCTCTTGGACTTTTTAAAGAGTATTTTTTACAGCAAATTTGCCTAATGCAATACGTCATTTAATTTGACTGATGATTCCATAAGCATCGATTATGGAGCCAAACAAAATGAAGTCTTTGACAGCGTCAATCTTGTCTCCATTTATCATGATGTTGTGTATTGGTCCACTGTTGAAGATTTTTGTTTTCTTTACAATGAGATGCAACCCTTCCGAAGGCTGTGGTCTTTGATCTTTATCAGTAAGTGTTTCAAGTCCTCTTCACTTTCAGAAAGCAAGATTGTGTCATCTGCAAATCACAGGTCCTTAATAACTTTTCCTCCAATCCTGATGCCACATTCTTCTTCATATAATCCGGTTTCTTGACTATTTGTTCAGCATACAGATTAATTAAGTATGGTGAAACAATGCAACCATAAAGAACACGTTCCTGATTTTAAATCATTTAGTATATGCTTGTTTTGTTCTAATAACTGCCTCTTGGTCTATGTACACGTTCTGCATGAGCACAATGAAGTATTCTAAAATACGAATTCTTCACAATGGTATCCATAGTTTGTTATAATCCACACAGTTGAATGCCTTTGCATAGTCAATAGAGCACAACTAAACATCTTTCAGGTATTCTCTGCTTTTAGCCAAGATCCATCTGACATCGGCAATGATATCACTCATTCCATGTCCTTTTCTGAATCCAACTTGAGTTTCTGGTAGCTTTCTGACAATGTACTGTTACAATCGTTTTTTAATTATCTTCAGAAAAATTTTACTTTCATATGATATTAATGATATTTTTCCATGATTTCTGCATTCTCTTGGGTCACCTTTAATTGGAATGGGGACAGATATGGATCTCTTCTAATCCATTGGTTGGTCAGGTAGCAGCTATCTTCCATCTCTCTCTCTCTCTCTCTTTTTTTTTTTTTCTGTGTAAAGCAGACTTTCTTCATTTATTCCAACTCCTGAAACAACATTCCACAACAGATTAAAAATGCAGAAACAGGTGACAATCCAGCTGTCTTCCATTAAGAGATTTACAATGCTACCCTTAGTGATAATATTCTTGTTTTGGAGAACATTGTTTTTCACCTAATATTGACCTGTAATAGGTTTCTTTTAACTTATATCAGATGCTTTCCAGACTGACAGCTACCCTAGGATGCCTGCTCTTTGGTTCAGAGCTCATCTTAGGGACCTGCTCCCTTGGAGCCCTTTTATGAACTTAACAGCTCTTCGTTCTTTTGCGCTGTGAGTTGGAACAGAATACGAATCAGGCTGCTAACCTCAGGGTCAGCAGTTTGAAACTACCAGCTTTTCTGCGAGGGAAAGATGAGGCTTTCTGCTCCTGTAAAAATTCACAGCCTCAGAAACCCTGTACAGGGTCGCTATGAGTCGGAACCAACTCCATGGCACATAACAACAACAAAACTGTTTCCTTTCACAACATGTGCCTTTGGCCCCTTTCCAGTTCTGAAAGTTTCAGTTACAAGATTCAGTTGCAGGGGTTACAGGATCCTGCTCAAGGACATTGTCACTTTGCCTGTGCCTTCTAAGGCATTACACCTCAAATTCATCAATCACAATATCAAGGAATTGTTTATTCAGGCCTTTAATTAGCAATCTTCGAAACAAATATTCACTTCAGAATTCAGAATCAAAACCATGAGCTCAAAAACCATTGTTTTCTTCCAACTTGCCAGGCTAGATAGAGCAGAGTTTAAATCAGGTTGGACACACAACATTACATTCTTGTCTAGTCACGTTGGCTAGGAACTGGCTTCACTGAATCCAAGATCTAGTTCAAGGGCATTCATGGCTTCCTCAAGTCTCAGCATCCCTCGCTCTTGTTGCTGGCAGTGCCATTTGGCCAGAGACTGGAGCATTCACTTAGCCCTTAACTTGTACAAGTAGGAGCCATAGATCACAACCTCGATGAAGTTTGAAGATTCAAAAATCTTCAGCTCGAGCATAGTCTTGCTCACTTGCTCAAGGTACAGGATTCGAGATCCATTGGGGACAAATACGATTGCTAGCAGCCCCGTAGGGATCTGAAACACCTCAGGATCTTTCAAGTCGTCGGGAGACTTCACCCACAGTGGCATATCATTCCGTTCCTGATGTGCTCCCATCTTGAGTTCTATCTTCCATATCTCTTGACATAGATGTGTGAGCACCTCCAATCCTGTATCAGTTTGTTGAAAGATTTCAATTTGTATTCTGTCTATTCCTGGAGAGTTGCTTTGCTAGTGTTGGACAGCTTACAGTCACGATGGTATAGATGACTGCATAGCTTTTCAGAGTTGGACAACAGGATCCCAAGAGCAATTGTCTTAACTTGAAGCTGTCACTCAGAGGCATTTGTAAAGCATTCTTACATCCTTGCAGTTGCCAAAGAACTTAGGTTTCTTTTACACTACAGCACTTCAACCATGAGGAGAGTAACAAGTTGATGAGCTTACCAGGAACACTAAAAGGATACAAAGAAGAGGAAAGTCAATCTTCTCCCTTTTTTGTACCTACATTGTAATCTCACCAAAATCATGGGCCATAGAGTCCCTTCAGGGGACTATGAAATTCAGAAGTCTCTCTGGACTTAAAGATACCTTTATCATACGGAATGGAAGTCTAGTAGCATTGTTGTTGTTGTTAAGTGTTGTTGAGTCGATTCTGACCCATAGTGACCCTATATAGGTTTCCAAGGAGCCACTGGGGAGCTTGAACCATCGAACTTGCAGTTCAAATGACTTTGCAGTCTGACGCATTAGCCCACAGTATCACACCAGGAGTCCTGTAGTAGCGTTGTTGTTGTTGTTAAGTGCTGTCTAGTCAATTCTGACCCATAGCAACCCTATGTAGGGTTACCAAGGAGCAGCTGATGAGCTTGAACCACAGACCTTGGATTTCAAACGACTTTGCAGTCTAACGCATTAGCCCACAGCACCACACTAGTAGCGTTGTTATTGTTGTTAAGTGCCGTTGAGTCAATTCTGACCCATAGAGACCCTGTATAGGGTTTCCAAAGAGTGACTGGTGAGCTTGAACTGCCAACCTTGCGATTCAAATGACTTTGCACTCTGGCGCATAAACCCACAGTGCCACACCAGGACTCCACACTAGTAGCATAGTGAGTTACAAATTGGGCTGCTAAGCACAAGGTTAGAAGTTCAAATCTACCAGCTGCTCTGTGGGAGAAAGATGAGGCTTTGTACTCTTTAAGATTTACAGCCTCAGAAACCCTATACAGGGTCACTATAAGTCGGAATCAACTCCATGACACATAACCACCACCCATCATCCTAATGAATGGTTGATTCTACCTGTCTTCTTCCTTATGTCTGACATTTCTGAGCTTCTCTCCAGCAGGATCACTCATCTCAGGGTGGTACAAGTGGAACCTAACTGCATTGCTTATGCCTCTGGTTTCAGCTCCTTTTTATTATGAACTCTTCCCTCCTAACACATTTGAGAGTGTGGTGCATAAATAAACCTGTGAACTTTTTGTCTGAAGTGAGATAAGTGACGAAGCTTAAGAAATCATTTCAGTATGCAGCATCGCCAGACCACCCAGCTTCCCTCTACCAAAAATCCTCACATTGTGGTGTTATCTTAGTGGCTCCTTCTTCACGGTCAATCCTGTGATTTCAACTTCATCACCAGTCCCTGCCTGGAACTGAGATGATAAAGTGCAGTTTCTGAATGTAGTTTCCCACTTAGGATTTCCCAAACGGTTCCTACTTCACCCCACTCAGGGGAGTAGGAATAGATTCACTTGCTAACATGGTGAAGCAAGTACCCACAGCTGGCCTGGTTGAGTTGTTTCTGAAGCTCAGAGCAGTAATGACTCATCCCTCCTACGGTCCCTTAACATCCCACTCCTGTCATAGATCGGTTACTCGTCTCACTCTGACTCCTACAAACCCACTGATTTTCAAATTTGCTCAAAAGCCACGACATTCAAACTCAGCCTGCTCCATACACAGGATGCTGAGAAAGAACACAGAGACAGAGTCAAGGGTCTGCAGAAGAAATAATGATGACAGAGAGGGGACAGTGTTCTTGGATTATGCCTGGTGAGAAAGAGTTGCTAACAAGAAACTACAGCAAGTTTTAGAACATGTGGCTTCCTGTCCAATTGAGTTAAGGGAATGCAATCATCCTAACTGGTGATTTTCAGGAAGACAAACCACATTTTAATTGAATTCACAGGCTCCTGCATGATTAGGAACATAATACTTTGGTGTCCAAATCCATTTGAGATGGTAGCATGGACTGAAATGGATTCCTGCCATAAAGTGATGATGCTCAAACTCATTCTCTCTGTGAGATTTCCAGACTTTCTTGCCAAAGTCACATAAGAAAGCTTAAACAAAAATTAATAATAATAATGCTTTTCATAGGAATTGGAGGTCTTTCCTGCATAGTTCTGTCAAGGCAATGAGTGCAATGGCTGTATCAAAGGAAGATTGTAGCTAGATTTGAGAGAGGCTTTTGGGAAGAAAGGAGAATATGAAGAAGTTAGCAGTGGAATTCAAAGTCATTGAAACCAAGCAGCAAGGAGTACCAACTCTTCCCATCCTTCCATCAGGCAGCATGAGTTTAAGGGCTTTAGAAAATTTCAAAGATCAGCTCAAAAAGATAAATCCAAATATTACAACAAAATGTGCAAAGATCTGGAATCAGAAAACCAAAAAGGAAGAACACGCTCAGCATTTCTCA
>NW_006408529.1:15497212-15498348 GCF_000296735.1 Chrysochloris asiatica
GGATCAGTCAGTGCTTCATTCTGCTGTGCATAAGGTCAATATGGGTCAGTATTGACTTGATGGCACCTAACAACAATGACAACAGTCATGCAATATCTTTCTCAGCATTGGTATTCTGAACCCACCTACATATAGTCAGATCCAAGAACTCCTGAAACCTCCAAAACTTTTGAATGATGGAATATTCAACAAATTTCATTCAGCAAATATTTCCTGAGTTCCTACCATGTGCCAAGGAGTCCTGGTAATGTAGTGGATTACAAGTTTGCTAACCGCAAGATCAGCAGTTCAAATCTATCATCTGCTTCATGGGAGAAAGATGAGGCTTTCTGCTCCCATAAAGATTTATAACCTCAGAAATCTTACAGAGGGTCGCTGTGAATCAGAACTGACTCAGTGGTACACAACCACCACCACCAGTGCTGCCACGATGTGTCAAGCACTAAGGCACAAGAAGCAATGATAACAATAGTTGGCTAGCATAGTGTTCCAATAAAAGTAACCATTAGACAACCAGTGATGACTCCAAAGATATTCAACATGAGCCTGAATTAATAATACAATTCATTTTCTGTGTCGTGACTTTGTATATATTTTCATTGCCTTACAGGTGAGATTAGTATGGGCTTTGGCCTTACATAGTAATTCAGTGGGCAGCTCACCAAGATGTTCATCAGAGCTCCTCTTTAATCTTTAAATCTTTGTCTTCCTTCCAAGTCTATATGCATGTCAGTTGATGGCATACAATCACTCAAATTAAGACCTGTGAACCATTTTATTTTCAATATTTCATTGTTTTCTAAAACACTGATGGGAGTTTGGACAGCAATGGTTCTATTACATTGGTTTTAATCCCCATAATGTGTCAGCACTGTCACCATTTCCATCTTACCTGTCCCATTTCCATCCATCCAGGCTCCCTGCCCCTCTTTGTTATCTCATCTTTGCTTTCATATAAATTGTTGTTGTTGTTGTTCAGTACCAACTCATAGTGACCTTGTGCACAACAGAGCGAAACACTGCTCTTTCCTGAGTCATCCTCATAATTGTTGTTAAGTTTGAGCCCATTGCTGCTGCCACTGTGCCAATCCATCTTATTGGGGGTCTTCCTCTTTTTTGCTGACCCTCCACTTTAC
>NW_006408529.1:15500213-15500955 GCF_000296735.1 Chrysochloris asiatica
TGTATTTTTAAAGTAAGGTCCATAAAGGTATAGTTTACAAAAATAATATTCACCCCTTTAAAGTACAGTTTTATGAGTTTTGACAAATATATTTGGTTGTATAACCATCATAGAACATTTCTGTCATCTCAAAAATTCCTTCAGGATCCTTATAATCAAGATCCTTCCTTGGTTCCTAGGTCTGGCAATCACTGATCTGATTTTATATGTATCATTTTGCCTTTTCAGAAACTATAATGTAAATGAAATTAGATAGTATGTAGCCTTTAATTCCTGGATACTTTTACTTAGTATAGTTTTTGAGAGTCATCTTTGTTGTTGCAAGTATCAATAGTTCAGTCTTTTTTAAGACTGAATATTATTCCCTTGCATGGATTTGTAGCTTTTTTGTTTTGTTTTGTTTTGTCTATTCACCAGATGAAGAATATATGGAGTTTTTCCAGTTTGGTACTATTATGAATAAAACTGCAAGAAACATTCTTTCAGGTCTTCGTATGAACTCAAGTTTCCTTTTCTCTTGGGAAAATAAATGCATGGGAATAAGATTATGAGTCATAGAAAAGGTGTTTACATGTCTGACTTCATAAGAATCTGCTCATACCAATGGAAATTAGTGGGAATCCCAGTTGCTCTACATCTTTATCTACACCTAGTATTACCAGTCTATTTAAATTTTAACTAGGCATATATGTATATAATATGCATACATAATGTGTGTATATGTATAATTTGTGTATATATA
>NW_006408529.1:15506350-15512613 GCF_000296735.1 Chrysochloris asiatica
CACTGATCATTGGAATGTGAAAATTGGAAACAAAGAGGAAGGATCTGTTGCTGAAAATTATGACTTTCGGGATAGAAATAACACTGGAAATCACATGATAGAATTTTATAAGACCAATGACTTCTTCATTACAAATACCTTTATCAACAACATAGACCAGGATTCTGCATATAGACTGCACTAAATGAAATATGTTGTTGTCATTATGTGCCATCAAGTCAGTTCGAACTCATAGTGACCCTGTCAGGGTTTCCAAGGAGCAGCTGGTGTGTTTGAACTTCTGACCTTGTAATAAAATATACAGGAGTCAAATTGACTATATCTGTAGGTAGCAATGATGAAGAATCACAATGTTGTTGTTGTTGTTAGGTGCCATCGAGTCGGTGCTGACTCATAGCGACCTTGTGCACAGCAGAACAAAACACTGCCTGATCCTGGGCCAACCTCACTATCATTGCCACGTTTGAGCCCATTGATGCTGCTACTTGGCCAATCCATCTCACTGGGGGGTCTTCCTCTTACAATATTATCAGTCAAAACAAGATTAAGGACCAACTATAGAACAGACATGTGTCCTGTTCTATGGGCTATGGGCTAACGCGTCAGACTGCAAAGTCATTTGAACTTCAAGATTGGTGGTTCAAGCTCACCAGCTGCTCCTTGGAAACCGTACACAGGGTTGCTATGGGTTGGGATAGACTTGATGCCACTTCACAACAACACAACAATAGAACAGATAATAAATTACTCATTTGAAAGTTCAAGATGAAACTCAAGTAAATTAAAACAAGTCCATGAAAGCCAAAATATGACCTTGAATATATCCCACCTGAATTTAGAGACCATTCCAAAAACAGATCTAATGTATTAAACACTAATGGCTTATGATCAAAGGAGTTGTGGGATGACATCAAGAAGCAATATACATAAAGAAAGCAAAAGGTCATTAAAAAGACAGGCAGGAAAGAAAAGACCGAAGTGAATACCAGAAATGACTCTGAAACTTGCTCTTGAGCGTACAGAAGCTAAAACAACTGAAAGAAATGATGAAGTAAAAGAGCTGAACAGAAATTTTCAGAGGCCAGCTCAAGAAGACAAAGTACAGTATTACAATTAAATGGGCAAAGACCTGGAGTTAGCAAACAAAAAAGGAAGGACATACTCAGCACTTTTTAAGCTGAAAGAGCAGAAGAAAAGATTAAAGCCTTGACTTGCAGTGTTCTATGGGAAATCCTTGATCTTTAAAAGGGACAAAGGTGAGACTTCATCTCTTGTACTTTGGACATGTTGTCAGGAAAGAATAGTCTCTGGAAAAGGACAATGAAAAAGAGGAAGATACCCTGCCAAAAGACGGATCAACACAGTGGATTAATAATGGGCTCAACCATAACTGTGAGGATGACCTAGGACCTGGTAGTGCTCTGTAATGCATGGGGTCACTGTGAATCAGAACCAATTTGATGGCACCTAACCACAGGCTTTCTACTCCCGTAAAGATTTACACCCTTGGAAACCCTGTACAGGGTCGCTATGGGTCGGACCCGACTCGATGGCACTTAACAACAACAACAACAACAACCACAACAATAACAATATCTACTGAGATAATCATATAGTTTCTCTTTTATCGTCTGTTATTATGGTGAATTCCATTGATTGGTTTTCATTGCATTCCTGAGAAAAACCCCACTTAGTCAGAATGTATTATTTATTTTATATTGCTGGATTATATTTTCTAATATTTTATTAAGGATCTCAAAGATGGCATCTGTGCTCATGAGGAATACTGATCTTTCATTTGTTTGTTTTCCTATAATGTCTGCTTTTTTTAGATAGCAAGGAAATACTGATCTATATTCTGGAAGAGACTATGTGAAATCCATACTATTTCTTCCTTAAATGTATGGTAAAAGTTGAAACCATCTGAGTCTGGAGTTTTCTTTATGTGAAGGTTTTTTCACTACAAATCCAATTTCTTTCATTTAGTTTCTATAATATAAAGCTACTCAGTAGCATTATATTATAGAAATTAATATAAAGTAGTATCTTTCTTTTTGAGTGAGCTTTAGTAATGTTTCCAAAGGAATGTGTGCATATTGTTGAAATTATCAAATTTATTGTCATAAAGATGACCATACTATCCCTGTATTATCTTTTTTAATGTCTGTAGGATCTGTAGTGATGCTCCTAGTTCATTTCCCAATATTGGATATGTGTGGCTTTTTGTTTTGATCAGTCTGGCTAATCATTCATTTTATTGATCTTTTCAAAGAATCAGCTTTATGTTTTATTTACTTGCTGCATTTTTTCCTACTTACATCCATTTTTTTCTTCCATGGGTTATGAGTCTATTATAAAATGGGGTAGTTAAGAAAACAATTTTAGTAGCAACATGATGATGATGATACCTATTGTTGTTTGGGGAATTCAATGAGCTAGTGTAGATAAGGAGTCCTAGTGTGGTGCTGTGGGTTAATGCACTGGACTACAAGGTAGGTTTGAACCACAAGGTCAGTGGTTCAAGCTCACCAGTTGCTCCACAGAAACCCTATACAAGGTCGCTATGACTCAGAACTGACTTGGCGGCACTTAACAACAACAACAATAATAACAACAATGTAGATAAGCCACTTTGAAGAGTATCAACCATATAGGATCTATTACATGGATCTATTACAATAATTGTAGTATGTAATTAACATTTTTAAAAGATTAGATTGAGTTGCTTCATATTCTGCCTCAAAAAATAAATGGATATAAATAAATTATATCTCAAAATAACTTCAAAACTACTTAAATCTTTATATCAGCTTTGGAAAAATGACATTGGGAAGTTTACTGATAGCACACAGAAAGCCACCTTTAGTATTCTTATCCAGTATTTATCTCCTCAAATCCTTACTGATCACAGTTTGTAACTGCCCCCAACCTTTCTCTCCACATGCCTCAATAACCACGATGCCACCTTTCCCCCAACCCCCAATAAAACACTCTTCAAATTTAATTTTTGTTACTTTTTCTTTTTGCTTCTCTCATCTCACCTGCCAACTTCATTGTCTTTTCCCTGAGTAACTTTCTAACCTTTCCACTATAAATCCCAGAAATCTAGGTTCTGCTTTAAATTTATCCTGATCTTTCAAGACCCAAATGCTAAAATGGCAATGAAAGATTTAGCCTCAGTGTGGCAGAACGGGATACCCTATAGATATATTACTTGTTCTTTCTGTGTCTTATTAAGTAAATCTCCCAGATAGCAGTGAAAGAGGCAGCATTTCTATCTGACACCAAAACAGACTCGATGAAGATGAAAAACAAGGTTATTCAAAGCAGCTCTGTCTCAGGCTATGGTGATGGAGAACAGACCCATGGTTGTCAGAGGTTGGTGCAACTCTAAAGAGATAGAATTGAATTGTTCTTCATCCTGATTGTGGAGGTGATTACATACATTCATACATCTGTTAAAATTCATAGAATGTCTATTTCCTAAAAAGTCACTTTTACCATGTAATTTTCTCAACACAAATTTTGAAGAAAAAATATCTGAGAAATTTTCTTTAAGATTATAGGATAAAATTGAAATTGATCCAAAATTGTCTTTCCTCCAGTAGAAGAATTATACTCAGTTATTAGCCTCAGGCAAACAACCTTTTTTACCTTCCATCTCCCATTCTGAGTACCTGCCTTCCTCCACTGATCCTCCAACAACGCTGTAAGCAAGCTACTCTGGGGCTCAAGTTGCCTTTCCCACAAATGCACAGACCCACTCTCTCTGAACACATGCACTGAGGAATTTCCGTACTCTAGACCCATGCTGTTGTTGTTGCTAAGTGCCACAGAGTCAATTCTGATTCACAGCGACCTTGTATAGGGTTTCGAGGAGTAGCTGGTGGATTTGAACCTCCACCTTGTGGTTCAAATTGACCTTGCGATCCAGTGTTTAACCTACAGTGCCACACCAGGACTCCAGACTCATAGCCCTAGTGTATTGATCACAAGTCATTTCTTTGACATGAGGTTCTGCTTACAGCTAGTTGCCATCAGAAAGATGCAACACATGAAAGTGTTAATAGCCAAGAATGATTACATGGGAAAGAATTGCCAGTCAGGAACAAGCAGGTAACAAGGAAATTTGAAGCAGAGAAACTTTCATAACTTCATTTACCTCCTTCTTTATAGGACCTGCCTATTTACTGTGTACACAAGTTATCTCAGAAAGATGTCGTTCCTTTCCTTAAAAATCTTCAGAGTTTTCTCAGTATACACTCACATGCTGCTTCTTAATTCTTCAACAAATTCCAAAATAATAATGTTGTCACGTTAATCATTATGACCCCATGTATGCAGAGTAGAACTGTACCTAGTATTTATTTAATAACTATCATATGACAAGCACTGTTCTAAGTACTTCATGTGCATTTGTTTTGGTGTTACAGTTGTTAAGTACCAATAAATCAGTTCTGACTCATAGCAACCTTGTATAGGGTTTCTGAGGAGTGGCTCGTGGGTTTGAGCCACCAATGTTGTGGTTTGCTGTCCAGTGAGTATCCTATAACACTACATCTGGACTAATAAGTATCATTGTTGTTGTAAGTGCTCACTTAATTCTCTAACAATCCTATGAGATAAATGCTATCATTATTTACATTTTACAGGCAAGAGAACAGAGGCAAAAGAGGTTAAAGTGGCCTGCTATGGTAGACATGGAGATGTACCTCCAAGATCTCTGGTCAATAAAGGCCTTGCTACAAAGCTGTGTGGAGTGGACCAATGCAGTCAGCTTGCTGCCACCATCTCCTTGAGGGTCAGCCTCAGATGCAGACAGCTCCTGGCCTGAGGTCATAGCCTGATGTGTCAAGGCTACATCAGACTTTTAACTCTCCTTAGGTGCTGTAGGATGAACACTGGACTGCTAACTGAACCATCAGCAGTTCAAACCCACCAGCTATTCCTCAGAAACCCTAAACAGGGTCGGTATGAGTCAGAACTAACTTGACAATTGTTACAACAACAACAAGCACTCAGTTGCTAACTGAAAGGTTGGTAGTTGGAATCTTCCAGTCACATTGTAGAAAAAGATCTGGTGATCTGCTCCCCAAAAGATTACAGCCTAAGAAACCTATGGGACAGCTGTACTCTGTCACATAGGGTCACTGAGTTGAACTCCACTTGACTACAGACAATAACACTCCACTCCACAGACAATAACAACAGCAAATCCAATCTTGTTTCTGCCCTCTTCCTTCATAAGTGCTGATCCGTAACTCGGCCTCAGCATTTGCTTGTGGAGAATTAAATCCACAGATTTGTCAAGGGTCACACAGCAATCAAGTGGTGACACCATACAGGCAGTCTGGTGACAGAGTCTATGAGCTCTTAAGCACTAGGATAGGCTGTTTCCAAATATAGAAAGAAATGTAGAAAATTCCTAAAGCAAAGGTTAAAATTATAGTTTGGAGTATCTGAAACTTTGGCTTAAAATTTTTTTTGTAACAGTTTTATTGAGATTTAATTTTTGTAGCATAGAATTCATTCTTTTTGAACGTACATACAGGACCATGGTTGTAGTATATTCACAAAGCTATACAACTGTCATCACTAATTCCATAGCATTTCACTACATCATCCCCTCCCCCAAAAAATATCCCATATCCATTAGCAACCACTCTCCATTTGTCTTTAATTTTGATCTTCCTAAACAGTAATTATACAGAGTCCTGGTGTGGTGCCATAGGATAAGTACTGGACGGCAAAGTCAGTTTGAACTTCAAGGTCAGTGGTTCAAACTCAACAGCTGCTCCTCGGAAACCCAAGGGTTTGCTGTGGGTCGGAGCCTACTTGATGACACTTAACAACAACAACAACAAACAGTAAGGAGTCCTGTGTTGTACTGTAGGATAAGCACTGGACTCTTTACTACAAGATTGGGGTTTAAACCCACCAGTCACTCCCCAGACTCAGGGTCACTATGAGTTGGAATGGACTCGACAACACTTACCAACAACAACAAAGACTAAATAGCAACAAAGCAAATGCCTGGTATAACACTAAATATAAAAGCAGAATATAAAATTGCATCTACATTTTCATCTTGTCTAGATGGGTCTGGTAAAAAGAGATGGGGATAAGATTCTTATGATTCAATAGTGAATAATTGTTATCATGACTAATTGTGACTGGCACAATTGTAAAGGTAGAAGTTTTACAACAAAATCAGGGGAGTAGTTAATCTTACAGTCCAGAAACAGAGGACCCTAGGACCATCA
>NW_006408529.1:15512968-15515269 GCF_000296735.1 Chrysochloris asiatica
AAAAAAAAAAATTGCATCTACAACTATTTAAAATATATCCACATGAGTTGGAACTGACTCAATGGCATTTAACAACAACAGCAAACAGTAATTCAAACAGTCTCTTTGTTCTTGTTGTTGTGTGCTGTTGAGTCGATTCCAATGATGTCATATGACAGAGTAGAAGTGCTCCCACAGGACTTCTTAGGCTGTAATCTTTAAGTAGCCCTGGTGGCATGTTGGGTTAAATGTTGTACTGCTGACCTCAAGGTAAGCAGTTTGGTGGTTCAAACCCACGAGCCACTCCGCAGGAGAAATATAGAGGCTGTCACCCCCTGTAAAAATATGTAGCCTCGGGAATCCAAAAGGAGTAGTTCTACTCTGTACTTGGATGGTTGCTATTGGTCAAATTCACTTGATGGCAGTGGGTAATCTTTATGAGAACAGATTGCCAGGTCTTTTCTTCCATGGAGTGGCTGGTACAGTACTTAATCATTGCATTACCAGAGCTCCTTCATTTGCTCTTCCCAATTGTGAAATTTACCTTCTTTCATCTAAGATACAAAGTCTCTGAATTTCACCACATTTTACCAAAGCAGTAAACATGTTCAAATTCTTGTTCAGTAATCTCACTCTCAGGAATACATCTTTAAAAAATTACAAAAGATCAGTTGTGGGGAGGTATTAAATTGTTTGTTGTATAAAAGACACATAGATCAACGGAACAGATTTGAGAACTATATTAAAAAACCAGAAAACAACCAATGCTGACAAGGGTGTGGAGAGACTGGGCTCCTACTATGTTGCTGGTTGGAATGTAAAATGGTGCAACTGCTGTTAAAAACTGTATGGTGCTTCCTTAAAAAGTTGGCAATAGAATTACCAGGTTGTTGTTAAGTGCTATTGAGTTGGTTCCAACTTATAGCGACCCAATATAGGGTTCCGAGGAGTGACTGGTAGATTTGAACTGGCAACCTTTTGGTTAGTAGTCCATTGCTTATCCTACAGCACCACACCAGAACTCCAGAAATGCCATATGACCAAGTAATCTCTGTACTTAGTATACTGTTGTTGTTAAGTGCTGCCGAGTCATTTCTGATCCATAGAGACCCTATGTACAACAGAATAAAATACTGCCCGGTCCTGTGCCATCCTCACAATTTCAGCTATGCTTGAGCCCATTGCTGCTTCCACTGTGTCAATCCATCTAGTTGGGAGTCTCCTTCTTTTTCACTCAATTCAAAATAAAAAAAGTTTTTTGTTTGTTTGTTGAAGACAGTTTGTAAAAGGAAAAAACTGTAAGTAACTTTGCCAATTGTGAGAGACAGATTAACTAAATCATGGCACACCAATAAAATATAACATTATACATCCACAGTCCTGGTGTGGCACTACAGGATAAGCAGTGGACCATAAGATGGGTTTGCATCACAAGGTTGGTGGTTCAAACTCACCAGACACTCCTCAGGGACTCTATACAGGGTCACTATGAGTCAGAATGGGCTCAACAGTACTTGAACAACAACAATAAAAAAGACTAAATAGCAACAAAGCAAATGCCTGGTATAACATTAGACATGAGCAGAATATGAAATTACATTTACAACTATGTAAAATATGAACATATGGATAAGGATGAAAAGGAAATATAGAAAAATGAAAACAGTTGCTGCAACAGGATGTTGGAATTGAGAATTATTTCATTCCTCCGAATTCCCTTATTATTGTCAAAATGTAGTTGTTAAAAATAAGTTAGAATTGTTGGGAAATATGCATATATTTTCTCATCAGTAAACTTGCATACCCACAAGGGGAGGCAATATAGCATACAACTCTTGCTAAGTACAAGGAATTTCTAGTCATATGAACTTAACTTTTAATTCTGACTCTGTCTTTTCTGAGATGTAAGTTTCATTTTCCACAACTGTTCACAGAGGTTAATACTGTATACTTTATAGGACTGTGAGGATTAATTACTTAGCTCCAAATAGTTGTCATTGTTTTTGTTGTTAGGTGCCATCAAAGTAGATTCTGACCCTACATGGCAGAATCTACCACTTGTCAGTTTGTCATATTGTGGTGGAGCTTGTTGCTGTGATGCTGGAAGCTATGCCACCAGTATTTTAAATGCTAATAGGGTCACCTGTGGTGGACAGGTTTCAGCTGAGCTTCCAGATTAAGATAGACTACGAAGGAGAGGCACACCACTTCTGAATGCTTAGCTACTGAAAACCTAATGAATACAGAGGAAAATTGTCTGAAAATGAGTGCTGCAGGTTGGATAGCATCAAATGTGACTGGGGACGAGCTGCCTCCTCAAAG
>NW_006408529.1:15516444-15518584 GCF_000296735.1 Chrysochloris asiatica
AAAGAGTTGAACAGAAAATATTAAAGGGCAGGTTGAGGAAACAATATAATATCAAGTATTATAATGAAATGTGCAAAGATCTGAAGTTAGAAAACCAAAATGCTAAGCATGTATCAAGGTGAAAGAACTGAAGAAACAAATCAAGATTCGAAGGAGCATGCTGGTTCTGTAAGGCAAGCACCAGACTAGGAACCACAAGGCCAGTGACTCAAGCCCACCCGCCCCAGCCATCCAATGGAGAAAGATGAGACTTTCTGATCCTGCAAAGACTACAGCCATGGAGACCCTACATAAGGTTACTATGAGTCACTATAAGCCAGAGCCAACTCAACAACACTTAACAACAATAACATGGGCAAAATATTGTATGACACAGGAAATATCACAAAACAATGGAAGGAATACACAGTATCACTGAACCAAAAAGAATTGATTAATGTTCAATCATTGCAAAGGCATTTGACTGTGTGAATCATAACAAACTCTAAATAACATTTGAAAAAGTAGGTACTACTGAACATTTAAATGTACTTATGAGGAATCTATACATAGATCAAAAGTCAGTCGTTTGAACAGAACAAGGGCATACTGAATGGCTTAAAATATGGAAATGTGTGCACCAGGTTATTTTCCTTTCACCATACTTATCCAATTTTGTTCAATAATACATACTTATTCAATAATCCAAGATATTTGGTTATATGAAGAATAGGCATCAGGATTGAGGGAAGATTTATTAGCAAACTGTGATATGCAAATTATACAACATTGCTTGCTATAAGCAAAGAGAACTTGAAATACTAATGAAGATCAAAGAAGACAGCTTTCAACCTTCAGTACGGTTTACACCACAATATAAAGAAAAGGAAGATCTTCACAACTGGACCATTAAATGACATTATGATAAGCAAAGAAAAGATTGACGTTGTCAAAGATTTTATTTTGTTTGGATCCACAATCAATGTTCACAGAAGTAACTGTCAAAAATTCAAATGAAATGTCGTATTAGGCAAATCTGCTGCATGTTTTTGTTGTTGTGAAGTACTGTGGAATCAGTTCCGACTGATAGTGACCTTCCACAGGGTTTCTGAGGCTGTAAATATTTACGGGAACAGAAAGCCTCATCTTTCTCCCACAGAACAGCTGGTAGTTTTGAACTGCCAACCTTGAGGTTAGCAGCCTGATTTGTAACCACTATGCTACCAGAGCTCCCTAACTAGAGCATGGATAAACCCCTCTAACTATTGCCTTGAAACAAGCTTTAAATCTTAAACCATAAATATTCCCTCAATTCTTCTTATAATCAAACAATAGCTTAGCTTAACTAGTAAAGAATTTCTGTCTTGAGTCTTGTCTTAGGCTGACTTTCTATTGAGGCAATACCAGTGAAACATATATGTATACATAAAGAGAAGTTTATATCAAGGAAACGGCTTGCACAGTTGTTGAAGTGGGAGAGTTCCAGGTCCAGGTCAGATGAACTAAGATCAGCAGATCAGACCGTAGGCAGGTAGGTCTAGCAGGCAGGCAGGCAGGTAATAGAGCAGGTCACTGGGTCAAATTCATACAACTGGAGGTCAGAAGAGGAGCCAGAGGCAAGATCTAGACCCAGCAGAGAGTCAGCAGGGTTTGCCTGAATGTCTAATATATTGGAACCAGGCCACATCCCTGAGGAAACATCCTTTCTGATTGGCTGCTCATAACTGAAGGCATCATAGAGTTAGTTACATTACATTAGATTTCAATATGGAGATAACTCATCTCAACTGGAGTCCTGGTGTGGTGCTGTGGGTTAATGTGCTGGACTACAAAGTCACTTTGAACCGCAAGGTCCATGGTTCAAGCTCAACAGCTGCTCCTAGGAAACCCTATAAAGGGTCACTATGGGTCAGAACCAACTCGATAGCACACAACAACATCTCAACTGCCAACCCACTGAGAATCCTGACCCAGTCAGATTGACACAAAACCTAAACTATCACACACATAATCACGCATAATCTTGCTTATCATCAATGCTTGCTCTACAAGTGATGATATTTAGTATATTAACATGCCACCTCAGGCCATGGATTAGCAGTGCCCTCTTTACTAATAGTAGATAATTTTCAGTGCCATTTAAACTAGTCAGGCTTGAGAA